>NC_056730.1:440165882-440475882 GCF_019279795.1 Protopterus annectens
CAATAGTTTTTCCTCACTATAAAAATGTCCTTCTCATTAACAAGTCAGATTATTTGATGGAGACTTGAGGACTGCATTAAAGAGTCATACTGGGAGCAGAACTAGTGCAAAATAGCACAAAATATACTGAACCTACTGATGTTGCCAACATCCTGGCAGATAGATTCAGTGCAAACTTCACCCCCCTCTCACCTCCAAGAGGGCCCACAACAATACTGGAAAAGTGTAGTGTCCCAAAAATCACAGACGCACAGGTGAAAACAGCCCATTCTAAAGCCAAAAACACAGCGTCAATGAGACCAGATGGTGTCCCAGGCTGCATCTTGCACGAACTACAGAATGAACTAACCCCCCCACTTAAACACACTGTTCAGCCTCAGCCTCTCCACAGGCTACATGTCCATAGAATGGGGCACAGCAATGGTTATTCCTCTCCACAAAGGAGGGGCCACAACTGACCCTGGTAACTATCGCCCCATAAGCCTGACTAGCCTGGTCTGCAAGGCTATGGAGTGCATCATCATGGAACTCATTAACAAAGACATTGGGAACCTCCAAACACTTGACCCGACCCAGTTCGACTTAACACATTACAGCTGAGTGACATCTCCAGGCGTTTCTGCAGTTACACCCTACTGCTCCTCTAGGTGTCAAATATTGCCTGTTCATATTTGCATTAACAATTCCAAAACCATGTTACATACAAGGTACCAGAAAATTTTATCTTGAAGCATAGCAAACACAATTGTACTGATATATGACCTCTGTCAATGGGTATTTGTTAAAAAAATTTAAATGCTGAAGCCACGCCCACTAGGAGTTAAAGGTACACACTCAAAAGAGCTCTACTGGAGGGAATGAGTTAAGGGCAGATCATGCCTAGTAAACCTGGTTGACTTCTTCGAGACAGTCACCAAGGCCATAGATGAGGTAAAGGGGGTTCACACAGCCTACCTTGACCTTGCCAAGGCTTTCAATACCATTCCCTACTTGGGTATTACAGAAAAATTCACCAGCCTGAACATAAACCCCTATGTCATGAGATGGGTTGCCAACTGGCTTACATACAGAACTCATACGGTAAGAATAGCGGGCTCCAGGTCCGACACTAAACCAGTCACAAGTGGTGTCTCACAAAGCTCGGTCCTGGAACCCCTACTATTCGGCATATACTTCTCAGAAGTACAGGCAAACACAGGAGGACTATGGCTAACCAAGTTCACTGATGACTGCAAACTGGGAGCCATAGGTGACTCTCCGGCTGACACGGACATCCTCCAAAAGGGCCTTACTGAGACGGACACCTGGTGTCAAAGTCATGGCCTCAATCTAAATGCCAAAAAATGCATAGTCATCCCATTTTGGAAAAACAAAACACCCACGAATTACCACATAGGTGGCAGCCCCCTTAATACAGAAGAGGTAATAAGAGATCTGGGGACTCAGGTAGATAGTAATCTCTCCTTTGACAACCATATTGCCAAAGTAGTTAGGAAATCCTTCTATGTGGCCCATCTAATTACTAAAGGGTTTGCATCTAGAAATAAAGAGGTTATAGTCCCCCTCTACTCATCACTCATTAGACCCATCATAGAGTACAATGCCCCATTTGGGATGTACCTCACAAGACACTTCCAACAGCTGGAAAGACCACAAAAGTACCTCATCAAGAGGATTACTGGTCTCAAACATATGTCCTATGCAGCCTGACTGAAAAAACTCCGGCTGTACTCAGTGGCATATCGCTAACTCAGAGGTGATCTCTGCCTGACTTACAAAGCCATGTCCAACTCAGAATTGATGGACATGCTCCAACTAAAGAAATCCAAGTCACTGCGAGCCACGTGCTCTAGTGAGGTAAACCTCGCCACAACAATAAATTGAACATGCTAGAGGGATAGATTCCTGTCACAGAGACTCCCCATGCTTTGGAACAAAATTTCAAATTACATCAAGCAGAGCCCCTCACTAACACTCTTCAAGAGAAAACTTGACGAGTGGATGGGTAACAGAAAGTACCCCCCCTGGGATCACTTCATTGGCTCTGCTTGACAGAGGATCAGTTAATTAATCAATGGGGCGTTGAAAGCCGACACACTCTGGCTAGGCTTAGAAATGTCCTTGGGCAGATAGCCTAGTACCTACCTATGAACCTATGGCACATAGTTCAGCTATTTGTGGAGAGCACTGCAATCTGAATAAAGAATGAGGATTAGGGAGTGCCAAGACCCAGGAGCAAAAGCCAGCAGCTGTATGAAAGGTAAACCAAATCAGCAAAATAGAGGTAAGGCACGGGAACAAAATGTCTTTTGAACAGGTCATCTCTCATAAACAATATGCATTTGAACACTTTATTGTATTGTACAGACACCTGTACTTCCTTATGTTGTGTGTCAGTTAGAACAGAAGATTAAAGCTTTTGGCTGCTAATGATCTACTTCCTGTGCCCGGGGTAGAGAGTTTGATTCTCTCCACCATCTTTTGCCTACTTTGTGACTCTGAGCATGTCACTTAATCATACAGTGTGACATTCAAAAGTGGACAATTACCTTTTGGCACAGCTGTGAAGACTATTCAAATTGTCATTGTAGTTTAAACAGTTTACGCAGTTCCTGAGCTATAAACTAGACTAAATGAATGTAAACCAAATGCATGGAATCCTATATATAACTAGATATATACATAGCATATATATCTATATATTTATATATATATATATATATATATATATATCTGTCTTGTTCTCCCTCATACCCTTGTTCTCCCCCTTCCCTGTTTATTACCTTAAGCCAATCCCAAAGTTAATAAATATTACCTGTGGCAGGCACCATTTTTAAAACTACAATCCACTCTGCTACAGGCCCCATGAGGAGCTCAGTGTCTCTCCAGTAAGTGTTTTACAACTGTAAATGCCTATTTATGTTGAATTGTGTTAGACATCTAATATGATTTATGCTTTATTATTGGAAGTTACTATGGCATGTTAGCATTTTGTCTGCACCAAGTTGTTTTTAGTATAATAGTAATGTGTTTGATAATACAGAGCGTTTTTTTACTGGTTACGGTAAATTCACATTACCTCAATTACCTAATTGTAGTTCTTTTTGCCCACCAAAAAATTCTGCGGTTCTTAGGGCATTTGAAAATGTTTTATGCAAGAAGGCTGAAATTGAATATGCTATATTTTTAAAGCAATACATCACTTTCAATCTTAGTAAATCTGAATGGTGTGCTCTTAAAGTTATGAAGGAAGCTTCCAAAAAATATGCTTTTTGCACTGCTGATAAGGGTGGTAAGTGAGTAGTTATGGAAAAGTGTCATTACTTGAAAATGAATTATGATTTGTTATGTAATGATCATGTCTATGTTGAACTACCCAAGAATCCCATCATTGAATATAATTCTGCACTTTTGGAAGTTCTTGAGAGAGGTGAAAGGTTAGGTTTCCTAAGTAGGAAAGATGTTAAAAGTTTGTTTGTTGCTAATCCTAAGGATCCCACCTTTTATACATTACCTAAAATACATAAGAATCTTCAAGACCCCCCTGGCCGCCCTATTGTGTCCTGTTGTGGAGGTTTTTTGGAGTGTGTAGGTATATTTTTAGATAGCATATTAAAAAAAGAACTTAAATATGTAGCCTCTCATATTAGTAACACCAATCAGTATTGTGATTTGATAAAAAATTTCAAATGGGACTCTAGTTATTATTGGGCTACAGTTGACGTGAAGGCCTTATACACTAACATTAGTGCAAAGTTTGGTTTGGAAGCAATTATCAAAAGTTTGGGAGAGGGTCCACGCACTTCATTTATCATTTCTCTTCTGGAGTTTGCACTTACTCATAACTATTTTTTATTTGATAACAAAGTATTTCTTCAGAAAGAGGGGACTGCGATGGGAGCTAATTTTGCCCCCACTCATGCCATTTTATTCATGTCATATTTTGAAACCAATTTTTTATATACGTTGGAATTTTTTCAGAAAAGTGTTGTTTCCTATCATAGATATATTGATGATTTAATTTTTATCTGCAAGGGAGATATTTCAGAATTTGAGAAATTCATGGCTAGTCTTCATCAAAATAAATTTGGATTAGAATTCACATATATTGTGAATCAACAAGAAATCCAATTTTTGGACATTTTGTTGTATGTAGATCAACAAGGACTAGTTCAATTTAGACCTTTTAGGAAAGATGTAGCTTCTAATAATTTCTTACATGCAACTAGTGCACATCCTATACATTTGATTGATGCACTCCCTTATGGTGAATTTAAACGCATACAGGAACACACTTCTGAGAATATTTTTTTGTAATCAGAATTTGCAAGTGTTTTTAATAGATTGATCACTAGGGGTTATTCCGAAAGTCTGATCAGGAACAGTTATGTTAGATTATTAAATCCTAATTCTAAGGAGAACCAAGCAACAAAGGTTTCTTGTAAAAATTTTGGTCATAATAATAATTTATGTACTAATTATGACAAGTTATTTTTTGTTACAAAATATTCTCCCTTTTCTGGTATTTTAGGAAAGATTGTAGACTTTTTATGGCCTATTGTTCATAAAAATGAGGACATAGGTCATTTATTTCCTGATCATGTTCCTTTTTCGTATGGCAGGTATGCCAACCTAAAAGAAATTCTAAAACCTAAACACTTGATTTCTGATGGTTCCAGTTTTGATTTTGGTTTTCATTATGGCATGTCTAAATGTGGAAAATGCAAAGTTTGTGTTAAAGTTAGGAATCTATCTGGTTGCACTATCAATGGGGTTAAATATATTGCTAAAAACAACTTTAACTGCAGGTCCTGTGGTGTAGTGTATATCATTGGTTGTGGATGTGTGCCACCTAAATACTATATAGGTCAAACTAAACGTCAATTGAAAATACGCATTTTAGAACATATTGGCGATGTCCGCAATGCCAGGATGGATAGCCCCATTTTTGAACATTTTCAGGTAGCACATAATGGTTTGATGGATTCGTTATTTTTCTGTGCTTTAGCCAAACCAAATTTGCATCATGGTGGTAACTTCTTGCAGAGTTTGCTGAATCTGGAAAGCAGATTCATTTTAAAGTTTGGTACTCTCAAGCCTAGAGGTTTGAATTTGGAAATAAATTTAAACATTCAGTAATATTAGTTATTTATCATTGCTGTTTGAAGTGAATAGTTTTGTATTCATATTTCTTGTACATACATATGTATTGTACCCTTAATTCTTTGGAGCTGATTCATTGTTTTTAATTGATTTATTGATTGATTGATGGGTTGCACTAGTATATAAGATGCACCTGGTGTTTTCATGATTATTCCTTTGAAGGCGTTTGTGCCGAGGTACCGGAATAAAATTTGCTGCATCCTGTTCCTGTGGTTTGTTTTTTTAAATATTACCTGTGGCAGGCACCATTTTTAAAACTACAATCCACTCTGCTACAGGCCCCATGAGGAGCTCAGTGTCTCTCCAGTAAGTGTTTTACAACTGTAAATGCCTATTTATGTTGAATTGTGTTAGACATCTAATATGATTTATGCTTTATTATTGGAAGTTACTATGGCATGTTAGCATTTTGTCTGCACCAAGTTGTTTTTAGTATAATAGTATGGTTTATTTGCATAGCTGCACCTTGTTCACTAATGTTATTCAAGTAGATGTGTTGTGTGCAGACAGCTCATACTGGTGTCTAATTATTTCTATATAATTGTGCTATTACTGGTGGATAGAATCACATTAGAGACTCAGGACAGAGTGTTGTTCACTATATTTTTATGTGTGACTGCATAACTGTCTGATGAGGTTTCTTCTAACAGATGTTTTTCTAATTGGCTCAGTATCTGCATATACTAGTAGTTGGTTCAAGACATATTTTCCTGTATGCAGTAGCTATGTGCTCAGTTTGTTTTTTGTAATCTATATAATATATCTTTACCATCTCAAAAGTGCTTACTCCTCTCTGTACTCTTCTTTTCTAGACCTAACACCACTCTTAAGTATTCAACTGCAGTACCACCTTTATCATTCTTATAAGAAAAGTGCAGTCTGCATCTGAACTGTCTGCAAACAGCTAAAGTTAACTTTGAGTGTGTGTCTACCTGTTTGAGCCAATATTCATTTTCCCCTGGAGAGCACTCTGCTTTGGCTTGTAAGCAGCCCCCCCCCCCCCACACACACACACACACTCTCACTCACTCATCTTCCACTTTCTCTCTTATTCCTTTCTGTTAGCAAATAGTATTCATAACTGATCAATACTGTGTGTTTGTTAATTTAAATTGAGACCACCGTAGCCTACTGATACAAGGTTATCCTGTTTTTCCACCTGAGAAATGGTTAAGAAATTACTTACAGTTTCAGAGCAGTCCTTGGTCAATTCTGATTGTTTCTTAAACACAAACTTGTCTTTGCTTTGGCTCATTAGCAGCAGTACAAAAGAACTGTCTGCTCACACCCTTGTTTTCCCCCTCCCCCTTCCCTGTTTATTACCTTAAGCCAATCCCAAAGTTAATAAATATTACCTGTGGCAGGCACCATTTTTAAAACTACAATCCACTCTGCTACAGGCCCCATGAGGAGCTCTGTGTCTCTCCAGTTAGGTGTTTTACAACTGTAAATGCCTATTTATGTTGAATTGTGTTAGACATTTTACAACTGTATATGTTTATGTTGACTTGTGTTAGACATCGAATATGATTTATGCTTTATTATTGGAAGTTACTATGGCATGCTAGCATTTTGTCTGCACCAAGTTGTTTTTAGTATAATAGTATGGTCTATTTGCATAGCTGCACCTTGTTCACTAATGTTATTTATGTAAATGCGTTGTGTGTAGACAGCTCATACTGGTGCCTAATTATTTCTATATAATTGTGCTATTACTGGTGGATAGAATCACATTAGAGACCCAGGACAGAGTGCTGCTCGCTATATTTTTATCTGTGACTGCATAACTGTCTGATGAGGTTTCTTCTAACAAATGTTTTTTCTAATTGGCTCAGTATCTGCATATACTAGTAGTTGGTTCAAGACATATTTTCCTGTATGCAGTAGCTATTTGCTCAGTTTGTTTTTTGGTAATCTTTATAATATATCTTTACCATCTCAAAAGTGCTTACTCCTCTCTGTACTCTTCTTTTCTAGACCTAACACCACTCTTAAGTATTCAACTGCAGTACCACCTTTATCATTCTTATAAGAAAAGCGCAGTCCGGGTCTGAACTGTCTGCAAACAGCTAAAGTTAACTTTGAGTATGTGTCTACCTGTTTGAGCCAATATTCATTTCCCCCTGGAGAGCACTCTGCTTTGGCGTGTAAGCAGCCCCCCCCCTCACACACACACTCATCTTCCACTTTCCCTCTTATTCCCTTCTGTTAGCAAATAGTATCCATAACTGATCAATACTGTGTGTTTGTTAATTTAAATTGAGACCACAGTAGCCTACTGATACAAGGTTATCCTGTTTTTCCACCTGAGAAATGGTTAAGAAATTACTTACAGTTTCAGAGCAGTCCTTGGTCAATTCTGATTGTTTCTTAAACACAAACTTATCTTTGCTTTGGCTCATTAGCAGCTGTACAAAAGAACTGCCTGCTCACACCCTTGTTCTCCCCCTCCCCCTTCCTTGTTTATTACCTTTAGCCAATCCCAAGGTTAATAAATACTACCTGTGGTTGGCACCATTTTTAAAAGTACAATCCACTCTGCTACAGGCCCCATGAGGAGCTCAGTGTCTCTCCAGTAAGTGTTTTACAACTATAAATGCCTATTTATGTTGAATTGTGTTAGACATCTAATATGATTTATGCTTTATTATTGGAAGTTACTATGGCATGTTGTTGCCTCACAGTTAGACGTTGCACGTTCGATTCTCAGTTAGAGCGTTTTCTGTGTGTCGACATGAGTGGAGGGCATTCCTTCGCTGAACGTTGTGTGTTAGGCCCGGCAAGCCAGCACATAAAAATCTACTGCCAATCATTAGCGGACCGGAGTTCCGCTGTGGCGACCCCTAACCGGGAAAAGCCGAAAGACAGAAGAAGAAGAAGAAGAAGACTATGGCATGCTAGCATTTTGTCTGCACCAAGTTGTTTTTAGTATAATAGTATGGTATATTTGCATAGCTGCACCTTGTTCACTAATGTTATTCATGTAAATGTGTTGTGTGTAGACAGCTCATACTGGTGTCTAATTATTTCTATGTAATTGTACTGTTACTGGTGGATAGAATCACATTAGAGACCCAGGACAGAGTGCTGCTTGCTATATTTTTATCTGTGACTGCATAACTGTCTGATGAGGTTTCTTCTAACAGATGTTTTTCCAATTGGTTCAGTATCTGCATATACTAGTAGTTGGTTCAAGACATATTTTCCTGTATGCAATAGTTATTTGCTCAGTTTGTTTTTTGTAATCTTTATAATATATCTTTACCATCTCAAAAGTGCTTACTACTTTCTGTACTCTTCTTTTCTAGACCTAACATCACTCTTAAGTATTCAACTGTGGTACCAGCTTTATCATTCTTATAAGAAAAGTGCAGTCTGGGTCTGAACTGTCTGCAAACAGCTAAAGTTAACTTTGAGTATGTATCTACCTGTTTGAGCCAATATTCATTTTCCCCTGGAGAGCACTCTGCTTTGGCTTGTAAGCAGCCCCCCCCCCCCCCCCACACACACACACTCGTCTTCCACTTGCTCTCTTATTCCCTTCTGTTAGCAAATAGTATCCATAACTGATCAATACTGTGTGTTTGTTAATTTAAACTGAGACCACAGTAGCCTACTGATACAAGGTTATCCTGTTTTTCTACCTGAGAAATGGTTAAGAAATGACTTACCAATTCAGAGCAGTCCTTGGTCAATTCTGATTGTTTTTTAAACACACACTTGTCTTTGCTTTGGCTCATTAGCAACATTACAAAAGAACTGCCTGCTCACACCCTTGTTCTCCCCCTCCCCTTCCCTGTTTATTACCTTAAGCCAATCCCAAAGTTAATAAATATTACCTGTGGTAGGCACCATTTTTAAAACTATAACCACCCTTTGTCACTATCGTATGTTCATTTATCAGTTAACTCTGTTACCTGATTGTTTCCAGCCCCATCATAAGAGCAACTAATAGGGTCTCTACCCACTTCGCTCCCCACCCTGCCCCCTATTCCCTCCCACCTTCAGTGGTCCCACCTTTATTACACTCACAAACCCCTTCTATCTTTCCAATAGCCAACCACAGTGCTAAGCCAACATTACCTCCTCCATCTTCCCACTACTATCACACCTCCTCAACTAACATGTACAAGCATACCTTACCTATGATCACTGCATGCACTCTCCTTGCATATCTTACATCCTACCAAAGCTCCATCATTCCCTCACTCAACCACTACCACTGTACTACTACTCACACCACCACTCATGTCTCACACTCACTCAGCTCCCCTCCCACCAACTCAAGAACCATCCCTATGCACTCCCACATATTCTACCAACTATATTACTCAAACATAAAGCATCCCTACAACGTAACATAGTAAGCCTCCCACCATACCTATTACCCACAGAGCACAATCATAAAGTTTCCCTTATAAACAAACACATTCAAAAACTGAGAAAACTAATAACCTCATGCATATCAAAACTAGCCCTAAGTGGAGACATCCACCCCAACCGTGGCCCTACCATCTCCAACCCCAATCCTCATAATCAGACTAGAAACCACAACTTCTCCCATATTACAGCCAATAGAAAGCCAAGTGACTTCCTTCTGCTAAGCCTAAATATTAGAAGTATATCCAACAAAGTCCATGAACTCCATGCCACCATAGACTTGTACTCCCCAGATATAGTCATCCTGACAGAAACCTGGCTAAAACCTCACATTACCAGTGAGCAAATACTCCCTTCCGGTTACGGCATACTAAGAGTAGACCGGCTAAACAAGAAAGGAGGCGGTGTAGCTATAATATTTAAACAGCATCTAAACATCCAGATCTTAAAATCATCAGCTCCACAAATAGGCACTGAAGAAATAATATATACCAACCTCAAAATAAACCTAAACAAAACCATCAACATAATTGGATGCTACATCCCACCTGGTCAAAACATCCCTCTACTAGAAAACCTCCTCAGCTGGTCTACCCACCATCTCCCCCAAGAAACTATCATTTTAGGTGATTTCAATATTGACTGGCAATCCTGTTCTGGCAACCATCCAACCCATCATGTAAACTTTCATGGCTTCACCCAACTAGTCCAGTCGCCAACCAGGATAAATAAAAACTCCAGCAAGCACACTACCCTGGACTGGATACTAGTCAGTAAGAGCCCCCAGTCATATATAACAGGCTGCTTATCAGATAGCTTCAGTGATCACTCCCCAACATTCCTACTCAAAAAATACCTATACCAAGCTAAACCTGTCATCTACCATCAAATACATAAAAAACGAAACTTTAACCCACTCACATTCATCTCATCCCTCAAAGAATGTAACTGGCATCCTCTAAAGTACCTCAGTCTTGATGACGTAGTTGAATTTTTTAATACTACCTTACTGAGCATCCTTAATTACCATGCCCCCATAAGACTTTCCAGAACCAAAGCACAACCCTCCCCATGGCTACAGAAAACCACTAAGTCAGAAATGAAAAACAGAGATAAAGCCTGGGAGCACTGGCGCAAAACCAAAACCCCCTCAACTAGACAGAAATTCCTAGAACTACGCAAGAGAGTCAAAAAGCTAATAAAACATGACAAATTCCAATACTAAAAGTCTGCCCTAGACTCCTTCCAAACACACCCCCAAACAATTCTATTCCTCCATAAACTCCATCCTCCACCCAGGTAAAGTCAGTACCCCTCCTCCTAACATCCCTCACTCCTTCGAAAATATTGCTACCTCATTCAACGCACACTTCACACAAACCATACTATCACTAGCTAAACGACACAACCCCCCTCCCCTCCAATCCACCCCTTCAACTAGTAATCTCTCCACTGCCTTCTCTTTTTCTCCTGTACCTACGTCCAACATAAAAAAACTCTTAACTAAACTTAAGCCCACCAAATTAGCAGCAGACAACCTCCCAAGTGAATACCTACAAATCGCAGCTGATGCTCTGGCCTACCCAGTATCCATCTTGATTAACCAATCTCTGTCAGAAAGTTATGTTCCCACACTGTGGAAAGTATCACATATAATCCCCTCCACAAAGGCGGACCCTCCACAGAACTAACCAATTACTGCCCCATAGCTATTCTCTCTCCACTCTCCAAAATACTAGAGAGATGCATACACTCTCAGGTCCCAGACTTCCTCCTTACTAACAACCTCCTTTCCAATACTCAGCATGGTTTCCGACCAAACTATAACACCACCACTGCCTTACTCTCCTTTACTAACACTATCCTTCAGCACAAAAACAATAACTAGCTCTCCTCTGCTACTTTCCTAGACCTATCTAAAGCATTTCACATGGTCCCACATAAACAACTCATCTCTGTCCTCAATAACCTATCCTTCTGTCAACCAGTCACCAACTGGTTTCAGATTTACCTGTCTGACCACCAACAATTCATTGTATGGCAGAATGACATATCTCCCCAACTACCTGTCTCCATAGGGGTTCCCCAAGGTTCCATTCTTGGACTCTTCTCTGTTTTCACCAATAATCTAGCCTCTGCCACCAAACATGGCACACTCATACAATACGCAAATGACTCAACCGTCATCTGCTCAGCCCAGTCCCTACCCAAACTGCAAAAAGTCACACAGGAAGCTTTTTCTTCTGTTGAAACTTGGTTATCCAATGCCCAATTAATACTCAACCAAAAAAAAACTAAACTACTCATCTTCCAACCCACCAAACATACTCAAAACAACTCTCACTTTAACATCACCACAAAAGACAACACTACTATATACCCAACTGAACGCACCAAACTGCTAGGAGTGGAAATAGACAATAAACTAAAATGTGACATTCACATATCCATGACCATAAAAAAAGTCCACAAAAAAGTAGGAGCGTTATACAGAAATAAGCAACTTCTCACCAAAGCAGCAAAGATTTCAATAGCAAATTCCCACCTTATCTCCACCCTACTTTATGCCTCCAATATACACCAACCTAAGGCAATGCGATCTAAACAAGCTAGAGACCTGCTACAACAAAATCGCCAAATTCGCCACAGGGGCATCCTACTGTAGTCACCACTGTCTCTCACTTGCTGAACTGGGCTGGCTTGAACTCCCTCACCTCCTTCAATGGTATCAACTCTCACTCGCCCACAAACTAGTAAACCATCCACTAAATGTCCCATCCCTCCAGAATCTACTCCAACCCTTTCTCACCACCAGACCACTAAGATCCAGCAACAAAATCACTTGCAGATCACTAAAGCCAATAACTCTGCTGGTGAAGCACTATTATCTTGCACCATAGCCAAATTATGGAACTCCCTCCCACCCACAATTACCTCCGCACCATCATGCACCCACTTCAAAACTTTACTAAAAGTGCACCTAAAGACATGCTGGCTATGCCCTTACAACTCCCACTCTAATATCACCCACCCCATCCAACCACTACCTTTCTTTCCACTCCACTAACTACCTTGATTATAGCAAGCTCAGATGATCATAAGCCTAGTACTTATTATACAGCAGGAGCTTCCTATTGTAACATTTGTTAATGTCTGTTATGTACTTCGCAGATAAAGATTCTAGTTGTCTGCTGATGTACTATGTTCTTCATCTGTAAATATGTTGTTCATAGGTTCATAGGTTAGTACTAGGCTATCAGCCCTAGGGCCTATACAAGCCTAGCCATAACAATTCCCTGAATATTTCTTCCCACATTATTTACTTTCCTGGACCCCTGTCTAGCAGGGCGACTGACGTGATCCCTGGGGTGAATTTCCTTTCTCCCATCCAATCGTCAAGGTTCCTCTTGAAGAGGTCCAAAGAGGCACTCTGCTTGACATGTATGGGCAATCTATTCCAGAGTCTGGGGAGTCTCTGGGTCAGGAACCTATCCCTCCAACATGTTTTGTTTATTGTGATGACAAGGTTTAGATCCCTGGAGCGTGTAATTGCTATGTTAAATTGTTAATCGCTATGTAATCCAATGTAACTACTGTCTGTTTTATTTTAACTGTGGAGCTTTTCTCCCCAGGCCTCCGCTGAAAATGGACCTACATCCAGTCGGACACTCCCGGTCAACAAATGTAAATAAATCTATCTATCTATCTATCTATCTATCTATCTATCTATCTATCTATCTATCTATATGTATGTGTATGTGTGCAATTTTCTAATGATGTACATACTTAGGTGGAGTAAACTATATCAAACTATGGAAAAAAATAATTTTTCCAACTGCCCACAAGATAGCCATGAATTCTTAGCTTTATTTTTGATAGGAAGAGACTACGAGAAGAATTCTGAAAGGTTGCCATGTGTTGGTTAGTTGCAAGAAGAAAGAATGGATTGTTGGTAATGAATGATCTTTTACATCAATGGACTACCTCTGAAGATGATGAATTGGACTTTAAATCATTCACTGGTACCTTGAAGCTGAGGAGTCTGAAGCTGTATGATATTACAGTAAGGTTTAAAAGTGAGAGGGCAGAATACAAGACGTATACAGCTACCCTTCAAATGAAACAAAAAAATCTCAAGCTACAAGAGTGGTGTAAATGGCTAAATAATTGTAAATCTGCATTCTTCTGTTGAAATGCTCCACCTGTTCACTGAACAGCTGAAGAAAGTGTTAGGTAATGGTGAGGCTGATGCAGAGAATTTAGAAAATGCTCCATATATTGCTATTTCTCAGCTGATCACATTACAGGTGGTCCTCTTATCTACGCCTTTCAGTGCATCAGACTTTGAGAGGGGGGCCTCAAGTTACTAAAGGAGGTAAAGTCCCAGGACCTGACAGACTTCTGCCAAACTTTTACAGGTTAAGGTATTACTATTAAAGGTATTTCATTTTCATATGGAAATTTCTATGAGCTCTCTCAACCTCTGTGAAAGGTGCTGTAGTGACTATGACTCAGAAATCAAGCTATGACTACATGAGCCTTACTCAATATCATCCAATGTCAGCCCTCAGTACTAGTAAGCTTTTTTGTGGCCACTTTGGTTAGATACGTCATGTAATTAATAGGCAACCTAATGCATCCAGACCAAACAGTCTTTATATCAGTTTGTTAAACACCAGACTTTACCTAGGAAGCTTTGTAGTTTATGAAAAGGTTAAGTCAAATTTTAGGTCATAGGTTTCAATAAGGATAGACCTGGAAAAGGCCCTTGATAGCCGTCTTGACCTTTTTGTACAGGCAATTCTCAAAATGTTCTATTTTGCTTTCCACTATGTCCATGAAGTCCACATTTACACTAATTCATTTGGAATGACTATCCTGATGCTATTACATTACATACAAATTCTTTTTATAGTAGCACCAGGTAAGGATTACCATTCTCCCCTCAGCTGTTTCTGCATTCTATTGAATCCTTTGTGGTTTTGCTTTAAGGATGTCTCATTAAACATAGACCCCCACTCAGATGCAATTTACAAGGGGCAGTAAACTTGTTCACTGATGACACAATGATCCTCTTTCCATACCACTTCAGGAAGTGACTGCATGAGCTTTAGGCTACTTTGTAAGAACCTGTAGGCAATCTAAACTCATGATAAAGCATTCCAAACCACAGGCTCTTTGGGCTCATTCTATACTCCCACATTGGAAGACTGTTTTTTTTGGCTAACTGGTCTGTTCTTTGTTTCTACTACCTAGGTGTGGATATATTTCTGACTCAGAATGGCATTAAGATGAAATTAAATCCCTTCCTTGGGACACATATTGAATATTACAAGCAAAATTGGATGCAGATCTAGCAATTTGTGATCTTAACTTTAATCTCCTTAAAATGATACTTCTTCCCAAATTACTATACATTAATTAAGCCCTTGGGCCATCCTGTGTGGGAGTTTGGCATAATGGTTAAGGTGTTTGCTTTGCAAACACAAGGTTCAGGGTTTGATTCTCACATGGGGTAATTGGCTAGGCTCAAATGGCCCACAAGGGCAGTTAGCCTAGTATGAACTTATGTTGATAGGAATGTGGAAAGATGGGTCAAATTATGCCTAAATATTTTGAATTGTAGTATGCCAAGGGTTCAAACTTGATATTAAGTCCAAAACTAAATTTCTAGGTGGAACTTAGTTAGCAAACTTAACTATTTGTTTGTAGACACTATACATATATATATATATATATATATATATATATATATATATATATATATATATATATATATATATATATATATATATATATATATATATTATTTGTGGGTTCTTCAAAATCAATGTACCCATGAAAACACTGACTTGAAAGTGTGTATTCACACATATTTGGGGGTTCTCCAAAATCAGTGTACCCATGAAAACACTGACTTGAAAGTGTTAGGCTTTTGTTTTACAGAACAAAACTTAAATCTCCCTAAAATCATAAAAGTTTTTTTTGTATTGCCCCTTCCTACTTTCACGTCATTGTTCTCTTGCTTACTGGGTTTAAATAATTTAGAATATCATAGTTATCACCCAACAATATCTGGAAAATCTGGAAAAGGCACCTTTCAGGTCCATTAATCTGGACTTATTTTTACATTTTGTTTGGAAATTAAGAGCTTGTGATGTATCACTGGCTGGGAGACTGTGTGACTTAGTCAAAAGTGGTCAATTTTATAACATTTCCCTTTCACAAAGATGGGGAAATGTTGAGTTTTCAGGATGGGGGTGACAATTTGAATTGAGCTCTGTGTAATTATGAAAGAGTAATCACTCTTGTCCAAGTAAGAGGTACAACTACAGGTACAAATCTGGGTTCCATCTTTTCCCCTTTGGCCAACATATTTGATATACCCTTGCAGACTAATTCAAAATCTTGCATTTGTGTCTATGCAGCAAGATGAGATGCTATTTTTATGCTTCTCAACAAATACTGTCAAAAGGTGTTAGAATACTGTGAATATCACTTCTTTCTGTTAGATTACATGTGTTGTTAGCCCTGGCCAAGCACACTGCTCCTCTATGATGCACTTTTACATGTGGTATGCTATATAGTTCTCATTCATTAAGCTATAGAAATTGGCCCAGATATAGCCTTGGCATACTGAAGATATGCCTTAAACATACTGGCAAGTGGCTGAGCACCTTTGCAACTTTGCCTAGACCACACTCTTTTCTGGAAAGAGGCTGAGAGGCTCAGCCCAATAGTAGACACTAATAAATCCCTGATTTCAGTCTGGGTGACTTGGTATGATTAGTGGCACAGGTGCTGCAGGAGCAGACCAGGGTGGGTGGGAGTGCGAGAATTATGCCTGCTTTCTTTTCATGGGTGAAAATGGCCAACTGCCCTGCAATGTTGACTTCTACAGTGAAGTGAGGAGTACAGTTTGCAGCATTAGGCTGAAGGCATGCTTGGCTGTGCCAAGCTGCACTCATGTTGTTGCAATCCAGGGGAGCATGTGCAGAACTATGTATTTGTGCAATGATGGAAAAGATGAAAGTAAATAAAAAATATTTCACCAGCTGAGGCAACATTTTTGCATCTGCATATCAGGGAAGATCTAGATTCCACTGACTAATGACAGCACTGTGTTAGCATATAAAATCTGGATTGAGGTGCAATAAAATTCTTGGTGTAGAATGGCATTCTTGAGTGTGTTTGCTACTTGAATATCTTTTTATAAGTACAACTGCAAAAAACACTAGCTGAATTTACCCAGAAAAAAAAACATCTTTATTAAAAGTAGAAAGCATTTTTGTTCAAAATACAGAACCTTTTTGTACTTTGGAAGCACCAAGCCCTCACTAAAACAGAAGCAAAAACTTGTTTTTATTTTACTAGCCAGTGTAACAGTTCTGTTACTCAGTATTGGGAGATGTCTAGAGTCTGCCTGTTGACAAAGGAACTGTTTTGGCTAGTAAATGTTGGCATGTACTGGGAATGTCTGGCTTCCTGTTGGTCTACCTGACTACAGTGTCAGTGGTATAGCAGGATAACAAACTCACTTTTGATGCAGAAGGCAGTGTATTCTATTCTTGAACCAGACAGATGGATAGCTGACACTGCAGTGCAGTATAAAGTAGGTATTCCACTCCTGAGTGTGTTATCCTTCAGATGATACAGTAAACTGAGGCCGAATGTGCTTGAGTTGGTAGCAGCTCAGGTAGATGTAAAAGATCCCATGGCACTAATTGAAAAGAGTAGAGGAAGTTCTCCAGTGCCCTAGCCAAATCTCCCCTAGTAGTACAAATACCACCTCAGGTCTCCCCTGAAAAGAGAAAAATATTCTAGTGGGACTTACCAAGTCAACAAAGGAAATATAAATAAATAAATACATAAATCTGACAAAAATGCAGAAAAATCCTATTGGATTGAATGGCATTCTTAAGTGTATTTAGTATGCAAGCATATTATTAAAATTCACCATTTTTTTTATTGTAAACTGCCTTAGCTGAACTGTGATATATGATTTCTTACACATAGAGAGCAAAGTCAGCAGGCAGCCGTGGTGTTGCAGTGGTTAGCGTTGCCGCCTCACAGCAAGAGGTTCTCTGGTTTGATCCTCAGCTGGAGTGCCTTCTGTGCAGAGTCTGCATGTCCTCCCTGTGGTCACGTAGGTTTTCTCCGGGTGCTCCAGTTTCCTCCTACATCCCAAAGACATGCTGTAGGTGGATTGGATACTCTAAACTGCCCCTAAGCATGAGTGTATGTGTGTGTGTGCCTTCCGTAGAAGGTTGGGCGCCAGGCTGGCAACTCGACACCATAAAACTCCACTGCCAATCATGAGCAGACAGGTGATCCGCTGTGGTGACCCCTAATCGGGAAAAGTTGAAAGAAGAAGAAGGAGATAGCAAAGTCAGCATTTCAGAGAACCTTTCTAGTTACAATCTACACATTTTCTTTCTGGGGGCAGTCTGACCACTGTTTGCAGTGACTGGTGAAACCACTGTCCAGAATAAGTGTAGTCCTCATTAGACTAGAAGCAAAAAAAAAAGAAAAAAAAATATTTTAACTATGAAGACGACATTTGTTTTACTGCTCTATAGATTGAAGCCTATACATCCTGTGTGCTTACAAAGGTAGTCTGTGCCATGTAACAGCCCTCTGCCTCTCTCCACCACCACAGACCTAAAACACGTACCCGCATCCACACCTGTCCTCAAATCTCCAAGGAACAAGTCCTGAAAGCACTGTCCAAGCTCAAGAACACTGCTTGTTTGTGGCCAAATAACATATCAGGCTGCCAGATGGTCATCTCAAACAGGACCTCTTAAACCCCCTACAGAGGCTATTTAAGATCAGCCTCCAAATGTGGCTTGTGCCAGATCAGAGAAAAGTCATCTCCCTGCATAAAGGTGGAGCATCACTGGATCAGAGCAATTATTGACCAATAATCCTGACCAGCCTAATCTTTAAGGCTATGGAAATTATCATTATGGAATTAATAAATAAGGACATAAGCAACCTACAAACTCTCGACTCGAGCCAATTTGGTTTTGTCAAGTGTGGATCCTACCTACTTAATCTGGTCAACTTTTGAGAAGATTACTGAAGCAATGGATGAGGGAAAATCTGTACAGTGTATATCTTGACCTTGCAAAAGCATTCCACATCATTCCACACTCAGGTATAGTTGATGAACTTCTTCTTCTTCCGGCTTTTCCCGGTTAGGTTCGCCACAGCGGATCACCTGTCTGCTCATGACTGGCAGTGGAATTTTATGGCGTCGAATTGCCAGCCAACCATCCACAGAAGGCAGCTAAATGTACATCCTATGTAACTCATTGGATAGCAAAGTGGCTTACAAAGAGAACCCAATAAATTAGAGTGAGGGGTTCTACCTCCTACAAAAGACCTATCACTAGGTCACTCCTCTTTGGGATTTACTTTTTGGTGGTCAAAGTTTATGATAAGGGCTTATGGCTGACTAATTTTGCAGGTGACTGCAAACTTGGTACCATCCAAAACTCTCCAGAAGACACCAACATCCTTCAGGAGGGCCTTTCCCAAACAAATAGTTATTGTCAAAACCATGGATTAAAACTAAATGCCAAAAAATGTAGCACAGTATACTTTGGCAACTATGACATCCTCTGCAACTATCACACTCCCCTGAAAATTGATCCAGTTTTTAGGGACTTAGGGACCCATGTATACGAAGAGCTGCCCTTCGATCATCATGTATCTACTGTTGTGAAAAGTTCTTTTTCATTGCACAGCTTATTAGTAATGGTATGGTGTCCAAGTCCAGGGAGATGATTATTCTAGTGTATCCTGCACTTACTAAGCCAGTCATTGAGTATAATGTCTCCTTTGGTTTGTATCCGTCCAAACACTTGGCACAACTTGAATGACCACAGTGCTTTCTCACCAGGAAAATAAATGGCCCAAATCATAAAAGCTACATTGACTATCTCAAAGTCTTGTCTCTTTCTGGGTATCATACAGCCTACTGAGGAACCATCTCTGCCTCACTTACAGAACCTCTACCAACCCCATCCTTTCAGACCTACTGCACATTTGCAAGTCTAATAATGGCAGAAACACATGCTCATGAGATCTTTCTAACATGCTGGGGGAATAAATAAGTTTCACAAAGAATACCACTTCTCTGGAATTGTCTTTCTCTCCACCTAAATCAAAGTTCATATCTTGCTCTATTCAAGTGTAATCTGGATGAATGGATGGGAAACCACAATTCACCACAGGATTGTCACCCTTGTCCCTTATGCATAGAGGTAACATGTAAATGCCTGCCTGGCTCTGGTTGTTCATATTTAAAATAGTTAAAATGGAAAGGGCTCTGGGTTAGTCATACTTATAATACCATGGCTAATTAACCTCCTGGGAATGTGCAGCTGGGCTTCTGAAGAGCCTCATAAATCAATAGCCTAGTAGGTACCTATGAAGTTACGAATCCCTGTAAATCAGGATACAGATTCAGTGAAATTTTGAGGCTAGAATGAGATTCTTGAGTGCATTTTGCATCCAAGTATATTATTAGAATTCCCTGATTTTTATTGTTTTTTAAACTACCTTTGGGAATTGATATATGCTCTCCTACATGTAGCTAATATACCCAGTATTTCAGATATGTTTGTTATCATAGTCTGGCACTATATCCAGTTTACACCTGGGGAAATGTGACCATTTCTTGCAAGGTCAGGTGAAGCTGATATACAGAATATACATGTGAAGTCTACAAATAAAAAATAATTAGCATTTCACCAACTAGGGCAACATTTCTGCTGCTACAGTTAGGGGGATGACTTAGACTTCATCTACTGATAAGGGCATTGTGCTGGCATTAAATCAGGATTGAGATACAATGAAAAACTTGAGGATAGAATGGCATTCTTGAGTTGCTTTATACTCAATCATATTAGAAGTCCTTGAATGTTTTATTGCATACTGCCTTAACTGAAACTGACATATGGCCTCTTATATACAGCCAACAAATTTAATCTTTTGGTGGGCTTTTATTTTCAGTCTAGTGCTATACCCAGTTTCCACTTGGAGTTATTTGGCCATTGCTTGCAAAGCCAGGTGAAACGAATGCCCAGAAGATATTTCACTAAGTCATCGATAAACAGAAACAAAAAATAATTTTTATTTCAGTAGTCAAGACAACATTTAACTGTATATACATTGTCTACATTCTGTGTTCTCATCCATTGGGTTAGAAGGACATTCTTGTACACAAGAATCTTGTTAGAATTCCTGGATTTTTAAACACCTTTATTAAATTCACACAGTATTAACAGTGACCAAGGTACACATACAGTTTTAGAAAAGAAAACAAGCCGTTGTAATGATTTTCACTAGTTTCATGCAGTATACAAATATGCTTTCTTTATTAACAATTATTGTATTCACTCTGATATTATATGAACTGCTCAAGTCCTCTCTTCCCTTAATTCTCACTCCTCCTCCCTTGAACATTATTATGCATTCATTTTCCCACAAATTCTACCTCTTTCTATGTAATTTGCTCTTTTTCTTTTCTAAAGAACTCACCTCTAATTATTCCATCTCCTTTGCAATATTCAATACTTCATTTATGGTTGGTTTATATTTTGATTTCCAGTTTTTAGTAATTTCTTTGGCAGCCAACAGCAATGAACTTAGCCTTACTATGTCTTGGCAATTCAAATCCTATATCTCAGCTCTAAGTAATTATTTCCTTAGTTACAATCATTTGCTCCCTCAGCATTTCTGAAAGAGTACTTTATACAGAATTTTTATCTATGCCAGCTTGTTAAATTCCCAAAAGACATGTTCCCAAGTTCCTCTCTCTTTCCTGTCATACCTCCAACAATTTCTATCTGACAAAGGAAAATTTTCTGAAGTCTGCTCTGAACATAAAAATACTATACAAACACTTCCGGTTCCCTATTAGAAGACCGAAAACGCATTCTTTCGAATGCATCTTGGTTGAACTCAAAAGCCTGAAATGGCAAAATATCGAAGCGGCTATTAAGTAAATTCTTTCCCTGGTAAAGAATTTGCTTGGCTGCTTCATTTCTTTGCCATTTTCTGCACTGTAGTGAGGTCTCAGAGTTGGTATATTTAAGTAGGGGGGGGTGTGGGGGGTGAAACCCCACTTAATGTAATGTTTAAAGTATCTTTTTTTTTTTGGAACAGCGATTTTTTTCCTAGGTAAAAAAAATCACTGTTCTGACAGTTTGAAATTGTAAGCATTCACTTACATAGGGTCGATTAATCACTGTTCGCTTTTTTAAGCATTCAGTGATCTAATATAGACCCACACTTCCATGGAAATATCCTAAATCTTCTGAACTTTGTTGCATACATATGTATTTCCTCTGTTGCTTTGTATACTGTCTTTCCACTCTCTCCCCATCTTTTCTAATCTCTTCTGATTGATTCTTATAGTTATTGTGCAATATTTTATTTGCCTTACAAAGTATCCATTTTCAACAGCAGCTTTGGTTCTTGACTCAGCTAAAAACTCAACCAAAGTTAATGCTTAACTTAGCACTCCTCTACTCCTTTCTCTTTGCATATATATTTTTATCAATCCCTGGGAGAACAGGCAGTCTCTAACCTGCAGTTTAAACTCCTGTTTGGCCTTATCTCACTGTGTTACGATTTCCTCCATAGTTATTTGTTCCCAATACCTTGGTACCTTTCCTAATTGTTTCTAATAAATTCCTGCCCCTCTTGCCTATTTTCTTTGTCCCTGAAGTCATCTCTATTGGTAAAAATCTTCTTATGTCATTCCTTTATTGGTTTAGTTTTTAGAATACTTTCTGCTACTTAATAAATATATTTGTATGGTTGTTGTTGTTTGCCATGAAAGCCTGTAGCCAAAATCCTACTCTCTCCTTATTTCTTGAATTTCTTCCACTCTTTTACCATCATGTTTTTCCACATTTGATTTGTAACATTCTGCTTCTGTTCACTCCTCTCAACTATCTTTTGAACCCCATCCTTCATTTCATTACCAGTCTTTTATCTGGTGATATCCATCCCAACCCCGCCCCCCCCTCATCTTCCTCCTCACACAAGCCTATATTCTTTACTTCCATTAACTCACAAAGTATAGTGAATAAAGTCCCAATCCTCCATGCATGGCTTAGCTATAACAAACCTGACATTCTATCTATCTCAGAAACATGGTTAAAACCCTCTATAAAAGACTCTGAAATAACCCCACCCACCTATTCAATCATCAGAAAAGACAGGACCCAAAAGAAAGGTGGTGGAGTTGCTCTCCTATACTCGTCTTCCTTGCTAGTCACCCCATATGACAAACCTATTCCTACATTTAATAATGCTGAAATACTCCTTTCTCTCCTACAAGTTAACAAGCACAAACACATATGCCTAGCATCCCTCTACATCCCCCCAGGGGACAATATTTCTACACTCGAAAACATTCTCTCTTGGCTCTCTGATAACATAAGCAATGAAACCATAATCCTAGGAGATGTAAACATTAATTGGACCTCCATCCAGTCTCCAACCAATCATCTTAACATCAATCTTTATAACTTTTCCCAGCTAATCAACACCATAACCCACCCATCAAAGGACCCCTCCAGTGGCACCATCCTTGACTGGATTCTAGTGTCACACCCCCATTACTTTTCTGATAGCGGTATACTACCTGACCCTCTTAGTGATCATCTGCCTACTTTCAATCACCGACTCCCCTGCATCTCCAATTGCACCCACAACTACATCACTACCCGCAATAACAAAAGCTTCAACCCATCAATCTTCATAGATTCCCTAAAGGCAATCAATTGGAACAATCTAAAGACACTGCCCTTAGAAGAAGCAGTTGCCCACTTTAACTCCACCTTCTTAGGAATACTTGATTGCCAAGCCCCACTAAGAACAAAAAGAATAAAAATAAAATCTGCCCCCTGGCTAACCAAAACCACATTATCAGCTATGCACCTTAGAGACAAAACCTGGGGACTCTACCTGAGAAATAAGACCCCAGAACAACATATTGCATATAAAACCCTTCGAAATAAAGTTAAAAAGCTAATTATCTCTGATAAACAACAATACTTCTTCTCACTCCAAAACAATAACAAAACTAACCCCCAGAGATTCTGGAAGGGGATCTCCACCCTTCTTAACCCTAGCAAACCTCATACCCCAACCCCAGACCCAAATATCCCAGACTTGGATTTAGGTACACAGTTCAACTCCTTTTTTATCGACTCCATTAGCAAACTCACCTCCTCCTTTACAGGCCCCACCTCACCTCCTAAGACACCCCTTCCCTCTACTGCAAATAACCCTATCCCCAATTCTATTTCACCCTACCTATCTTCCACCTTAACCACCATTCAGACTCCCCCTCCACCTGTACCCCCCTCTAATTCTCCCTCTCTCCATCCTTCTCTATTTTCACTAAAACCTATACCCACTGCCACTATAAAGAAACTCCTTCAGAAACTGAAACCATATACTAATGCCCCTGACAATATTCCCTCCTACTTCCTACGTATAGCAGCAGATGCAATTGCTTATCCTATTAGCATCTTAATCAATCGTTCCATCCATGAATGCATTGTTCCCCAATTGTGGAAGCAAGCATTCATAATCCCCCTACATAAAGGAGGCAACAATTGCAACATCAGTAACTTTCGTCCCATTGCTATTCTGTCCCCCATTTCTAAACTTCTAGAAAAGTGTATACACCTTCAACTTCTGCCACATCTCTTAGACAACAACCTGCTAACCCCTACACAACACGGATTCAGGCCAAATCATAGCACTATGACAGCCCTGTTGTCCTTCCTTGAGACTGTTAACACAGCACGTGATTCCGGTCACATTGTCTCCACCTTACTACTTGACCTCTCCAAAGCCTTCGACACCATTTCACATAACTTGCTCTTAACCAAACTGTCAAAACTTAACCTCTCTCCCTCTACCATAAACTGGTTCTCCAGCTATCTATCAAATAGATACCAAGCTGTAATGTGGAAAAAGGCCACTTCCCCATTCCTTAGTACCCTTACTGGAGTTCCTCAAGGATCTATTCTTGGTCCCCTCCTCTTTAATATATTTATCAATGATTATCACAAATCTATCCCATTTGCAAACATCATCCAATATGCAGATGATTCAACCATCATCTGCTCTGCTACCTCCCCCTCTCAGCTCCAAAAACTTACTCAGGAAGCTTTTTCAATTACTGAACATTGGATGAAATCAAATCACTTAGCACTCAATGCCTCCAAAACAAAACTTATGGTATTTACTCCCTCAAAATCCACTTCCTTCGACATGAATTCATTCTCAATTACCAGCCAAAATAACTCACCCCTTGAACTAGTGTCCGAAACTAAGCTACTTGGTGTACAGATTGACAATCGGCTTAGTTACAACTCCCATCTTCAACTAAACATTAAAAAAACCCATCAAAAACTAGGTATGCTATACCGTCAGAACCAATACCTTACAAGTTCTTCCAAAATCACACTCGCTTCCTCTTTTCTCATCCCCTCTCTTCTCTATGGGGCTCCATTATGGACCAATCTTCAGACTTCTCTAAAAAAACAGCTTTCCTCCTGCTATAACAAAATTGCCAAATTCGCCAACAGCCATAGGTCCACTACTCATCACTGTTCCTCTCTCCATAAACTAAACTGGCTCGAATTACCTAATCAACTCATATATATACAGCTGACTTTCGCTCACAAGCTCATCCTTAGCCCCTCTCTCTGTCCCTCCCTGTCTTCCGCCTTCAAAATGCACCTACCTAACAGAGTCTTAAGGTCTAACAACCAAAACCTACTACAAGTACATAAACCATCTCATCCCCCAGGTAAACACCTACTATCTTTTAATCTTGCTCGTCTCTGGAACTCACTTCCACCATCCATTCGTACCTCCTCTAACCAGTACATGTTCAAAAAATCTCTTCATACATACCTAAGATCCCAATGGGATTGTTCTTGCTCCCTCCCCTCATAATTCTATGTTATCCCATTCTTCTTCCCATATATGATACATAACTCTTCCTAGCTAAGCTTATGTTCCCTCAGAATACCTACCCTGCAATGCAAGTCTATGTTTTCTTCTGAACAACTTCTTTGAATACATAAAACTTTACTCTTTTAACTTATTGTCCTGACATTTAATTCACATCAGATTATATTGTTTTGAAGCTTCTTGAATTTTTGAGCCTAAATGTGTTAAATGTTTTATCTTTTACTCTGTATAAGTATTATTGTAATTTTGCATGTACCTGTTTTTGTCTGTATTGGAGCTTTTCTCCCCAGGACTCCATTGAAAACGGGTTCTTTTGGCCCAATGGACTATCCTGGTAAACCAACTGCAAATAAATAAATAAAATAAATAAATATATGAGCCTTAACTGCATAGGTCTAAATTATTCCTTCAAATTGAGTTATCCAAAACCTACCTTGTTCTATGGGGAGAAGATCTTATTCTGTTTAACTCTTGCCTTCTTCCCCACCCAAATAAACTTCTTCAGCTCTTTATTAGGATCCAGATCCTCTCCTCTGGTTGATAAAAATACACCAGCCCTGTATATAAACTAAAAGGACTAGAAATATTTCACTGCTTGTATCTTACTTATTCATAATCAAGAGCCTCCAGCTTCTCAGTGTTTGCATTATCTTTTGTTTAGTCTCTTCCCACACATCCTTAGCTGCTATGATATAATCCTTTTTAATCCATACACTTCAATATTTTATCTTTTCACAACTCCATAGACATAGGTATAGCTGAATCAATTTGTGTGTGGGTGCACAGTTTAACACTATAGGCTTTGTTTTATCTTTATTTAGTTTATATCCTGAAAAGGAATGTAACTAAAAATAAAATAAAAAAGGATCAGAATGTTTCACAACACTGAAATGCCCTTTTCTGGATTTAACAAGGACAAAATAATATTATCTGTGACAGCTAACTTTCCTTGATTACCATACTAGTTATATCCCTGTAGTTATGACTCCCTTATTTGTTTTTGTCAACGGTTCTAAGTATAAAGCAAATCACAAAGGAGAGAGAGGATACCCCTGCCTAGTTTTCTGTTCAAACACAGCTTGTTGGAGAGGACCTCTCTCACTTTAATTCTTGTCTACAATCCTTAATATAGCTTCCTATATAATGCTAATATTCTATCACAGAAACCAAATGCTACCTCTGTCCTACTTATAAAATCCCAGCTGGCTCTACAGAATGTCTTCTCTTAATTAAGATCCACCAATAGTGGACACTTGCTTATACTCTGCTTCCCTCTGGCTCATCGTTGTTGTATTTATACTGTCAAAGTTTTGCCTCCCCTCCACAAAACAACGCTGATCTATATCTCTCCACTTTGGCAATACATTTGCTATTCTCTAAGCTAATACAGACATAAGCATTTTATAATCAAGGTTTAAAATAGAAATTGGTCTGTTTGAAACTGGTTCTGAGGGGTCTTTAACCTCTTTGGGTAATATAGCCACCACAGCTTTATTCCAAAATGCCAGTATTATCCTTCCTTTAAAAATATTGTTCAACAAAACCTCCCAGATCTTTATCACTTTTTTCACTTCTAACTTCTAAACTTCCGCAGGAATACAATCTATTACTGAATACTTCACTTTTGGTTGATTAGAAATCACCATTTGACCTCATCCTTTTCTGTTTTAGCTAGCTATTTCATCTTCAGCTTCTCGTTACCTAAGCATAGTTACATCTTCCATAAATATTTCCATTTGTGCCTTTTCTTGGTTTCCCATTCCTCTGCTTTATACAAATTTTCATAGAATTTTCAAAGTAGCACTAATGCCTCTATAGGATCTCTGATTACTTTTCTTGTCATAAACTCCCTTGGCAAGACCCTTTCTAATTTCCCTTGCCTAAACTGTCATGTCATTGTATTCTGGAATTTTTATAGAAATATTTGCTTATCAGCATGCATTCTAAATCATGAGTATTAACCAAAAACTCCCTTATTCTTCCTTTAGCATTCTGCAGGGAACTTATCTGCCCTATAAAGGAACAGCACAAGTTGATTGTCGATCCTCAAAATCCTCAGAGGACACACTCCTTCATAGCAGAAATGCTCTGAAAAGTTGTTGCCCAAACTACTCCTTTTAGTCAGCTCAGTTAAAGATGACTGACAGTTTGGGTGCGTGGAAGGTGCTCACACCTTTGGAAGTTGTTCTAGTGTTATGTCCTTGACAGGATATAACTCATATAGCTAAGGTTACTGTAGCAGTGATCCCTTGAACTTCTACTGTTATGGTAAGTATACTTATACAATTGTACTTTCTGCAATAGTTTAACCTTTGACAACCCCAATAAATAATTCCTACTACTTTTTTCCACAACTCTTTCTGCTTTCTGCACTATTTTAAGCTCTATTTTCAATTTATCCCACTCTATAAAGTTATCCTTTCTGGAGAAATATCTGTCTTCCGTAATAACTCTTGAATAATTTCCACTACTCATTCCTTAAATTCCCCTCTTTTTAACAAATAAGTAGAAATGTAGTGACTCATTTTTACGTAATTGCCCTGCATCTTTATCTTAATCTTTATTAGTGCATGATCTGAATTAGTTATTGGATATGTGTCAAAGCTTTCAATCAAATACACATGCTCCTGTCCAGTTTAGCCCAGTTATTGTACCTTGGGGTATAACAGTTCATGTGGATGGATTCATATATTCCATTCTAAATATTCTCATATATTTCTTCAGAAATCTACCCCCTTTTGTTATAATTTGCTTCTAGGTCCCCCATTGTATCCTCACTATTTCAAATCAGGTTCCAGTCTCCACCCATAAATAGTATTACCTGCTGAAAATTAATTATTTCTTCCAAAATTCTCTTAAGCTTCATAAGAATATTGTAGGTGAAATTTAAATACATGCCAAAGTAATCCTCCTTCCCTGCCAAAAAAACCTTGTTCCCACAAATTGTCCTTTTTTGCCTTTCTTTTCTTCTATCACTAGTGGAGCCCCTCTCACAATCAATATGCTCCCCCTTTTCCTTTGATATTCTGATGAATACCTCTTCTGCCAAATTAATATGCTCATTAATATCTAAATGTCTTTCCTGTAACATTGCTATTTGCAGCCTACACTTTTTAATATAATTCAGTACTCATTGCTGTTTTTTCTATTCCTGCAATACAATTAACATCTCATGATAAAAAAATTGATAAGGAAGCCATTCTGATAAGTTATTACTTTCACATATTCATCATGACAATTATTTTGAATATATGGTTCTAACTTGCAAATGGCATGCACTCATTGATGTCTGGTAACAGATCTTGTGTACAGTTGCTGCTTCTCATCTCTGTTTGAACTCATGTCACATTTTCCCAGACTTTTTACTTTGATAAAAAACACTCAAGAACTCAAGCGATAAAAAACTAAATGCATTTTAAACCCCTAACCCCTGTTAACTTACAACAAACACACAGAACTATGTATACTTTCCAAAAAGGAAAGTTATCCATCCATGTAGGGGCAGCTACATAGACAGGTTTCACCTATTCTAAAGCTACGTTTACTCAGACTGGAAGTGAGTGCTAGAGCTTGTGTAAAATTGTGCACAGGTACCATCAGTCCTTGTCCTATCTTTATTTCCCTCCAAGATATGAAAATCAACAATCAAGTTGTCCCTTACTGATTTGTAAGAAATGATAGGACTGCAGAATAGTGGAATGAACTGAAAATAACTGGAATGAGACTGCAATGAATGTCTTCATCTTTTAATTACCCAGAACTGTGCTGAACAGGTACCAATCTCTCCTTTATGTGTCAAATCTTCTTGTATCTTTCAGAGTAAAAGTCTGTATACACTGTAGTTCAGTTAAGAATGTTTTATTATGCACTGTGGAAGTAGATGACAATATATATCCAAATCAAATCCTAATGTCTCCAGTAACAGTGCTAATAAACTGAAATAGACTGAATTATAATGTCTGTAGCTTCTGCACTCATTATACTGTCCATAAATGCTGTACTCAGAATGTCAAATCTTACTGTCTCCAATTACAGTGTTGATAAATGGAAATAGACTGTATTATTATATCCACAACGTCTGCACTCATATTCCTTTCCAGCTGAATAATATAATTAACATTCTGGAATGCTCACCTTTGACTTGATTTGTGCACTCACTCTCGAGTGTCTGCACCAGCCATCTGAGGACTGCACTGAGATGACTTTCTGCTTATCAGTCCAAATGAACTAATAGACTCTGAAGTATCTCCTAATAAAACTAAAACCCTGTAAATTACTATATACTTCTTTAAACTTGGTTCTCAAGATCATTATATTTAATGTACTCCACATTCTGTTAGCATTTTTTATTCTTATTGGTATTCTTGACTGAAGGTTACAGAAACATTCCTTTCTGTTGAATCGGAATGTAAACTGTAAAATGAAGATATAAGTCTGCTTTAATATGGCTGCATTTCTAGGTCCCTGCAAAGAGAATACAATATTTATATCTAACAAAATACATTTAATCTTGTAATTCCTCCTGAGATACCTGAACAGGTCTCTGTTTCTGTAGTTATTTATAAAATGAAGACACGGACCTTCCCTTGCATTTTAGGCCTATGCAAGGTTTATTCTACTAAATGTATTTATGCAGGATTTATTCTGTGACAATTCTGTTTGAAATTACTGAAGTGTAACTGACTTCTGTAATTACTTTATAAATCTATAAATATGGTCTACGAAGGATACTGTAATGATCACTAGAACTTATATAACGGTTATAAAATTATTTTCCTTTATCTAGTAAATAAACTTGTAATTTTAATTTTGACCATTAGGTGTCACTTGAGCATTCATGGTCTGTTAATTATTTGAAAATCTTTTGGACTGAAGTCTCTCAACTTTATGATTTAATTATAAATGAGCAATTCTTTAACGCATGCTATAACTGGTAAACTCTCTTTTTACACCTATAATGTGTGTATCTTAAAGCATAATTACCATATACTATATTAACTTGTTTCTGTAAAACTTTAGCCAGATTTCTTACTAATAACCCTATCTATTTACATTTTTAATTTCTATGTACTGTAAAAGATGTCTGCCTTTTAAAATTGTGTCGTAAATATCCTATAAATATCTATGTACTATAATAGAAGTACATTTACCAAGAACAGGTGAAAACATAAAGAACCAGGTAAAATACACCTGTACCAGAGTCAGCAGGAAGCAGTCACCACAAAGTGAGAATGTAATCACATTGACCAATTTATTAAGTGCATTTGTCTGCATATAACCAGTGATTTCATCAGAATAAATCTATTCTGATGAAGTCGCTAATTATAAAAAGACAAAAGCGCTTAATAAATTGATCAATGTGATTACATTCTCACTTTGTGTTAACTGCTTACTGCTGACTCGGGTATAGGTATATTTTACCTAGAAGTACATTTACTAAAACCTATGCTTTCTGCATTTCAGATCTATACCTCTGCATACCCTGTCAGCATATTTTTAACTTTCTGTCTAATGTGTCTAATGAACTTTAGTTAGGTCTGCTGCATTCGTGAAGTGTCCTGAAAGTGTGTGCTTGCTATTTCCATAAACAGTGCTACATGGGAATTTCAGCTGTGGATATCACCCCCAGTCCATACGGACTACCAGAACCACACATTCAACTGTTAAACCTAAAGGAAAAGAAAACTTCATCTATAGTGTATGTCCTACTCAAGTGTCCTCCTCATCAATTTACCAATGACATTACTGCAGTCTGTATATCTAACTTATGGCTTGCACACTTGTCAGACACTATAGTCTAGCTCCCCATTTTCCTCTTACAATCAGATTAGCATCCTTCTACCACTGTTTACCTAACTCATGGGTATAAGCCCTGTAAAAGCATTATACCCTGTAATTTTATTTTTCAGCTAAGAACAGACATGATCTGTGTTTAATGCTTTCTGAATAGTGACTTGCTCTTTGCTTGTAGCTGATTGTTTTTTGTTTGCCTCAGCTGCTCAGTTTGTCTTGTGGTTGTGGATTATGTCCCCCTCCCCCTTATAGCTTCCGCACAGAGTTTATTTGTAGTAGGAATGCCCAGGATGCCATTTTTAACTTTAGTTATGTTTGCTGCATTCGTGAAGCATCCCAACAGCATGTGCTTGCCGTGTAAGTTTATTTTGTTTTGGTTTTATAGTGCAACATTGTATATTTATTCTGCTAGCAATGTTTTTCAATGCTGTTTAGATGACTTTATTGTACCTGCTCATGCTACTTGCATACTGGTACTGTTGTGATTTGGGAGATCTGTGTAATTTATCTAGTTATGTTTTTTACTAAGGGTGTAAATAGCAATGAGGGATGTTTTAACTGACTGGATATTAGCTGGTATCTTATCTCCAGAAGGCTTTAAAGTTTAGTGCATCCTAGTTTGAAACCTGCAACTGCAGTTGCTTGAATAGTTGTGTGTGCTATACCTACAGATATTTTAGTCAGTCATCATTGTCTGTTTAGCTCATAATGCATAGTACTGTTGCCAGTATTATTTAAACAACTAGTTCAACAGTTGTTATTTCTGAAACTGCAGCTATTTGTCAGTTGCCTTTCTACTGTACAATTCATAATGCATTTTACCAGCATTATGTAAGCATTAAGATGGTATTATTGACTATTTGTTAAATACAGATGTCGTTTGTTAATCATTTATTACCTAACTGCTTACTATATTGTATGAGGAAGTTTAATACAACTGTTACTTCTGCTAGCTTTAATATGTATTTTCCTCAAACCCTTTACTAGTTTCTAGCCACTTCTCTGTATACCTGTATAACTATTTTGGCTTCCCCCTCTAATTTCCCAGTAATTTTTACTGTTAATGGTTTCTTACTTTCCCTTACAGTTCCATAAACAGTGCTACCCACCTGTGAATATCACCCCCAGTCCGTACTGACTACCAGAGCCACACATTCAGTTGTTGAACCTAAAGGAAAAGAAAACTTCATCTATAGTGTATGTCCTACTCAAATGTCTTCCTCATCAATTTACCAATGACATTAGTGCAGTACGTATATTAACTTGTGGCTTGCACACTTGTCAGACACTATAGTCTAGGTCCCCATTTTCCACTTACAATCAGATTAGCATCCTTCTACCACTGCTTACCTAACTCATGGGTATAAGTCCTGTAAAAGCATTATACCCTGTAATTTTTTATTCCACTAAGAATAGACATGATCTGTATTTAATGCTTTTGGAATACTGACCTGATCTCTGCTTGTAGCTGATTGTTTTTTGTTTGCCTCAGCTGCTCAGTTTGCCTTGAGGTTCTACCCGCTCCATTCGCCCTCGCTTCCCTTGGGCTCTCTCTGCTCCCCTACCCTACCACTATTCACACCCACCCCCTCTTTCATTACATTTATACATTCTACAACCACTCCCACTATTTATCCCTCGCAAATAACATCACTGGATACAATTACATTCAATTACCTCCACCATTCCCATTACTCCAACCTACCCAATCTTACTGCACTGCTTACAATGTCTGCATCTACTACTATTCTGCATAACCCAACACTTTTGCTTTTCCATTTTATCCACTCTGCTTTCTTATTCCTGCTACTACAATCTACCTCCATACATACCACCTTATTTACATCATCACCACCTTCCTCCACCCAATCCTTACCATCATGTGTCACTGCAGTTAGCTACTCTAATATCTCACCCTCTTTACTAGTAAGCAACACCCTAAATACCACCAAGCTAAAAGTATCCCCCACAAGCAGCAAACTTAAATTACTCCAGTCACATCTCCTCAAACCATTTTCAAAACACAATCATCCAAATACTATTCTCCACCTTCTCCGGAGATACTCATCGCATTCCTGGCCCACAAAATCCTCTGTTCCCCTCCTCAGGTCAAAAGAATCAACAACTTTATCTAATAACAATAAACATTTGCAGTATTTATAATAAAATCACAGAATTTCAGGCCTGGCTAACTACTCACTCCACCGACATTGTAGCAGTAACTGAGACATGGCTCAAACCACATGTTGCTGACACTGAAATTCTTTCACCAGGGTATAACATCTATCGCTCTGATAGACTCCACAAAAAGGGAGGTGGCATAACATTAATTTAGCAAAACTGCTTAACAATTACAAGCTACTCCAAACCCGTTCCTTCCTTCTGTAACCTTGAAGGTCTACGTACATCCCTTCATATCAACAATAAACATCTACATTCCCCCAGGATACAATATTCCCATTCTTGAAGATTTCTTATCCTGGACAAACCACACTGTCTCACAAGAAACCATTGTTCTGGGTGACACCAACATCAATTGGCAAAACCTAACTTCTAACTCTCCAGTCAACTATATAAACCTACACAGCTTCACACAGCTTATTACAACACCTACTCATGGTCTATCCACACCTTCAGAGTCTACCTTAGATTGGATACTAGTATCACACCCACACAATTACTCAAACTCAGGCACCCTATCAATCATACTAAGTGACCACCTACCAGCATATACCTATAGGATATGCACCCAGGTAGTCAAAACACACTCCTACAAAACCTCTAGGAACCTTATTCACTTTGACAAGACCACCTTCATAAATATATTGAAAGCACAAAACTGGGCCCCACTAAAAACTCTTCCCCTAGATGATGCCGTAAATTATTTTAACAAACTCTTTCTTGAAACCCTTAGTAGCCTAGCCCCTATCTGAACCACAAGAACTTAAACTTAACCATGATCATTGGTTAACAAAACAAACTAAACAACATATCCTTCACAGAGATCAGGCATGGAAACAATGGCAAAAAAATAAGTTGCAACAAAACGAGATTAACTACAAGCAACTTAGAAACAGAGCCAAGAAATAAGTGATGCAAGACAAAAAAATAATTTTCCTCTAAGCTAACTACTGTTAAAAGCAATCCAAAAAAGTTTTGTAAATCTCTCTCCTCTCTACTTAATCCAGGCTCTTTACAAAACCCATTTCTCTTACCTGGTAAGAACCCACAACAAATTGCCCATAACTTCAACACTCATTTTATCACGACTATTCAAAAACTAATAAAATATTCACCAAATAACTCACAGGACACAAACATCTCCTTACTTGATAACACCACCTTCCCTTCCTCACATCCTTCTAACAGTACTCATACACCCCCTTCCTTTACAATTCAACCAGCACCTACCTCTCTTATATTTAAACACCTAACCAAACTATAACCTTGCTCTCTTTCAGCTGATAATCTACCTCCCAAATACTTACAACTCACAGCAGAAGCAATAGCTTATTCAGTTAGCACCCTAATAAATCACTCCATGTATGAATGCTGTCCCCCCCAACTGTGGAAAAAAAATCTATTATAACTCCATTACATAAAGGTGGAAATTCCCAGGACCTCTCCAGCTATTGTCCTACCTCTATAATCTCTCCTTTATCAAAAATTCTAGAAAAATGCATCCAGACTCAATTTCTTACATATCTCTCTCAAAATGACCTACTTGCCCCCACCCAACATGTTTTCCACCCTGCCCACAGCACTATCACAGCCCTTCTCTCTTTCACATAAATTGTAAATAAAGCCATTGATGCTGGCCTCTCCACTTCAGTAATCTGGATTTATCAAAGACTTTTGATACAGTGTCATATATCAAATTGCTTAACTATCTAGCAAAGCTAGGCTGCTCCCCCAATTCTCTTACTTGGTTCTCCTCCTACCTAAATAATAGGTAACAATCTGTCAAATGGCAAAATGAACAACCAGAGTATCAGGTAAACAATATAGGAGCCCCACAAGGATCCATTCTAGGGCCCTTACTTTTTAATGTATTCATTAATGATCTTCACAAAGTTTCCCAACAAGGTGGACTTATTCAATATGTAGATGATTCTACTATTAAATCCACCTCCAAGAACCTCTCAGACCTCCATACAGCCACACAAAATGCTTTCACATCAATAGAAATCTGGCTCAATAATGTGCAACTACTCTTAACCCCCCCCCCAAAAAAACAAACTCTTACTTTTCTCAACAAAATCTCCAGCTACTGATTTAAAAATCCTTTCACTAAATAAAACAGAAATTGAAATTGTGAAGACAGCTAAATTATTGGGAATCACAATCGATGATAAGCTCACCTTTGAGCCACATATTCTTAGTACAATAAAGAAAACTCACTTTAAACTAGGCAAACTTTACCATCATAAACTGTACCTAGACATCTACATCAGAACAAAACTGGCCAGTACCTTAGATATCCCCTCTTTTCTATATGGAACTGCCATTTTTCACCAACCTTCATTCATCCCTCAGTCATAAACTCCAATTCTGCTATTACAAAATAGCCAAAATTGCCTCAGGCAAGCCTATCTGCACTCATTATTGCCAAGCAATCTCAGAATTGAACTGGCTCGAATTTTCCCACTACCTCAATTATACCCAATTGACTCTAGCCCACAAATTAATTTATAAACCCAGTAGCTGCCCAGCTCTCCACTCCATCCTTCAAACTTATACTCCAACCTGAACTCTTAGATACTCTAACCAGCAGCTACTAAATGTTACCGAACCCAACAAAAGAGCAGGACAAAGTCTATATTCCCATAGCATTCTTAAACTATGGAACTCTTTACACTCCACATAACTCAAATTGACTGTTTTAAAGCCTTTAAATCAGCTTTAAAAAAAATTTTCCACAAAAACCCAACTTGCTCCTGCAATATAAACAAGTCTCCTTAAACCTCTACCTTTAATTAATGTATGTGTACATTGCTATAATCAATGTATGTGACGTATGCAACATAATGTATGCTAATTATTCTTAATGGATTCCATTTGTCTTGTATTTTACTCTGTGTGTCCTATACTACTATGCATTTTTGCTTTAGTTTAGATTTTGAAAATTATTGTACTATTTTTATATTTTATATATAGTCTTGTGTACTGTAACATGCTACTTCCTTGCTTCTTGTTAAACTCTATACACTGTACAAATTGTTTGTGGAGCTTTCTTCCCCGGGCCCCCACTGAAAATGGGTCTCTGACCCAGTGGACTTTCCCAGTAAACAAATGTCAATAAATAAATAAATAACACATGTGCAATAATTACTATGCAATGTGCACTCTATTCTGTAAATTAATTAAATTAAGCCTGCCCTGTCATGCCTTGAGTATATCACATAACCATTACTACTTATTCTTTAGATAACTTATTTTAATAAGCTTGTTACAAATAATTCTGTCACTTTACCTTTAAAAATAATGTGAGGTGTGATGTAATTGCATGTTGTAAACTATCTAGTAATGTTAGGGGTGCACAACTATGAGTGTTGTATTCTGAAATCTAAGTGAAATGTACTACACTAAACTCATAACTGAGTATAAATGTCATATTATGAAAGATGACTGAAACTTACACTGAAGTGATACATATTTATACCTGAACATCTAAAATAGCTGTGTATAAATGTTATATTCTGGAAACTAACTAAACTAATACTAAAGAATACTTTTTCTGTCTGTCCGCGTTGGTGCAGTGGTGGCATTGTTGCCTCATAGCAAGAGGTTCCCCCGGTTGATTCTCGGCTTGGGTTGGGAGTGCCTTCTGTGTGGAGTCTGCATGTCCTCCCCGCGGTCGAGTGGGCATTCGAAAGACATGCGTTGAATGGGCATGCCTTTGTTGAAGGTTGGGCGTCGGGCTGGCAGCTAGACACCATAAAAACCAATTGCCAATCATTAGCGGACCAGAGTTCCACTGTGGCGCCCCCTAACCGGGAAAAGCCGAAAGACAAACAACAACAACATTATTTCAACATAGATAAAAGCATAAACTGAAAGCTAGTACTGTTATTGTCTGGAAACATAAATTGAAATCCTGTATACTTGCTTTAACTCTAATCTGCATAATTGCAAATCCATTTTATGCACATTTTAATTATAAAGAATCTTTTTTTACATAATTGAAATACATTTATTGTATATGTTCTGAGTAAACAAATACTGAAGAAAAAAACAATAATCTTTACATCTGACTTAGATGGTCTTGTTTTTCTGTCGATACTTGACTTGTGCACCATAGCTCTTGCTAAGTTTAGGCCTTACTCTGCATTTACCCAGTCAGTGCTGAGGTACTGAAAAAACAGCTTTACTTTCCAAGGGTCCCTTGATGTGTCTTTCTAAATTAGGCTCTCCAATCCCCTTCCATCCATCTCTGCTGCAAGCCTGACTGGCAGATGTAATGATTTTTCCTAACTATATTGAAAATCATGCATTCTGGAATACCAGACTGGAAATTATACAAATATTCAAAACAGACAGCTTGTCTTTTTGTAGCAATATCTGCAAAGCACAAAAAAGTGGTATCAGGTCATTAAAATAACATTTGCAGCTTTAACAAAGATAAGCTAATAGCATTGTTTGTTGCCCTGACTTTATTTACATTTTCTACATGAAATAAAGATACGTTATTGATAAACTTTTGTAAGTCAGTAAGCAAACTGATAATGAATTATAGTGAAATAAACTTATGTTACTAATAAATTATTGCAAGTCTGTAACTGAACTGATAATGTACTACAGTGAAATGGAAAGGCTGTAACTTCATTAATAAATCAAATGGAAACTTCAGTGGTATTATTTTTCCCTGTCATAAACTCAAAGTGAAACTAAAACAGTAATCTGACACTATACTAATTTTTCAGCACTTTTTTTTTTACATTTCTGCACTTTTACAAAATTAATCTTAACTGTTGAACTGTCAGTTACTCTGTGATCCTCATGTTGAAATTTACAAAAAGAATTTCTTCAGTGTACAGGGTCTCTGCCTTCTACCTTATATGTAGCTCTATTATTGAATGCTGCAATAATTTATCATTACTGTCTACAATTTTTTTCTTGATTATTAACCTTAAGAAAATGAACATTGGTTACCCTTAAATGAATAAACTGCACTGTATGCTGTTATATTTAATACTGAATGAAGCGTTAAAGTCTGCTTTGAATTAATCTACTTGCAAAACTGCTCTTTTCTATCAGCGTCAAATTTAATTTATTTCAATGAAATGCTTGCCAGTTACCATTTCCATACTAGCTACATTTCTTATAAAAATACTTCAGAGATGGTGACTAACTTTTTCATGATTAGCCGCCTGCACATGTAGGTAGACTCAATGGCTACAACTGCAGACATTTGTTGATGAAAAGAAAATCTAATAACTTTACAGATACCAGAAGCAGCTCTTCTCCAATGTTAGAAAGCTACAATTTGAAATGCTTTACATTTGTTTAACTTGTTTGGTTAAAAAGAAAAGATAAAACATTTTCTTGTCTGCTTAAACTAAGAACATATTATTTACTTTCATCTGCTTAAAAACAGGGGAAATTATTATATCTTAATAGCCAGTGACATCCTCATCAGCCCAAGATCACAACATTACATTGCTTATATTAATTCTTTATTTTATTACAGTACAAAAGCCAGATGCATTATCATCAAGAAAACTACTTTAATATCACTAGTGTAAACAGCAGTCACTGGTAAGACACTGAGGCCTCACATTTAAAATACATTTGCATATTATACAGAACTACTTTACAATATAATACACAAATTACATCAGGAAATGTATTACACACATATTACATAACATAAACTCTTCAGTCCCTTCACTGTCTATCGAAACAATAATGGCAAAGTGTGAATTATGCTTTAAGCTAAAGCTTTGCTGTTGTTTTCTACACTTTTTTGCCATGGTGTGGTGATTTATGTTTTAAAGTCCTCCTGCAATTTAACATAGTCAACACATTTCCAGCCCTTTTAGCCACTTCTTGTAGAAATGCTCATGTTTAAACCACATCTTATGGAAATGACACCTTACAATTCTGCATTTATGGCAGACGGCGCAGTGGTGCAGCAGTAACTTTGTCGCCTCACAGCAAGAGGTTCTCCGGTTCGATTCTCGGCTGGGGTGCCTTCTGTGTGGAGTCTGTATGTCCTCCCTGCATTCGTGTGGGTTTTCTCCGGGTGATCCGGTTTCCTCCTACATTACAAAGACATGCACCTGGAGCCTTTCTCCCCAGGCCTCCGCTGAAAATTGGCTTTGTTCCAAGTCGGACTTTCCCGGTTAACAAATGATAAATAAAAATAAAAAAAATAAATAAATTTATTTCCAAATTTCACATTTTTGCTGAGCTTCTTCCTTATTATTTCAACTATCCATTTCTGGCCTCTGGTTGATGTCCAAAATATTCCTGATCTTTCTAGTCAGGTCTTTGGCTTTTGCTTCTGTCCCTCAATCATTTTCCTTTGCAAGAATGGAAAAGGTTTCATTGGCAAATCCTTTATATGGGCTTTGATAGTGTCAGAATAACAAGAAGCAGAAACACCTTTAGCTAGCCTTCTGGCTCATGTTTTGCTGTGTAAATTTATTTTATTTCTTCCTTAGCCTGTTATAAATGCCTTTGAACATTCACAATAAAATGTTCTAATGACAGCCGGATATAGCAACTTGTATCTCACACCTGTCTCTCAACATTCCCTGATCCCAGGGATAAACTTGCTTGTCTTCTGCCTAGTATACAGTGAAACATTGTTTTCCACAAAGACTCTGGTATCCTAGATTTTTAACACTCTTCCTTTCTTCCACAATGTTGTAAGCAGCAGCTCTTTCTGCTGGTATGACTGCATCTTTACTAATAAAGACCTTAGCTTATTTCCTATGACCAAGTTTGGAGTATACACATGGTGCCCCCTTTAGATTGACAAATCCTGCTGCAGATTACCAGTCCAATTGCTTATTTGTATTTTTCATAAAATTAATTAAATGTATTACTTCCATTCTCTCTTGTATAGCAGAAAATCTCAAGTTTTATTCTTATGAAGCCTCATACTCAGCCAGTCATTTCTTCATTTCAGTATAAGATTTCTGCAGTTTTATCAGCCCATCTGAATAGCTACTTTAAGCTTCTTCTGTTCTTTCCATCCTTCTGTCATTTGACTTTATTCTTCCAGTGAATCACTTATTTTAAACAACTCTAAATGCATTTATTGTATGTTTTTTTCTCTAAATTACTGGAAGCAATCTCCTGCATCACAGCAGAACCTTGAAATGTGTTTGCTGGACCATTGCACAGCTCTTTCCCATTATTTTTTTCTTCTCATTTTCTAATTGATTTTCTTGTACTTTCTCCAGATTTTGTCTTTACTGACATCTAGGCAGTGTTGTAACTAGTCAGTAGCTTAATTTTACCCAATTTGTATCTTATCCTTTTTTACATTTTTATTTTTCACACTGGGATAACTTTAGCCAACCTGTTTTTCAGATAGCAGCCATCTTGGAAACTGAATTTCCTGATTTTTTTTTTATTGTGAACTGCCTTGAGGAATAGGCATATCCCCCTTTCATACAGTTTACATATTCCGTATTTCAGAGGCCTTTTTTATCAGAAGCTAACACTACACTGAGCGTCTACCTGAGGGATTTGTAATTATTGGGAAAAAGTAATATCCAGGATATATGTGCAATAAGTTCTTATTAGTCCAGAAGTAAAAAAAAAAAAGTATTTCCTCATTCGAGCTCACCGCTGACATTATTTCCTTTATAGCTAAACCTGCTTTGCCCCACCTCCATACTAGCCAATAAGACACCCCCTCCTCTACTCATACCCCACATCACCATTAACTAAAACACCCACTCCCCACCCCTCCTGAGCCTTACCTGCTTTTAACTCATTCAGTCACTCACTTTATTAAACTCCTTCAGTCAATCCTGATTTCTTCTAGTTACCTTAAATAAAGTGTTACCCTTTAATTTGTTCTGAGCTGAAACTTAATCATGGCTATACCTTTCAAAACTCTACTTCTCTTCCTCCTATTTTTTATTATTTTCTCAGCTCTAACCACTTATAATACAAACCTGCTTACCACCCCATCTCCCACACTCTCTTATCCCACTACCTACCATAAAAATAACTACTCCACCCTTATTGCCCCCTCTCTCTTTAACCATACCACTATACCATTTCACAAATTCAAAGTATTGTACATACCAAGTCCCCAATCTCTCATCAAAACAAAACATCAGTTTCTTTGCAAATATTTATTTGCTCAAATACTTCAAAGCACAATACTACTCTTATCTGGTGATATTCACCCCAATCCAGGCCCTTGCCAACCATACTCTAACCATACTTATACAGCACCCCCCCAACTGCCTCAAAAATAACTCATTACTATCACAAGCCTCCAAAAATCTATATTTTTGTCAATAAATATACAAAGCATTGTCAATAAAAGTACCCTACTTCATGCCTGGATTTCTCAATATGACCTAGCCATACTTGCCCTATATGACATGGCTAAAACCCTCGTGTTACAAAATGCAAAACTCTCCCCCCCGGTTATAATATTGTTCGACTGGATAGAAGTAAAAAAAAGGGTGGAGGAGCAGCTATAATCTGCTCTGACCAGCTGTCTCTCTCTCTCTCTCTCTCTCGCACCTCTCATTAGCTATCCCTGATTTCTGCCCTGCCAAAATATTTATAGCAACCTGTAACCTAAGTCAACGCAAAAAATTTTTCATTGCAGCAATCTACATACCCCCAAGTAAAAACATTGACATACTCAAGCAGTTTCTTCTTGGATTTCTATATCCATTCCCTATGAAACCATCATCCTTGGGGATATGAATATTGACTAGAATCTTGTTAATACTGCATCCCCTAGCTACTCTATAAACCTTTATGGATTTCACCAGCTGATCACCTCACCCACGCACCAGCAAAAAAATTCCCAGAATGGCTTGCTCATCGACTGGATATTAGTATCCAACTCACAGTGCTATCATAACCCTTTGACCTTACTTAGCTCCCTTAGTGACCACCTCAGTAGTAAGACCCTCTCCCAATCTTAACAAGAGCCACCAATACAGAGAGTCTCATAACCTTAAAAACTACAACCCTGTCACCCTAAATGAATTATTGTCCACTGTAAACTGGTTGTTCCTACACACATTACCACTTAATGAGGCTGTCCAAAGCTTCAACAATATATTCGTAGAAACCCTTAACACCCTGGCTCCTAGCAGAAAAATTAGGCTAAAATGTAATTATGTACCATTGCTAAACCAGGCAACTCAATCACTTATGAACAGTGCCTGGAGAGCATAGAAAAATAATAACAACTTTACTTTTCACCTGAACTTATATAAACATATTCACAACCAAACAAAAAACTAGGTCCTACTAGGAAAAATAAGTATCAAAAATCTCTGAGCAACCCACATTCCAACCCAAAGAAATTCTGGCACTCAATAAACAAATTACTATTTCCAGGGAACCCCTCTTCACCAAACCCCTTTCCTAACAAACCTTCTAATGAAACTGCAACCCTACTTAACAACTTTTTCATCTAAACAATAGAAAAGCTTACTAAACCAGAACCTCTTGATATTAAGAATCCACCTCACACCTCATCTCTTCCCTTGTTCTCCCTAGGACCCATAGCAACTTCCTTCATCAGATCCCTTCTTAACAAACTCAAACCCTGTTCCCCATAAGCCAACAAACACACTTCATTATTTCTTGCAGCTGAATCCATAGCATACCCTGCATCTATACTTAACAATAGATCCATCTAAGAAAATACAGTACCAGATAACTGGAAAACATTCTTCATAGTACCCCTCCACAAGCTTAAGATGGCTTGAGCTCCCCAACTTGCTTCAAATATCACAACTACAAACCAGTGTCGTAGCCAGAATTTGCATTGTCTCGGGCTGTTTTTGAGTTTGCTGTCCCCCTCTCAAAATCATGGTCAAAGGGGGCCTCCCCATACACAGTCCTCCCCCTTGCAGCCATTCCAATGTCCCATTACTTGGCTATTTCTACCCATTTACCAGAAACAGTGTAATATGCATACTGCTTTATGCTTTACTTTTACAATGATTATTTGGATTTCATTTAAAACTTTTATTTTAAATTTTATAGCACAAACACTGATAGACATCTGCTAAACAAAGCAATACAGCCTCACAATGAAAACAGACTTAGCATTAAAACTTCACTGTCGTTGAAACTCACATTCATTAAAACCCACAGTCAAAGAAAATGCATCTGGCCAGTGGTGGATAAAGTTTACCTTTGGTCTGTTTTCAAATCATAGGTCTCTTGCAAACATATTTAGGACCATGCAAACATACATGTGTTCTTTGTTTCCCCTTCCTTTCTTTGTCTTTGTCTTTCGGCTTTTCCCTGTTAGGGGTCGCCACAGCAGAACTCTGGTCTGCTAATGATTGGCAGTTGGTTTTTATGGTGTTGAGTTGCTAGCCCGATGCCCAACCTTCAACGAAGGCACACCATTCCTGATTGTATTAAATTATATTCCTTGTATAATACAGTACAATTGTTAGAGCATGTTTTAAATTTATTGTTTTGAACATTTTTCCAGTAACCAATGAAACAAAATGTATGAACCAATAATGACAAAACTGCCCAATTCAGAACATTTGTATCATAAAAGTCTACTCAAACTTCTGTCATTATAATCCACCAATATCAGTAAATATGCACAATCTCTGCAGAGGTAAAATTCATCTAAATAATTCCACATTAAGGAGATCTGTAACTAATGAAGAGGTTGCTGCTAGCAAACAACTTTATATTTCATTGTTTCATAGGTTCATAGGTTCATACTAGGCTATCTGCCCTAGGGCATTTATAAGCCTAGCCAGAATGTGTTTGGCTTTCGCCACCCATTTTAAATTTATTTTGCTATGCCCTTTTTCGAGGTTAGTATACTGTGCCTCTGTCTAACAGTGACACAGAAGTGATACCCGGGGTAAACCTACGATCTCCCATCCACTCATCAAGATTCCTCTTGAAGAGTCAATGAGGGACTCTGCCTAACCTGCACTGGGATTTTATTCCAGAGTGAAGGGAGCCTCTGGGTTATGAATCTGTCCCTCCAGCATGTCCTATTTATTTCAGTGCTGAGGTTCAAGTCTCTCGAGCGCGTAGCTCGGGATTTGGATTTTCTGAGGTGCAGCATGTCCATTAATTCCGGGTTGGACATGGCTTTATACATCAGGCACAGATTGCCTCTGAACAGGTGGTATGCCACTGAGTAGAGCTGGAGTTTCTTTAACCGGGCAGCATATGGCATCTGTTTGAGCCCTTTGATCCTCTTGGTGAGGTACTTTTGGGGTCTTTCCAGTTGCTGCAAGTGTCTGGTAAGGTACATCCCAAAAGGGGCATTGTACTCAATTATGGGCCTGATGAGGGATGAGTAAAGAGGCACGATGACCTCCCCTGATCTAGATGTGAATCCCTTCATGATTAGGTGGGCTATATAAAATGTTTTTCTAACCACTTTGGCCACGTGGTTGTCAAATGAGAGATTGCTATCAACGTGGGTCCCCAGGTCCCTAATTACTTCTTCTGTACTTAATGGATTACCACCTATGTGGTAATTTGTGGGCACTTTGTTTTGCCAAAGGGGATGACTATACACTTTTGGCATTTAGCTTGAGGCCATGGCTCTGGCACCAGTTGTCTGTTTCTATGAGGCCCTTTTGGAGGATGCTTGTGTCAGCTGGAGAGTCGATTATGGCGCCCAGTTTGCAGTCATCTGCGAACTTGGTCAGCCACAGTCCTTCCGTGTTGGCCTGTACCTCCGAGAAATATATACCGAACAAGAGAGGTCCCAGGACTGAGCCTTGTGGGACACCACTTGTAACTGGTTTGGAGTCTGATATGGCTCCAGCAATTCTAACCATGTGGGTTCTGTCCTTGAGCCAGTTTGCAATCCATCTAGTGACATAGGGGTTTATATTTAAGCTGGTGAGCTTATCTATAATGCCCGAGTGGGGTATTGTATCGAAGGCCTTTGCGAGGTCCAGGTAGGCTGTGTGGACCACCTTCCCCTCGTCAATGGCCTTGGTGACTGTTTCAAATAAATCAACCAGGTTTAAGAGGCAGGATCTGCCCTTAACAAAGCAGAACTGGGTAGGATCCAGTGTCTGTAGGTCCCCAATATCTTTATTTATGAGGTCCATGATGATCCTTTCCATAGCTTTGCAGACCAAGCTAGTCAGGCTTACGGGGCGATAGTTTCCAGGATCCGTTGAGGCACCACCTTTATGGAGAGGGACCACTGTTGCTGTACGCCACTCTTTGGGCACATATCCTGTAGTAAGGCTGAGATTGAACAGTAGTTTTATGTTTGGGTTTAGCTCTTCTTGGAGTTCATGTAGGATGCAGCCCGGGACACCGTCTGGTCCCATTGATGCTGTGTTTTTGCTTTGGAGAGGGCAGCTCTTACCTGAGCATCTGAGATGTCAGGGGGGCAGCACTCTGCTGGGATAGATATTTGCCCTTTTGGTGGGGGGGAGAAGTTTGCGCTGAACCTGTCAGCTAGGATGTTGGCAATGTCTGTGGGTTCAGTGTATTCTTTGTCATTTTGGACTAATTCTGAGCATATCTGGGAATTACCACCCAGGTTCCTAACATAACTAAAGAAAGCCTTGTGATTATCCTTAGTGTCCTGTGCAATTTTTCTCTTGAAGCTGGCCTTAGACAATTTTATGAGTGCCCGTAGTTTTTTGCTAATACTGATCAGTGATGCCTTCCCTTTTTGGGATTTTGCTCTATCATTTAGTAGCTTCCTCCTTCTATTGTATAGTTTGTTTATGGCTGGGGTCCACCAAACAGGACGTCTGCCTTTGGAGGATTGGGTCTTGGTTTTATTTGGGATTGCATGATCCATGCATTCCTGAAGGTGTTCATAGAATGCATTTATAAAGGATTCTGAGGTCTGGGCCGTATTTTCCACAGGCCCGGGGGCTTTGAAGGATTCCACCTCGGTTTTGAGGAGTGTGAAATTTGCTTTAGAGAAGTTTTTCACTGTGGTTTTCTGGGCAGGGGGTGGGGTCGGGATGTGAATATCCAGTGAGATTAGTTTATGGTCTGATCTTACCAGTGAGGGATACACTTCTGGTCTGGAGCATAGAGTCATCTACAAATAAAGTGCCTGTTGCCCTTAAAGAATAAATTACCTATGTTTCATTAAAAAAATTCTAAGTTAGTAATATTGCAATAAGGAATGGATGGCAAACTGATAAAGTACAGTTTTGTGTCTACCATAAATGCAGATGTTCGAGTGTTCACCCTGCTGCAGTCATCACACTTGGGTTATCCTGTCATCAGGTGGTCCCGCAGTTGGCCGGAATTCCAAAGTCTTGGTCCGGCGTCGGTTGCTGATGCATCTTCACTGACGTCAGTGCGCCAGGGGTATATATAATGAAACCAATGCCATTTTCTTCAGTTTTTCTTGCCCCAGATGTCAGGTGCCCCCAAAAAGGTGGTCAAAATTAGTATCAAATGGAGTGAACACTGCACAAACACAAAATCCCTTCAGCTATAACAAATACATCAGTAAGGCATAGAAGAGATTTTGCCAGTAGATCAGAGGGGATGGAGGGAGGGTAACCTGGACTGCAGCAGGGTGAACACTTGAACATCTACATTTATGGTAGGTACAAAACTGTACTATGTTCATCGTGTTACCCTGCTGCAGTCATCACACTTGGGCTGAATCCCAAAGCTAAGGTAGGGGGGATGTATCATGGAGGGTTAGTGGAGGCAATAAGGCCCTGCAGAACTGCAGTGGTGAAGCCCGCCCTGGACTTAGAGTAATGAGGTAAGTGATAGTGTTTGGTAAAGGTGTGTACTGAACTCCAAGTTGCAGCTTCTAAAATTTCCTTGGTTGGAACCCCCCTGAGAAAGGCTGTAGAGGTAGCTGTTGCCCTGGTAGAGTGGGATCTAATGGTAGCAGGAACTGGTTTCCCATGATGGGTATAGCAGAAACGTATGCAATGACCTATCCATTTAGAAATGGTTTGCTTTGATATAGCCTTCCCTTGAGAAGCTGTAGCATAGGATACAAAGAGCTGGTCAGTTTTTCTGAAAGCCTTAGTTTTGTCCAAGTAGTAACGAAGCTGCCTGTGAATGTCCAAGGAATGCAGGAGTCTCTCACCTTTGTTCTGTGGATTGGGGAAGAAGGTGGGTAAGTGGATGATTTGATTTAAAGCCACACTGGAAACCACCTTAGGCATAAAGGAAGGATTAGTTCATAGCGAAACTCTGTCTTGATGAAAAATGAGGAAAGGTTCCACTGCCATTAGTTCCTGTAGCTCTGAGACTCTCCTAGCTGAAGTTATTGCTAGGAGCAGGGCAGTCTTCCATGATAGGAACTGAAGATCTGCAGTGAAAGCTGGTTCAAAGGGAGGTAGCGTTAGTTTTTTCAGAACAAAGTTGAGGTCCCATGTTGGTGTAGGAGCTCTCCTGGGTGATCTAATGCTTTTTGCCCCTCTGAGGAACTGCCTTAGAAGAGGATGTGAAAATAAAGGTGGATCCGTGTTGTAGTGAGCTGAAATAGCTGAAGCATGGATTTTAATTGAGGAAAAGGAAAGTCCTTTGTGCAACATCTCAGCTAAATACTGTAGAATGTGAGGCATGTGAGGCTGAATTGTGTCTTGGCCTTTAGCTTGGTTCCAGGCACAAAAGTTTTTCCATTTGTCCGAATAAGCCTTCCTGGTGCTTGGCCTCCTGGCTTCCAGAATAACATCCAGAACTGCTTGTGAAAGAGGAGCTGGTTGGATGTTTAGTTGATTTGCCATGCAGCCAGATTTAAAGTTTTGAGCTGGCTGTGAAGAATCTGTTTGTTTTGTTGTGTGAGCAAATGGGGTATTTGAGGCAATATCCATGGTGGGCTGTGGGCCATATTTTTCAACAGCGGGTACCAGTGCTGGCGTGGCCAGTCTGGGGCTATGAGAGTCAGTCGTGGTCTCTCCTTTTTGACCTTCCAAAGAACCTTTGTGAGGAGAGGTAATGGAGGGAAGGCATATGCTGTCAGGTTTTTCCAACTGAAAGAGAGAGAGAGTCCACTTTCCAAGCTTGATGGTGGAATGTCCTTGTACAAAATTTTGTCAGTTGGTAGTTTTGAGGACTGGCAAACAGGTCTATGTTTGGAAGGCCCCATTTTTGAGTTATCATTGCAAATATTTGTGGATCTAGTTTCCACTCGTGGGGATCTTTGATGTTTATGCTGAGGTCATCTGCCAATGTGTTCTTCTGTCCTGGCAGGAATTGAGCTTGTAACTAGACTTGGTAGGCCAGAGCTGTGTTCCATAAGATCATTGCTTGCCTGCATAGAGGGTAGGAATGTGTACCCCCTTGTTTGTTTATGTACCACATTACTGTGGTGTTGTCCGTCTTTATTGCAAGTTGTCCTGGATGTAATAGATCCTTGAAGGCTGTCAGAGCTTTCTGTACAGCTAGCATCTCTTTTTGATTTATGTGCAGATTTCTTTGATCTGCAGTCCATAGGCCTTGAATGCATTGTCCTGCCATGTGTGCCCCCCAGGCGTAGTCTGAAGCATCTGTTGTGATAGTCTGCCTGGCTGGGGGCAAGGTGAAAGACTGACCCTTGTTGAGGTGACATGCCTGTGACCACCATAGAAATTCCTGTTGTAGGCAGGGAATGAGAGATATCATTGTGTCCAAGCTGTGGCTGTGTTGAGACCATACGCTTTTTAGGTACCACTGTAATTTCCTTATATGCAGCTTTGCAAATGGTATTATTAGTATGCAAGATGCCATGAAGCCCAAAGCCTGCAGAATTTTTCTTGCAGTTAATTGGGTCTTTGTTGTGATTGTCTTGAAATATTGAGTCTGTTGTAGTTGCTTGTCTGGCGTAAGATAAGCCTTCTGGGCCATTGTATTCAAGCTGGCACCCAGGAATGTCATTTTTTGTGAGGGTACTAGTTTTGACTTCTTTTCGTTTACTGTGTACCCCAGGCAGTTTAGTAGATGCTTTACAAAGGCCAGATGATGTAAGATAATGTCTTTGCTTTCTGCTTGGATGAGGCAGTCGTCCAGGTATGGATATATTTGAATTCCTCTTTGTCTGCAGTATGCAATTACTGGTGCTAGGCATTTTGTGAAAACTCTGGGCACAGTAGATAAGCCAAAGGGCAGTGCAGAGAATTGGTAATGGGTTGAACCTGCAATGAAATGGAGGTATCTTCTGCAACTTTGTCTGATAGGGACATGCAGGTATGCCTCCTTGAGGTCCAACGTTACTAGCCATGCTTCCTTGCCCAATATGGGAAGTAGCTGCTGTAGTGTTAGCATCTTGAATTTGGGTACTTGTAAGTAAGTGTTTAGAATTGAAAGGTCCAGAATTGGTCTCCAGGCATTGTCCTTTCTGGGCACTAGAAAGAGTCTTGAGTAAAATCCTTGGACTTGCTCTCGAGTAGGTACCAGTTGAATGGCGCTCATGTCCATGAGAGCTGTAATTTGTTTCTGTGCCTCTGCCCATTGATTTTGTGGCAGGTTTGGCATTCCTCTTTTCATTGGCAAGGTGTGAAAGTGGAATCTGTATCCTCGTAAAATTATGTCTAGGACCCATTTGTCCTTTGTGACTATGTGCCAGTTGTCTGCAAAAAGTGCGAGTTTCCCCCCCAAGGGGGCTGCCAAGAGAGTATTGCTTGGTCAGATGAGGTGCAAGTCATTGAGTTTGCCTTCTGGTGAATTGAGACCTGTCTCATCCTCCCTTCTGTGTTGTAGTGCCCCATTGGCGAGGTTTATACTGGGCTTGTGGTTGTCCTCTGCCCCTTGGGCATCTGTATTTACCCCTCTGCGGTCTGTCAGTGGCTGGAAAGGACCAATTTTTTGTTGGCCAGTTTCTGCTGAAGCAAGGGGGTTGTACTTGTAGGAAATCTTTGACTGTCAGCATAGATTTTGCCTTATCTTCCATTTTCTTTAAAACTTCTTCTGCTTTAACTCCAAAAAGAACATCCTGCTGTAAGGGAGCATCTAGTAGTTTTGCTTTAACATGATCAGGCAGAGTTTGTTCCTTTAACCAAGCATGCCTATGTATAACAGACCCGGTGACAGCTGCTCTGCAGGAGGCCTCCAAAGAATCAAACCCACATTGTAAGGTATGTTTGCCCACCTGCTCAGTGGCGTGCAACAGATCCTGTACTTCTTTCAATTCAGATTGTTGAGGGAGAGTGGTTATTCTTTGCTTTAACTGAGAGATTAGAAATTGCTGATACTTAAGCATATGAAATTGACAATTCAGTGCCCTCATAGCTAGTGTGGCTGAGGTGTAAACCTTTTCCCCCACCTGTCTGGTGCTCTGGAATCCCTCTCAGAAGGTACTGGGTTTTTAGCCACAGAAGCCTTAGCCCCTTGGGACCCTGGGTCAGCTACTGGGCTTTTGTAAAGAAATTTGTGGGAATCAGGCACTCTGTAGTATCTGTCAGGCTTAGCCGGAGCAGGAGGTAGAGACTCTGGGTTGAAACTGGATTCTAAATAGACATCATCCACAATGTCCAAAACTGGTGGGATGGCAAGTGGTCTGTGTTGGGGGAGTAAAAGAAACTCTCTGAGCCTTTTCTTTGAATCAGAGTAGTCTTGACATTCCCAGTGAAAATGTTCCCTCATAGTGTGTAAAGTTTCCCCAAAGGAGTAGTCCTCAGGAGGAGAAGCTGAGGGAATAGAGTCCTCAGCATCAGAATTTTCATAAGGAGAGAAGGAATAGTCTTGGTCCTCAGAGGAGTCTGAAGAAATGGACATTTGCTCAGAGGAAGCAAAATCTTCCTCTTGTCTAGGCCTTTTGTCAGGAGGGGGCTGTGAACCCCTGATTAAAGAAATCAAATCTTCAGCCATTTTGAGCATCTGTTTCTTAGGCATAGGGCATTGAACAGGAGACTGAAGTGCAGTCCTTTTAGATTTAGAAGGAGTCTTCGACTTAGAAAACGTTTTAATGGTGAGAGTCGTCGGTCTGAAAACGCCTTCAGAAACTGATGGCGTTTCTGTAGCACCGATGTCTTTTGAAGCAAAGTCGTCGGAAGGGCCTGAAGTAAAAGGCTGCGTCGGCCTGGTACATTCCGTCAAAATTTCCGTAGCGGTCTCGGGTTCCAGATCTGTGGTAGTCAAGGGCTGCGTCGGAGCCTCACTGAGGACCGGAGAAGCGGAGACTGGATCAGCCGAGGCCTTGGAATCTGGCTTAGGCCTGGGCTGCCTGTCCTTATCCCTGCATTTTTTGTGCACGCCGGTAGTCGGTTGCTCCGATGGCATGTTGTAGTTAAATTTCCTACTGAAGTAGTGTCATGCGAAATCAAAGCGTCTTTTAATAGTACGCTTATTAAACCTAGCACAAAACCGACAAGAAGTGACGTTGTGGTCTGGGCCTAGGCAAGGTATGCAATAAGAATGAAAATCCTTATGAGGTATTTGCTTCCCACAAGAAATACAATTGTTAACTTTTTCTGACATCGGTCGGAGGCAAGAAAAGTTTCCCCAAATGTGGTACTTAGCTTTATAGAAGACTTCGGTCTGAAATTTGAATTCGAAAATCTCAGGAGTCGGCCGACCGGCACTTGCAAACTGCTTCTGCTTCGGGTACCGCGCGGCAAGAAAGACTGAAGAAAAGGGCATTGGTTGCATTATATATACTCCTGGCACACTGACGTCAGGGAAGAGGCGACAGCAACTGACGCCGGACCAAGACTTTGGAATTCCGGCCGACTGCGGGACCGCCTGACGACAGGATAACCCAAGTGTGATGACTGCAGCAGGGTAACACGATGAACATCAGGTTCATAGTTACTAGGTATCATCTCCAAAGGAAGACATTCTCAGAACTGTAGTATCAGGTCTATATCATATGTTCAAAGTTTGAAAACTTTGAACATTAAATAATCAAATTTAAATGTTCGAAGTTTCAAACATCGAGCATATGATTAAAAAAAAAGAAAGGGAACTTACCTGACTGTTGTAAGCAGGAGGGCAAGCCCCCCTGCAACCTCTGCTCTTTAAATATGCCAACTCCGAGACCGCACTATAACGCGGTAAAGGGAAGATTTCCCTTACTGCATTGTAGTGTGGTCTCGGAGTTGGTATATTTAAAGTGTGGGGGTGTAGGGGATGTAGGGGTGCTTTCCCCCTGCCTACAACAGTTAGTTTTTTTTTCTTTTTACAGATGTTCGAAGTTTTATAACTTTGAACATTTAAATTTGATTATTTAACGTTCAAAGTTATAAAGCTTTGAACATATGATTATAGACCCGCAGTATCCACCCCCTTTAAAGTACAACACAGTAAAGTATCAGCAATCCATCTACATACTGTGGGAGTAGAACGCAAAGCCTTCTACATCAAGAGCAAGTATACTACCTGTTGTGCTACTAACAATGCAAACAGACTTGGCATACACAGCACTAAACTACTCTTCCCCTGAAGCTCTCAGCTCCTTGTAAAATCCACATGACACTCTAGCTCTCTCAACATTGCAACACAAGAAATCTGGAAAAAGCCACAATTTAAAGGGTGGAGGACAAAGGCTTAAAACCAGGGACACATTTTAAACATTGCTTGTATAATCTTAGAAAGTTGCTAGAATAACATTTTTTGTGTTACCATGCATTTCCTGAAAGATAGGAAGACTAAAACTTAAATGGCTATCATTATTTAGTGAAGTCAGTTCCCACTGATTTGCCAGAAAACCACAAATTTTACGAGTAACAAACCAAAAGTATGAGCTAAACATTCTGAGAAAATCTGAGCAGTTGAGAGCTATGGACTCAACTCCTTGAATCATAAACAAGTGGTGGTATGGGTGGGGAGTTCAGGCTCTTGCTCCTTGTACCCAAGGCACAGGGTTTGAACTTGAGTAACACATAACCAGGCATACCTCACAGGGGCATTATACACACACACACACACACACACACACACACACACACACACACACACACACACACGCAAACACACAAACACACACACGCAGACACACGCATGCACTTAAATTCCCTTTCTTGAGAAACACATACATGTCCAGAAGAAAACGCACTCACGTTCAGCAGAAAACATATACTTCCAACAGTAAAATGAGAAGCACACCAGTAAAGTAAACTAAATTCCCCTACTTGAGAAGCAGCAAAATCAATTGGACAGGAAGAACCAGCATACGTTCAAATGTTATGTGAAGAAGCAATTTCAAATAACGTGGGCGTTCAAGAAGAACAGGATGTCTGTGCATGCCCGTCATGCTGTGGGACCCTGTTCTTTGCCCTTCAAACAGTACACTAAATGTGACAGTCCCAAAAAATGCCACCCGGGGCGGACTGTCCCTCTGCTCCCCCTCAGCGACGCCACTGCTACAAACTGCACACAGCATCCTAAATAGCCCCAACTCCTGCCCTGCCTTTACATCCATAATTACACCCTACACACCCAATTGAGACCTCAGAAGCACACAACAAAAGTTTCTGCAGGTGGTCAAGCCAAACAAAAATATTGGAAAAATACTTTACCATCATTCAATTGCATACTCATAGGTTCATAGGTTCATAGGTTTATACTAGGCTATCTGCCCGAGGGCATTTTACAGCCCTCCGTTTTGTGGCTTGGCTTACGCCACCCCTTTAGTATGGGGAACTATACCCATTATTTTGCTGTGCCTCTGTCGAGCATGGAACAAACTTTCATTGTCCCTTCACTCCACTACCAAAAGTGGCGAATTCAAAAAGCAACTAAAAATTCATTTCCAACATGCATGGATCTGTACTTCTTAGGAAATGACCTAATGCATTTTTCTTCTTATCTTAATTAACATATCTGCCTGGTATCTACCTAAACTGTCAACAAATATTACTCTCTCTGCAGTTAGTACCTATGCTATGTCATTAGACCAGAAGCCAAAAAATAATTTTTATCACATCAGCTGAGGCAACATTTATCTGACTGTGTATATAGTGAAGATTACCTTTTGTGTGAAGATTACCTTTTGATCAGGACTGAAGCAGTGAAATACTTATAAGTTAGAATGTCATTATTAAGTGTTATTTGTGACCATGTATTCTAGAATTCCCTGAAAGTTTTCACTGTAAGCTGCCTTAAAAGAACAGAAATATAGCCACTAATATACAGCTAATATAGCCAGCATTTCCTAGGTTTTGGTTGTCATACTAATGTTCAGAATATATATGTACATTAAATCCTCATTAATCCAGAAGAAAAAGAATTCAGCAGCTATGGCAACTTTTTTATTATTGTATATAGGGTTGTGGTCTAGACTCTCTCTACTGAAAAAGAAAATTGTATTGCCATTAAATCAGACTGGAGCCACAGTATAATACAGGTCTATATTATAACATCGAATTCTCAAAACTTCGAATGTTATAATATCGAACCATTTCGATCGAAAGACTATAACATCGAACACTCAGAATAGCAAATTTTTTCCCTCAAACATACACACAACACAAGCACACCAAAATAAATAATCCACACACATACACTTCACAAAACCCTACACTAAACCATACATACACTACTAGCTATCCACTTACCTTAACTCAACCCTAACCCTAAGGTCTGTAACTACCGCACACTCACCTTACCCGCTCCCTAACCCTAAGGTCCCTAACTATCGCACACTCACCTTACCCGCTCCCTAACCCTAAAGTCCCTATCGCACACTCACCTTACCCACTCCCTAACCCTAAGGTGCCTATCGCACACTCACCTTACCCACTCCCTAACCCTAAGGTCCCTATCGCACACTCAACTTACCCGCTCCCTAACCCTAAGGTCCATAACTATCACACACTCACCTTAACCCGATCTGTTCGCACACTTACCTTAACCTGGTCTGTAACCTTCGCTCCGCAGTCGAGGAAATAGCGAAGCTGCAGAAACGGCCCATCGAATACTTTCCCTAGGAAAGTATTCGATATTCTGCAGCTTCGCTATTTTCAGCGTTTGGTGCATAGGGTTTGATATTATAACATTCTAAGTTTTAAGACTTCGATGTTATAAAATAGACCCTATAACACCTGGAGGAAGAATGGCATTTTTGAGTGAGACTTACACCCAAGTATCTTATAAGAAGCACCTGATTTCTTTTGTAAATTACCTTAGAATAACTAATATTTAGCCTCTTATGTGGCGCTAACCCATTCAGAGGGTCTTTGCCATCACCATCTATAACTATACCACAGTTCCACCAGAGGATGTTAGACTGTTGCTTGCAGGGCTGCGTGAAACTTATAGGTTCATAGGTGTGTACTAGGCTAATGGCCCTGGAGCCTTTACAAGCCTAGCCCAAACAAATTACCCAGGCACAGTGTCACCCGATGTTAGTTCACAGTGCCCCTATCCAGTAGAGCAACTGGAGTGATCCCTGAGGTGAACTTTCTGTTACCCATCCACTCATCAAGATTTGTCTTGAAGAGGACCAGTGAGGTGCTCTGCTTCACATGAATGGGAAGCTTATTCCAGAGTATGAGCAGTCTTTGGGAGATGAACCTGTCCCTCCAGCATGTTCTGTTAATTGTGGCAATGAGGTTGTGATCTCGGGAGTGTATGGCATGGGGGGATTGGGATTTCTTTAAGTGTAGCATTTCAAGTAGGGCTGGGTCAGACATGGCTTTTTAAGTCAAGCAGAGATCACCTCTAAGTATGTGATAAGAGACTGAGAACAGCTGAAGTTTCTTGAGTCTGTTCATGTAAGACATGTGTATAAGGCCTAGGATCCTTTTTGTGAGGTACTTTTGCGGCCTCTCCAGCTGTTTTCGGTGTCTGGTCAGGTACATGCCAAACCGGGTGTTATATTCGATGATTGGTCTAATGAGGGATGAGTAGAGAGGGATGATGATCTCAATCTTCCTGGATGCGAAACCTTTGGTTATAAGATGTGCCTTGTAGAAGGACTTTCTGACCATAGTGGCAATGTGGTGGCCGAAGATGAGGTGGCTGTTGACCTGGATGCCAGATCTCTTCAGTGTTAAGTGGGCTCCCATCAATGTGATAATTCATGGGAACTGACTTTTTCCAAAGGGGATGATAACACATTTTTTGGCATTAAGCTTCAGGCCATGGTTGCGACACCAGTCACTAGTCTCAGAGACGGCTTTTTGTAGGACATCTGCATCACTTGGGGAGTTGATAATGACTCATAGCTTGCAGTCATCAGTGAACTTGGTCAGCCAGACCAAGTCCTTCTGTGTTGGCCTGGACCTCTGAGAAGTAGATGCCAAACAGGAAAGGGCCAAGGACCGAGCCTTGTGGGACTCCACTTGAGACTGGTTGACAGTCTCACTTGGAATCTGCAACTTTCACTCTGTGGGTCCTGTCTGTAAGCCAGTTTGCAAACCACTTAGTGATGTAAGGATTGATGCCTAGTTTGGTGAGTTTATCAATGATACCTGAGTGGGGAATGGTATCAAAGGCCTTGGCCAGGTCAAAGTAGGCTGTATGCACTGCCTTACCCTCATCCACAGCCTTGGTGACTGCCTCGAAGAAGTCAACCAGGTTCAGCAGGCAGGATCTTCCCTTGACAAAGCCAAAACTGTGTGGGGTCAAGAGTTTGGAGATTGCCTACATCCTTGTTAAGCAGATGATGCGCTCCATTGCTTTGCATACCAGACTCATCAGGCTAATGGGGCAATAGTTCCCAGAGTCTGTAGTTGCTCCCCCTTTATGGAGTGGGATGACTGTAGCAGTGCGCCATTCATTAGGGATATATCCTGAAGTAAGGCTGTGATTGAACAGGGCACACAGATTTGGTGCCAGTTCGTTTTGTAGCAGCTTTTACCTGTGCTGCAGAAATGGTGGGTACCAGGCTTTCTTCTGGTATAGTGATAGGGCCCTTGGGAGAGAGAGAAGGGTAAACCTGGCACTGAATCTGTTGGCCAGTATGTTGGTTACATCTGTTAGCTCAGTATAGGAGGTACCATTGTGCAATAACTCAGAGCAAATCTAGGTATTGCCCTGGAGGGTTCTGATGTAGCTATAGAAGGCTTTGTTGTTGTTTTTGGTGTCAGCCACAATTCTGCCTTCTTAGCTGGCTTAAGAGGATTTGATAAGGGATATGAGCTTTTTGTTGAGACTGATAAGGGAGGTTTTTCAGTCTTGTGACTTCATTTTTTTCTGCAACAGTTTCTTCCTTCTGTTGTAGAGTTTATTGATGGCTGGGGACCACCACATTGGCTTACATTCTTTGGAGGAGAGTGTCTTAGTTCTATTTGGTATGGCAAGGGCAGGGTTGTGCACATGTTATGTACACAACATATGGGCACTATGTCTTCATTAGATCAGAGAAAAATATATTTAATATATATATTAATATATTTAATTTCACCAGCCAAGGCAACATTTTTGTTATTATGTACAGGGGAGGTCTGTACTCTACTTCCTGACAAAAGCATTGTGCCTGGACGGTAATCATGATTAATTAGCAGTGAATTCCTTGAGTATAGAATGGGAGTTTTGAGTGTGGCTTGTACCCAAATATCTTATTAGAATTTACTGATTGTTTTACTGTAAACTGCCTTAGAAGAGCTGACTCAGATATAACTAAGAAATCCATTGTTTCAGCAAGCTTTTTTGTCACACTCTGACACTGTATCACATTTTCACCTGGGTGCTACTTCACCATTAAGTGGCTAAGTGAAACTAATGACCAATATATATATATATATATATATATATATATATATATATATATATATATATATATATATACACACATATATACATATATATATATATATATATATACACACACACACACACACACACACACACACACACACACACACACACACACACACACACACACACACTAAGATTTCATCAGATTAGGAGCTATGTACAGTATATATCTATGAGTCTATGACCCAAAGTCAAATGGGCACTAGATCAATATTTATTTGGCCAACCATTTGGTCATCAGAAACAGAAGGTCAACATGTGCATAAGACTGACAATCCCTGGGTGGGTAATTCCCTTTTCCCAGGTATTTTGACATCTCAGAGTATATAAATTAGCAGGAGGTGTGGTGGTGTAGCACCACACATGGGGGCAAGAGGGCTTGCCCCCCTGCAAAAACACTTATTGTTGGTAGAGCCTGCTCTGGTGTAATTCTCAGAGCATGAGCAGTACATGTTGATGTTCCATGTTTCAACATTTTAAGTCAACATTGTGGATGTCTGATAATAGGTTCATAGGTTCGTAGGTTGGTACTAGGCTATCAGCCCTAGGGCCTATACAAGCCTAGCCATAACAATTCCCTGGCTATTTCTTCCCACACTATTTACTTCCCTGGACCCCTGTCTAGCAGGGTGACTGATGTGATCCCCGAAGTGAATTTCCTTTCTCCCATCCAATTGTCAAGGTTCCTTTTGAAGAGGGTCAAAGAGGCGCTCTGCTTGACATGTATGGGCAGTCTTTTCCATAGTCTGGGGAGTCTCTGGGTCAGGAACCTATCCCTCCAGCATGTTTTGTTTATTGTGATGACGAGGTTTAGATCCCTGGAGCATGTGGCTCTGAGGGATTTGGATTTCTTTAAGTGTAGAATGTCCAACAGCTCTGGGTTTGACATGGCCTTGTATGTTAAGCAGAGATTGCCTCTGAGTAGACGATATGCGACAGAGTATAGCTGGAGTTTTTTAAGGCGGTTAGCATAAGGCATCTGCTTTAGGCCTGTGATTCTTTTAGTGAGGTATTTCTGTGGCCTTTCCAATTGTTGCAGATGTCTTGACAGGTACATACCAAACGGGGTGTTGTATTCTATAATGGCTCTAATGAGGGATGAGTACAGTGGGACAATGACCTCCTTTTTTCTGGATGAAAAGCCCTTAGTGATGACGTGTGCCACATAGAAGGATTTCTTGACTGTTGTGGCGATGTGAGTATTGAAGGTGAGACCACTGTCCACCTGTGTCCCCAAGTCTCTTATCACACTTTTGGTGTTTAGTGTACTGCCACTTAGGCAGGATAAGTTATAACAGATCTATCGCTATCAATATATATATATATATATATATATATATATATATATATATATATATATATATATATATATATCAGCTAATACAGTATTTATGTAACTATATAAAGGGGTGGTATAGGAGCAGCACGGCCTGGCAGACAGTGTTGTTGCCTTACATCAAGAGGTTCCTGGGTTTGATTCTTGGCTGGGGTGCCTTCTGTGCAAAGCCTGCATGTTCTCCCTGTGTTTGTATGGGTTTAATCCAGGTGCTCTGATTTATTCCCACATTCCAAAAATATGCAGTAGGTGGACTGGACACTCTAAATTGGCCATAGGTGTGAGCTTGCATGCCCATGTGTGGTGTGGAAGAACAACCATGGCAGGGCTAGCTACCAGATGGTGTAAACCTTGGCTGTAGTTGACTGTGACTGCTAAATTGACACCCTGACACCATTGCTCAAAAAGCCAAATAAAATTTATAAGTTAGAAGTAAAAATACAATATATTTCAAAATAAACTGTTTTTAATTTATTGCATGCCATGACTGCAATGCCATATTTTCATTCAACAAAGGTCACTGTTTCATATTCGGCAGTGACATGCGAAATTCCTGAGGGTAGGAGTCTAATTGTATGTTGTTGCTGATTTCCCTATTATTATCATCTTAGAGGTTCTTAAGAAAATTTAAAAAGGGATACTGAGATACAGCTTTTCACACACAGGCATGAAATAATTTGGTATACATACGTTTACTGCCACAGACATTTTACACTATACTCACTTTCCATGTTTGTGCTGAACTTCTGCTTAGTAGACCAAGTAAAAAAAAAATCCTAGAATAATACTCTACTGAGTTGTCTATACATCAGAATAAAAGGCCTCAATAGTTTACGGAATTCATTTTTCTTTTTGTTTGCAACATGCCAATTTTTTGAGAAACAGATAAGTGGTGACAATTACAGAGACCCATAAGAGGGATTTAGATTTGTAGTTGAATATCCTGTTGTTAATACTTGAAAGTTTCACAATGAAATGTCAAACGGAGACTGATAGCACTTTACAGATAGGCACTACATCAGCATGATTAGAGTTGTTCATTGCTACAATATGACATTTTGCATTATACCTGGCTTCCAAGCATCATTTGTATTTGACCTGAAATTGCATTTTTTTTCATTTGTAGCATGCCATGGTTTCAAGTCACTAAACCTGTAGGGTCAAAGTCAGGTGTGTGCTGCACTGAATGCTATAATATTAGAATTACAATTTTGGGTGCCTTTTTGTAGACGAACCCACTTGTTATTACCTAAAAAATTTGTAAAGAAATATTAAAGAGGGCAGATATATAGTATTTTAAAGACAGACATCTTTGGATTTAGTTCATATGCCATTATTGCCACACTGGCATTTTGCATTATACTCAGTTTTCATTGAGATACTGTGTTGAAGCTTTGCTCAATACACTGAGTATAATAACGGCCTGCAATACATACATACATTGCGAGTTGTCACAACATCATATATTCCTCTATATTTTAACAGTGAAAACAGTTTTTTCCAATTGTAACATGTCACAGTTAACACATGAAATGGTGGGGTCAAATTCAGCTTAGGGTTGCAATGAAACTCCTAAGACTAGAATATGAATCTTTTTATTTTTATAGCTAATCATTTGGTTGTCACTCACTGAAGATTTCATAATGAAATCTCAAAGAGGAGAGTCATAATATCCCTTTTAGAGATGGGTACTACATTAGTATATTCAGAGGTGCTCACTGCCACAGTCTTAGCATTTTTCATTACACCCAGTTCGATTTGGAGAGTTACTTTGAACTTCTGCTCAGTGTGCAAGGCACAGTAATGGGCCTAGTCTACTTCTTTACTGAGTTGTCATTTCAGCTAAGTGTTATTTTGAACTGCTGCCCAGCATGCACAACATAGTAATGGAAATTTTTACTTATTGAGCTGTCATTAAACCAGAAGTAAAAGTCACATATATACACACACACACACACACACACACACATATATATATATATATATATATATATATATATATATATATATATATATATATATAGGTGTGTGTGTGTTTGTGTGTGTGTGTGTGTCAGTTGCAACATGCAGTGGCTACAATGCCATGCCTTTAAGTGGTAAAAGCTGTGGGGTCAAATTCTGAGGTGAGCTGCACTTGAAGCTCTATGGTTATAATAGCAATTGTATGTGTTTTGTAGCTACCCACTCTGTTGTTATTACCAATACATGTTATAATGAAATCTGAAAAAAAACTTTAGCTTTTCAAAGACAGACCCCAGTGGCTTTAGTTCAACTGCTTTACTGCCACAAGTTGACATTTTGCATTATGCTCATTTTCTTATTGAGGGTGCTTGCTGAACTTCTGCTCAGCATATCAAGTGCAATAATGGCCTAGGATACTATTTCATTAAGTCAACATTACATCAAAAGTAAACATTCTCAATCTCATCAGTGTTTTTATTTGCAAAATGCCATAGTTAACATGCTAAATATTTGAGAAACTGATTTGGTAGGATTAAATGCACTGTTGGGCTGCACAGAAAATCATAAGTGTAAAATAGGACTTTTTGTGGTTTATATAGCTTATCACACTATTGTTGCTCCATGAAAGCTACATAATGAAATCTCAGAGAGTGACTGAAATATGATCTTTTATACTTAAGCACATCACCAGTATGTTTAGAGGTGTTCACTGCATTATACCTGCATTCTTTTTGGAGTCTTGTTGTGAACTTCTTTTCCATGTACAGAACACAGCAATGGCCTAGTGTCTAATGAGTTGTCATTAGATCATTTGTAAAAACTCTATATATCTCAATGAATAGTCTGTTTTAGTTGTAATGTATATCTACATTGCTTTGCTTTCAAGTAATGGCCTAGAGTACTTCTTTACTGAATTCTCATTATATTAGAAGTAAAAATCATAATTCACTTGACTACAGATTATTTCCCTATTGGATTTATGACTCCCTCATCCCCAGTTTAGACTCACATGCAGTAAATTGCATTAGATAAAATTGTGTGTGTGTGTGTGTGTTCACAACTATATTCACCAGCTAAGAGCATTTTATTGCTGAATGTCATGATAGATTATGCAAAGAAATTTGCTGTAATACTTCAGATGATTTCTGAGAAATAGTCCTATATTTTTAGGTACCACCAGTAGTCTTATATAGCCATTTAGGTGTTTTGTTTTTGCTAATCAGTTTTTTAAAAAAGGATTTTATATTTGGCATTTTTTTAAAGGCTGACAAACTCTTCACGTATCTGAAAAACAGTGTGCTCTTATGAATTAAGAACCAAATTAATACTGTTTTCTAAAAGAACAAGATATTGCTGTCATTTTATATGTTATACCAAATGCTCATATTTTGCATGTTCTGACAGGCATGCACCTATCTAAAATTGTATTGTGTATTTCTTTAAAGCCTATTAGGCTATGCAAAACAAAAGAAAACTGGGATTATTTTATATTTTTGTTTTACATTTGTTTACTTGAGGTGAGTTACTTTAAAAAAATAATAAGAATATCTTTAAAACAGTAAAAGGCACTGACTTTTGAAGTTAGATTGAAATTCAGGCCAGAGTGGCCTTTTTAAATTGTCAGTGTGTAACATTTACAAAATAGTCAGCTGAAAACAAATATATAGCTTTCAGTTTTCTTTAGAGGAACAAAACATATCCCTATAATGCTGGTGTGATTACAGACCTATTAAGGGTATGTAGTTTTGTATAAAAGTAATATTTTATTCTTTTGTATGTGTTGAGGTATAAAAGTGACATAAAAACTGTTTTTTTTTTTTAATTAAAGCTCAAGATGCACATGCTCTTAGTCTTTGAGAGCAGGATCCCTGTCTACAGGTGTTTTACAGCTAATTTTGGCAGTAATTGTCTATGAGGCTAAGAATCTTGTCTAAAAGTCTTTTTTAGGTAAGTATGTCAGTAATATTACCTGAAAATTGCATGAAAAAAATATTTAACTATTTTGGAGATGCGGTATCTTATATGCAAATGACCAGTCAAAACAGTCAGCAATAAAATGATAGTCCTTTGGAAGATGATTATACAGGTTAATAACACCCATTTGGTCCATTCTCTTCCGTTCTTACTCTGCTTTACTTCTGGAATTTTCTAGAAGTATGTCATCACTGAAGTGAAGTATATCATCACTCCTGTTTAAACCTGAAAAGTGTTAGCTATTTACCTGTACTGAATCTGTTGCTTCCATGGTGGCCATCTCCCTTATGCACCAGTGGATCGATCCCTGTTCTCTTCTCCATCTCCTACTTAATCCTTGTGTCTTTTTCCCCCACTTTTTCTGCCTATACTGCTCTCCTTCTTTTATAACTTAACAGTTGTTACATCTTACCTGCTTGAACAGATTGTTTTTCGCTTCTCCCTGAGAAGCTTCGTTGTGGGTGTACCCCCACTCCGTTCACCCTACCTTGCCCCCAATTTCCACCCGCCCCAGCACGCCTACCTTTATTCTGCCCTTACTCCTTCCACTCAGCCTTATTATCCAGTAATAGCACTGTCCTCATTACCCCACCTCCTTTCACCCCTCCCACTTAAATACATCACTCTCTCTACCACTTCACCAAAGTCCCCTTATCTTTTCCTTTTACACTAAGATAACCTTTATCTCTTTCTCTACCTCTCCTTCCTAATAGCCAGTTCCCTACCTAGAACTATTCCCATTAAACTACCCCTTGTCTAGACATGCTCATTTTAATTCTCCACACCCTCTGGGCCCCCTGCCTACTTCTTGTATTCCTAATTCCCCTATGCTATGCTAGCTCATATTCCTCCAAAGCTCCTCCAATCTTACCTTCAATTCAAACTAACACACATACCCACGTTCAACCCCAATCATACACTCATTTCCATTCTATCTCATCTTCCCTTATTCAACCTAACCCACTGCACCTTTTCTATCCTAAAAGCTTCTACACCACAACTAAAACACTTACTACTAAACTAATGCTAGATCTACCCACTTTCTTACAATGTAAACCCAAATGGCTAAAAGTTATTTCCTTCAATAACCTACCCTTAGCTGGAGACATTCATCCCAACCCTGGTCCTTGTCCCCTTACAAACAACTCTTTCCCCCATCTCCTTCTTCCTCTTCCACCACCCATAGCACTCTTAAGTTCTTTACAATCAACACCCAGAGTCTCAACAACAAAGTACACTAATTTCAAGCTTGGCTAAGCCACAACCAACCCGACATCTTAGCCATCTCTGAAACCTGGCTCAAACCCCATGTTTCTGACTCTGAAATCCTGCCGGTTTTCACATTCTCAGAAATGACCGATTAAATAAAAAAGGTGGCAGCACTGCTCTAATCTTCTTACCTTAATTACCCTTCAAATTCCAATCCCACAATTTAATAATACTGAATCAACAGTTGGTCAACTAAAAATGAATAAACATAATATCTGCATCATTGCCCTATATATCTCTCCCAGTAACAACATCTCAACTCTCAAAGATATTCTTCTATATGCCGCAACTCAAATTAAATATGAAACTTATATTCTAGGCAACGTAAATATTGACTGGAACAAAATCAATAGTCCCTCTTCCTCCCTATCCATTAACCTCTACAACTTTACTCAAGTAATCTTCTCCATCACCCGACCCAAAAAACAAATCCCCCAGAATCCATTATAGACTGGATCCTAGTCACCCATCCAAATAAAATAACTAACTCTGGCACTATTCCTGATACCGTTAGTGATCACCTCCCTGCTTTCACTCATCGTTCAACTACCTCTACCCCACATCAGCATCAATACATTATCATTCACAACCTTGGCAGCTTTAACCCCACAACTTTCTCAAATATTCTCAAACAAATGAACTGGCAAATTCTAAATACCCTTCCCCTTGACAAAGCTGTAGAACACTTCAACTCTGTCTTACTAGACACTCAAAACACCCTAGCCACACTAAGAAACAAAAGGATAAAAAATAATACTGCTCCTTGGCTATTCAAAGAAACAAATCCTGGAAGCTTTACCAAAACAATAAAATGCCCAATACCCTGCTCCAATACACACAACTCCACAACCGTGCAAAACACCTAATCACCAAAGACAAAAAATCCTACTATAGTAAGCTCCAGTCCAATAATAATAAAAACCCCAAACAATTCTGGAAATCCATTAATTCCCTTCTCAATCCAGGCACCGAGAATAACCCCTGCCCTGACCCAAGTATGTCTGACCTCGAACTAAGCTCACAATTCAACTCATTTTTTATAGATACTATTGTTGACCTGACCAAAACTTTTCCCAACAATAATCCACCTGTCCCTCCTTCTTCTCCTTCTAATCCCCCTAATAACCTTCCCCTTATGTTTGAGCTCAAACCAGTCTCTATTAATTTTATAAAAAGACTTCTATCCGAACTAAAACCATGCTCTAATGCCCCTGATAATATTCCCCCCTCCTTCCTGAAATGTGCTGCTGATGGTATTGCACTCCCAATCAGCATCATAATAAACAAATCCATAAAGGAATCATATGTACCGAAACTCTGACGTACAGCCTACATTTTTCCTCTTCACAAAAGAGGTAGAAACACCAATATCTCTAATTTCCACCCCATTGCTCTGCTCTCTCCAGTCTCCAAAATCCTAGAAAAATGTATCCACCTCCAACTTATGCCTTTCCTGACCCAGAACCCCCTCCTTACATCTACCCAGCATGGCTTCTGCCCTGGCCATAGCACTATAACCACCCTATTCTCCTTCTTAAAAATGGTCAACCAAGCCCAAGATTCTGGACTCTTAGTATCCACAGTTCTCCTTGATCTTTCTAAAGAATGTGATACTGTTTCCCATAATCACCTTCTCTATCATCCCTCCAACCTTCATCTCTCTCCAAATACATTATCATGGTTCTCCAGTTACCTGTCAGATAGATCTCAAGCAGTTAAATGGAAGAACTCCACCTCTTCCTTCTTACCAATCCCTACCGGCATACCTCAGGTGTCCATCCACAGACCTATGCTTTTCAATATCTTCATCAATAACTTTCATACTGCTATTCCTGATGCCAAAGTTATTCAATATGCAGATGACTCAACTTTAGTCTGCACTCCAACCCTCGTGAACTGCTGACTAAAACCCAAACTGCATTTTCAACCACTGAGAACTGGATGTGTCAAAACCACCTCTCACTCAATGCAAATAAATCAAAAATTCTACTATTCCCTCCCTCTAGGACTTTCTCTTATGACAAAAATGCATTCAAAGTCCTTAGCCAAACCAACTCACCTATAGAAGTGGTCCCTTTTGCAAAACGTCTTGGTATTACTGTAGATGAACGCCTCAAGTTCGATATCCACATTCAACAAAATATAAAGAAAACCCACCAAATGTTAGGTATGCTTTACAGGAACAATCTCTTTCTCTCCAGCTCTACTAGGCATACCCTGGCCACTACTTACCTTCTCCCATCCTTATTATACAGAGCCCCTCTTCAAACTAATCTGACCTCTTCCATCACCTCTAACCTAGAAAACTGCTATAATAAGATTTCTAAATTTGCCACCAAATCCAAAAATTCCACCCATCATTGCCTTGCCCTTCAATCTCTGAACTGGCTAGAACTCACTAACCACCTAGACTACCTCCAAATTACCACTGCTTAAAGACTTGTATTCCACCCAACAAAATGCCCAGCTCTAACAAACATCCTTCCCCCCTACATCCCGAATAGAACTCTCAGATCTGAACAACAAAACTTAATTACTATTCACAAACCTAAACAACCTGCTTGCCAACTTTTCCTCTCTTTCTCACAAGGCAAGAAATGGAATTCACTCCTTTCCATGCTAAGGACAATATCAAACTCAGAAAACTTCAAACCCCAGCTTTTCCCATACCTGTCATCCAAATGGAAATGTTCCTGCTTTCACGTTACCTAATTCTATTAAGGAAATGCCCCAAGGAGTTTTTTATTCTCCTGGTTCCTAACCTCTCTCTAACTCCCGTAACAATTTCCTAGAGTGGATTCAAGCTCTCTGTAACTGCTTTAGCTACTCTCACAAGATTTCAAATGTGTAAATAATGTAAATAGCATCTTATTTTAACTGAGTGCATGTAAAGTGTTTATGTTACATACTTTAAATGACTGCATGTAAAGTGTTTCCACACTTCAAATGTAAAACAATAAGTGAAAAGGTCACTGAAAAAAACAATCAGTAAAAACAAAATGAAAAGTCCAGCAAAGCTAGGACTTCCACTGAGTGACTTCCCAAACCTCTTGTATCAGAGGCACATGGGATATATGCAAATGACCTTATGAACATCAGGTGTTTCAGCTAATAATGGACTTCACCTGGGTATAATAGCCCTGTGTTTCTTATGCTTAGTCAGACACTCTGCTTATGCTGTGCTGACGAGGTCATAACAAGGCCGAAATATGCATATCCACAGCTAGTGGGGCTTGGCTTTATTGGCCAGAAATTGTCCATTAAAACAACGAAACAAGTCATGGGCATTCAGAATCGCCAATTAGCTGAAACACCTGATGTTCATAATTGTCATTTGCATATATCCCATGTGCCTCTAATACAAAAGGTTTGAGAGGTCACTCAGTGGAAATCCAAGCTTTGCTGGACTTTTCATTTTGTTTTTACTGATTGGTTTTTCAGTGACCTTCTCACTTATTGTTTTAGTTTGTTGTTTGGGATATTTTTGCAGTGACCCTAATAATAATGGACTTCAGCTGGGTATAAGAGCCCTGTGTTTCTTATGCCTAGCCAAACACTCTGCTTGTGCTGTGCTGATGAGGTCATAACAAAGCCAAAATATGCATATCCACAGCTAGTGGGGTTTGGCTTTATTGGCCTGAAATTGTCCATTAAAACGACGAAACAAGTCATGGGCATTCAGGATCACCAATTAGCTGAAACACTTCAAATGTACAAATGTATGTTCAAATAATCTGTACGGTACAACCCTTAGATCAATCACAGTGAAATTTGTTGATCATGCTTGCATCGAATATACATATCTGTTAACTGTATTATATACTGTACCTTTCATACTTGTGTATTCTTTACTGCATTATGTTTTATGGAGCTTTTCTCCCTAGGCCTCCACTGAAAACAGGCACTTTTGGGCCCAGTGGACTTCCCCGTTAATCAAACTGAAAATAAATAAATAAATAAATCACCAGCACTACATTACTTTTATTTATTTATTTTATTTTCAGTTTGGTTACCGGGGAAGTCCACTGGGCCAAGAAGTGCCCATTTTCAGTGGAGGCCCGGGGAGAAAAGCTCCATGAACATTATAATACAATATAGGTTACAAAAATGCAAATAAAGGTTGCAAAGTGAAATACCATACAATATAGGTTGCAAAAAACAAATAAAGGTTACAAAGTGAAATAAGAGTAGGGTACATACATTCGAGAGATGCAGTGTAAAGTACATTATGAGACAGTTTAACAACTTGACAACAGATTTTTTTTTTTTTTTGAAACAATATTTATATGCTCGGAGTCAATTAAAGTCTACTAGTTTTGGATCTTTTGAGAAATAAGAACAAGTATGAGAGTATAGTGGAGTGGGGGTAAGGGGAGCTTAGTTGGTAGTCCCTAGAATTTAAGTGGGGTGAAAGCAGGAGCATTTCCATTTGGAAGACAGGTGAAGAAAAAGTTGAGTTTTGAAGGATTCAGTGTTGGGTATAGTCCTAAGTGAAGTAGGCAGAGAGTTCCATTTTTTACCTATGTAAAAATACCATACTTCGTATGTGCTGTCCTCTAGAAAGGTCAGGACAGTTATGCAGGATTATCATTGCTATGGTTCTGCACATTACCTGAGATGTCTTAATGATTTCTGAATTTTTAAAATTTTTCCAAGTCTTTTGGGTTTATAATTTACCATGATGGGAAGAGACCCCATTTCTTAGTCAAAGTATGATTAAATTCATGAAATTAACACTGGTTCAATCTTTGCTGTTAGCCAGAAGTGCTCTTCACAGCACCCACAATGTGCCCATTAACAACCCCTTCTGTAATTCATACGGAGTTACATGTACTGCTATTCAGTAACATATCTAAGTAGGATTGTAAATTATTTTTTTATAAGCCCTGTTACTTCTACTACTACAGGACCTGTCTGGGTATCCTTCTTCCACATTGTCCTTATTTCTGCCTGCAAATCCTGGTACTTTATGACTTTGTGTTTCTCTGTACGTAAGACACTATAGTCATTGGGTGTAGCAATTTTAATGATCAATGCTACTTTTGTCTTCTTTTCATGGACTAATATATCTGTTTTTCTTGCATCTATTTTTTAACTATTGGTAATGGGTGATTCCATGTGATATAAACTTTATTATTTTCTATAATGCTTTCTGGCTCATGTTTCCAGTGTTTTTCAGCTACTTCTATGCCATAACGTTTGCAAAATCCCCAATGCAACAGTCTTGCCACATTATTATGCCTTTCAGTATAGAGTCCTTCTGCCATTAGTATATCACAACCAGCAACAATGTGTGTGACTGTTTCCAATTCTGTTTTACAGAACTTACATTTGTCTGTTTCTCCCACATATTCAATGAACTTTGTAAACCAATGTGTACGTAGTCCACTATTTTGGGCCACCAATATTGACCTTTCATCTTTTGGTTTAAATTCACCTCTCCTTAACCATTCTTGCATTCAGTCCTGATCAACATGAGATTATTCCAAGAGCTTTCTATACTTGCAACTATATTTATGCATCTTCCACATTTCTTGCCTTCTTGTCTGATACTTCACCTTATATTCTTTGTTTTTTTTTTGACACATTCAGTTGCTACCTGATTTTTATCTACTTCTGGGATGATTTCCATTTCTACTTGATGCTGACGTTCTTCTGCTAAACTAAGCAAGAAAGTAATCTTACAGTTATTCTCCTCATGTTTCAAAATTTCATTATGTTTGGGTCTTGTGAGGTCAACAGATATGTATGCAGTCCCACGACTGCAGATCTATACATGTAACCAATGTTGAGGTGGCCCATACCTCTTTCAGAACAGGGAATATATAATTTTGGTGTGCACTGATTTTTTTATAAATCATTTGATGAGCAAGAACCATTCTTCTTGTTTTCCTCTCCAGCCTATCCAACACCTTTTGGGGCCAGCAAAAAACAAAAAGACAGCTTGGAAACACCAAAGCAAATTATCTCCCAGTTTACTGAGAGAGAATTAAACTGAGAGAGAATTTGCTTTGGTGTTTCCAAGCTGTCTTTTTGTTTTTCGCTAGTTCGTCTTACTTTGGTTCCTGTCTGTTGGACCTTTTGGGGCCAGTCAATTACTCCAAACTGTAAGTTAGGACAGGAACAGCAAATTGATTTATAGCTTGGACTTTGTTCCTAGATGACAACAATATTTTCAGTATTAATTTAAGTCTTCTAAAATATTCCTTATTAAGTTCCATTCACATTTGCTCAAGTTTTACTGTTGATCCTTCATCTGCTCCCACATATTTATATACTCCATCTTGCTCAAGTGCTTTTGTATCACACTCTTGTCCCAAACTGAAGTTTTCTTGGTGCTGCAGCTTTCCTAGTTTAATGGTTGCTTTTGCACATTTATCAAAACAAATGGCATTCTTATATCATCTGAAAAAAATGTGACCACTTACAGTTGTGCTTTCAGTTCCTCGTCTGATGAACTGTACAGTTTTAAATCATCTACAAAAAGAAGATAAGAAGTCTTTGCACTTTGCTGTTTTCTGGGAGCCAAATTGTAGCTATGACCTAATCTGTTAAGCAGACAGCTTAATAGGTTAAGGGCAAGACAAAGAGCAGCAGTGACAGAGAGTCACCCTGGAATATCCCCCTTTTAATTTTTATCCCTGGAATATTAATTTGTCCTTTATCATGGCTTAACGGAAAGTGGTTTGCCACTGTTTCATGGTCGCTGTAATGCAATCGATCAGTGTAGGGTGTATCTTATACATTTTTAAACACTCTTTTATATGAATGTGGAATACTGTCAAATATATTTTTTGTAGTCTAGCTATGCCATACTTAGATTCTTCCCATTTTTACAGTTCTGCACTATGACTTTATTTAACAACAAATGATCCTTTATTCCATATAACTTTCTTTTATTACCCTTTTGTTCGATTGCCATGATTGAGTTTTCTTCTAAATGACTATAAATTCTACTTCAGTTTGTTGAATGCTTAATTGAGTGAATTGCTGTTCATCGAACCCTATTGAGCAAAAGCTCAATTAAGTGAATGACAATTTCAGCAAAAACTTTCCCGGGAAAGGACATGGTTGACCGTTATCGGGTATTTGCCCTTTTCCCCACTGTAGTGTGCAATCTCAGAGTTGATATTAATTTGGCCGCACAGTAATATATACTATTTACTTCTGTTATATCATATGAATCTCTATGGACAGTCAATTACTCTGTTCATTTTTTTTATCAAACTAGCGTTTTGGGTTTTATTGACCTTCTGTAGTCTATTTCTTTCATTGATCTTAATATGTCTGTTCATCTCTATTAAATCAAGCAACTTTCCTCTTAGATCATTTTCTTCTAAACTTAGGGCACATTCTTTGTTCTCCATTTCCTTTGGGCATTCTATAGAAAGTTTCAAAGCATCTTCCTGTGCCATGTTCTCTTCACTTTCATCCTGTGTCATCCATTGCTCTTTGATATGGGAACTCACTGGCCTATCACTCTATAACATTGACTGTGTCAGAGTTGCCACAGTTTCTTGTTCCTTCCCTTGTTGTCCAACTCCAACTGAATATTTGTACTGGTTTTCTATGTAAGGCTGCACAATATCTTCATATGGCAACTGATCAGATGGTTCCCGCTCCACTGGTTTCTCCTTAAATTGGGTGTCTATTGCTCTATCCTGCTATGACATTATCTACACTAAGTCCTTCACTTCACAGGTAATCCATAACCTCAGTTTCTATTTCTTCAACATATCCATTAGAAATCCTTTTTTCTACTTTTTCTCTTTTTTTTTTCTTATTTTTTTTGTATTGTAAAATTTTCCATGCCCATATGTCTTTGCCTGTATTTCTCTTGAAATATTTTTGGTGCTGCTCTTTTTGTACTGATTAGTTTTGCTTTCTCCTTTGTATAATATTGCACCATACTAAATCTCCTTTTCTTTCCCGTGTCCATATTTCTTCTTCACATGTCTCCTGCTCCTCTTGTTTCTCCTTACTTTGGGGACTAGTTGTTTCATCATGCTGTGATGTAACCTGTGTTAGACTTTCTACACTAAATCCTTCACTTTGCAAGTATTCCATAACTTCAGCTTCTATTTTTTAACTTCTATTTGACTAATCTTCTGTTATACTTTCCCTCTTTGGGATCTTATTTTTTTTTTTTATTGTGACATTTTCCATATCTGCATGCCTTTGCCTGTATCTCTCTTTCAATATCTTTAGGGTTGCCTTTTTTGTGTTGATTAATTTGGCTTTCCCCTTTGCATAAATATTGCACCATATCAGATCTCTCTTTCTTTCTGATGTCCATATTTATTTTTATACCTTTCAAAAGTCTCTAGATTGTGTTCTTTATATTTTCACACTTTCTCAGTCACTTCTTTTTCCAAATAGCCCTTGGTTTCTTGATCTACAAAGTGTTTTTCATGGATCTGTTGTATTAATGAACAGAAATTTGTATTTGAAGCTTTTGACAGTTTTTCTTGTGGAAGTATTTTTCTTTTCTCAAATTTGTCTCTTAATCTTTTTGTATACCTTCTGAATGGAAATCCTGGGCTTCTTGCATAATAGTAATAATACATAATTTCTTTCTTATCCTCAACAGCCCACTCTATCATCTGTATGGCTAGTTTCTGGCCTATCAGTTTTTGTGATTTTAGTGGACAGCTACTTCCTTCTACAACTGAGGGGTCATCCTCTCCCTGGGCCCCTGGCCTAGCCCCATTGTAGTAATGTTTCCATGTCTTGGGGATTCTACACTGTCATTTTTTCCAGTCCTGGCACCAGTGTACATACCAGGATTGGGCACTTTTTTATTCTGGGTGTTGTGCGCCCAGCTATCTTTTTTCATTTTTGAACCTACTTCTGTCCATGATACATGCTATATAAAATACAGAATATATGTCAGTGTTGTCATGATGAGAATTTCTGAAAAATGGGGTCCACCTCAAGAAGGTACTCCCAAAACTTGAGGATGAATTAAATTCCAGCAATACTACTCTCCTTTACTTGCTGATTTATCATTTCTCTATTCAGACCCCAATTCTTTTCAACAGTGTAAATGATTCCTTGGTAGAGCATACTTTTCTTTTACACTGTAAATTCTTTTCACGTTCCTAAATCCCCACAAGCCACACAACACAAAATACCATAATTCACTTCTTTATGTGCAACTGATTGAAATAAAATGTTTACATTTCTTAGCTTATGATTACAACTCACAAGTTAGACCTTTTACACTTAATGGTACCACATGGAGGCCAGAAGCATTTAAAAATGTGAACACATTTCAGTGCTAGTTGTTTAAAGGTAGTTTCTAACAATGTATAACACACACATGCACGTGCGCGTGTGCGCGCGCGCGCTCACACACACACACACAAACACACATACACACACACACACACACACACACACACACACACACACACACACACACACACACACACACAAACAGATATATATCTATTGTGATTACTCCTCTCTGGGCCAGTGATCAAGGAGCCCCAGTCCTCACCACCGACACCTGTGGGGAACATTCACTTTCAGAGAAATAGATACATACAGTATTTCCAGATGCAGCTCTCTGCACCAAGTACAATTTCCCTTAAGAGCATATAGGAAATGCAGTCAGTCTGGGATCTGGATTTCTTTATATCTGTCTCCCTGCAGGGCCCCAATAAGGCTGCCCACTAGAACAGCTCACTAAGCAGAGATCCCCCTTTTTCCCCAGCTCATCTGCAATGTTGAATTCCCTGTCTGCCAACCAGATTCTCATGTCCTCAGGCAAAGTGCTAAGGGCTTGATCCCTCACCAAAAGGTCTTCCAGCCATTCAAAAGTGGTGACCTGACACCCAATCACCCACCTATGAAAAAAGTGCTTAACTCAGCAATCTAATCACATGTACTTTTATCTGCCTTGCGTCTATGCTCACAAGACTCTTTTCTATAAACCTCAGGTGTTAACTGAAAACATTGCAATAAACAGTGCTTAACTTTATCACAATCTAAACAGTCAGTATCAGACAATTTGGAAACAACAGTTATAGCTTTACCATGGAGTAAGGGGTTGAGGAACTGTAACCACATCCCAAGGTCAGCATTATACTGTTTGCATGCTCTTTCAAATATATGAATAAAACTATAAATATTATCACCTTCTTGGTACTGAAGAAGAAGTTTACTGACCTTTACTGCTTCTGGGGTATGGTTACTCCCTTCCTCATTACCTCCATGACCTTAGCAAACAGTTAGCATTTCCCTTTCATGTTGCCTCTGGCTCTCATTTTCTTTGGCTTCCAAACATCTCAATCTCTCTTTTTCTTCAGCCTCCACATGCTGTATTCACTGTGCTGATTTGAATTTTGCTGTTTGGCCTTCAGTTCAAGTCTCTTTAACTCCTGACAGTTTTTTAAGTCCTCTGAGGAAAAGGTGAACTGTCCTGTTTCTGACAGCTGTACTTTCCCAATGCCAGACTGGTGGTCTTTCTGGTTGCTGGTCTGTGCTGCAGCTGTGATTAAGGCTGCAATAATTTTCCCTTTAGTCAGGTTGACATGCACCATTCCTTTAGCTTGGCACATCTCAGCCAACTAGTTCCCTCCCAGCTTGACATAATCCTCTGCTAACATCCTTGCCTGCATTCCCTGACTAAACTAAGCTAACAAAAATAAATAAATAAATAAACTGTTGTGATATAAAACTCTGAATGTTTACTGTGTGGCTGCTGAGACAATGCACACCTTTAGTGACACCTGCTTTCAGGCTACAGAAGTTTATTACCCCACCATTGCTCATCAATATGTGATGACCCCTCTCTGGTCCAGTGATCAAGGATACTCAATCTTCACCACTGACACTTGTGGGGAATATTCACTTTCAGAGAAATAGATGCACACAGTATTCCCAGATGTAGCTCTCTGCATCAAGTACAATTTCCCTTAAGAGCACCCAGGAAATGCAGTCAGCCTGAGGTCTGGATTTCTTTATATCTGTCTTCCTCCAGGGCCCCAATAAGGCTCACCACTAGCAAAGCTACAGGGTTAAGTCCTCAGCTGAGTGTCCAAGCCAAGTCGTCCAGCACTGTCTCTGTGAAACCAGGGCTTTGTGCCCCTGCTCCAAGTAGCTGACACACACACACACACACACACACACACACACACACACACACACACACACACACACACACACACACACACATACACACACACTGTGAGACTTGTTTTTTCACACACACACACACACACACACACACACACACACACACACACACACACACACACACACACATCTGGTAAAGGCTGGCACAGATTTACCTACTATGCCCCCTTCTGCCCAGAGTAGAAGGTAGCTATCACTGCCACCAGACACTCCACAATCAGCTACTCTAAGGCCCTTAACAAAGGGTGTCCAATTATACTACGTAATATTAATACAAATGGTAGTAGTTGACCAAGACAGCTAGGCTTTCAGGAGTGGCCAGTCCACACACTGTCACCAAATAAATATAAGCACTCTCAAATGTTAAATACTTTCTAAAAGGATCAGCCACAATAAAAGTTTTAAATATATTTAATAAGAGGCTCCCCCTCTTTTACTGAGGTAATGAACAAAGGCTTCTTCAAGACAAGCCATCTCTGGTCCTATTCAGAGCTGTGAGATAAGCACTTCCATGGCCTAACAAGTGGTCCAATTAAGAGTACTTTTCTTAAAGTAAGACGTAAGCTAGCTGTTTAACCCCTTCTTTTCCAGTGTATTTGCTAATATATATACATACAATGTCACATGCACAGTCCTCTGTTCAGCAGGACCCACTGTTGATACATTTTTTAACACTAGCAACTTTACAAACACATTTTGATTTTCAAATGCCATACAGTTCTAATACATTTGTAACATAAACATCAGTACAAATCAGTTTGATATTCAAATGCCTACAATTTTAATACATTTGTAACTCAAGTATCTTGTATAAATCAGTTATATCTTCAAAGGACATATAATTCTTTACAGAATTCCAGTGGGCTATGCTGGCACTAGCCCATATCAATTTCTATATATATATATATATATATATATATATATATATATATATACCTACACGCACTCAAATACACACACAGACACACACGCACACACACACACACACACACACACACACACACACACACACACACACACACACACACACACACTTAATGTTTAAATTCTACAATAGCTCCATTAATTCCCAGTATTTATTTATAGCAAGCATCCTTGCACTCCCGTTTCACTGCTGCAGATGCATTTTCAGTAGATCCTTTAGTGCACATTTCCCTGCAAGCCAGTGGCGGCCGGTGACTTCAAATCAAAGGCAGGCTGCAGGAGACAGCTGAATGGGTGGGGTCAATGGGAAGGGGTATGGTCAACTACAAAGGGGAGGGGCTATGCTCAAAACCACAAAATCTGTAACTTTAATTAAATATGCTGCCCTGGGTGCCAAATCATCATTATGAGAGTCCAATCAAGACAAAATGAAGTGTAGAAGAAACAAAATATTATAATGCATTGGCTGCGTGACAGCTTACTTACTATCTAGATGGAAACAAAAAGGTTGTGAGGCATGAAAAAAAAAAATTACTTTTTAAATACATTACTGGAATGTCAGTCAAAATCAAGTATAAGAAAAACAAGCAGCACTCAACTCAAGCCACTTCTCCTTGCACTGCAGTTCTAATTATAATTTATATTCAGCTTTATTAAAGTACCAAATAAAATGCTGAAAGTAACAATCTCTGTGATACCCCACTTGTAAAAATGTTTCTTATCCAAAAACGACTTGCTGCCTGACAACTATCTACTTGTTTCATGGCAAAAACATGATCAAAGTAGAAAATGAAAAGCAAACAAGAAACAAGCTCAAGATACAAAGGATTAGTGCACAAGTTATGGACCACACACGATAGATTGTCATTCTGTTTAGTTTACAGGTAAAGCCTGCAAAGATGACTGCAAGTCTCCAACAAATGTAATGAGCTTCTTAAAATAATGTAATCCAGTCCTTTATTACAAATACTATCATATGCATTTCAATGCTAGTTATGTAAGTATTCTCTGCATGGCAACAACAGAAAGGCTTTCAATGTTGGCAATTCTTTAACAGTATGCTTATTAAAGCTTACTTGCATCTTACAGTCTCAGACAAGCTTACCTGATGGTCATTAAAACATTGCTACTTAAACACAGAGCAACAGGCACTTTCTGAATAATAATAAGCATAAATCAATAGTATAAAAATATGACAGAAACCAGAACATTCTGCAAAATCAACGACAGATGAAAAGCCACTGTAGTCTACCTTGGATAAGGGGGATACTCTGCACATTTACACTGCATAACTGCTCCTTGCCTTGCTTAGACACATCCATCGTCACTACATGGGGGAGTGGGGTGCAACAAGTATGTCACAATTTGAAATGTCTCTGGCTGACTGTGATGGCTCTGACACATTTGTCATACCTCTCAACCTCAGAGCAAGAAATCTGGACAAAGTCCTTACTTAAAAGTGGGACAAATGCCCAAAAATAAGGACATTTTTTTAAATATTGCTCTTATAAACTTAGAAAGATAATAGAATAGTAGGTCTTGCATTAGTATAAATTTTCTCAAGGGTTTGAAATCTGAAACACAAATGTCTGTCATTATTTTCTAACTTTAGTCTTTAATGATTTGCCACTAATTTGCCAAATAAAGACAATTTTATGAAAAACTGACCAAAAATGTGATGCAAAAATATAAAATAGCCACACAATACAGCTGGGAACCTGTCAAAGAAGGGACACTTTTTTAATATCAGTACTGCTAACTTGAGCAGCTGACAGAATAAAATAATCTACATACATTTCTGAAATAAAAGTAATCTATAACTCTGATTATTACAGTTATTTATTAATTGTAAACCCTCCGCATTTTCTTCCAAAATTGCCATTTTGCGGAGGGATTATTAGAGGAAGAGCAACATTTTGAGCCAAAATCAGGGACAGTTGAGAGGTTTGGATATGCCTAATTCTATAAAGCAATTTATTTGCATGTACCTCTCGACCTGTTAATGCAGGAAATCTGGACAAGGCCAAATATATTGGGGGAACATATAAACAGTACTAAAAATTGCTCTTGTATAAACTGAGACAGTTGATAGAATAACAGGTCTTGCTTTAGCATGCATTTTTCTGAAGGTTATGAAGTCTGAAACTCAGTGCCTGTCATTATTTAGTGATTTCATTCCTAAATGATTTGCCAGAAAACCACAAATTTTATGAGGGCAAACCAAAAATAAGAAGCAAAAATCTATTCATTTTGCAAAAATCTGGACAGTTGAGAGGTATAGTTCAGCCAGGGCTGTCTTTGAGTTTGCTGCCCTTCCACCCTCACAAAATCATGGTCAAATAGAGCCCCCCTGCAGCCATTCCAATGAACCATTACTTGGCTATTTCACCAAATTTGCCATAAGCACTAATGTGCATACTGCTTTACTTCTGTGATGATTTGGACTTCATTTAAAAGTTTTATTTTGCATTTTACAGCACAAACACTAATAGATATCTGCTAAACAAAGCAATGCAGTCTCACAATGAAAACAGACTTAGCATTACAACTTCTTTGCCTTTGAAACTCACATTCATTGAAACAGCATTGAAACCCACATTAAAAAATATATTTTGCCAGTGGCAGATAAAGATTAACTTTGGGCTGTTTTGAAATCACAGGCCTCTTGCACACGAAACATACACATGCACTTTGATACACCTTCCTGATTGTATTAGATTATATTCCTTGTACAATACAATACAGTTTTAAAGGGAGTTTTAAATTTCTTGTTTTGAACATTTTTCCAGTAAACAATGAAACAAAATGCATGCACCAATAATGACAAAACTGCCCAATTCAGAACATTTCCATCATAAACGTCTACTCAAACTTCTACAGTCCACCCATATCAGTACATATTCACAATCTCTGGAGAAGTAAAATCATCTAAATAATTCCACTTTAAAGAAATCAGTAACTAATGAAGAGGTTGCTGCTAGCAAACAACTTTACATTTCATTGTTTCATCTACAAATAAAGCACCTGTTGCCCTTGAGGAATAAATTGCCTATGTTACACTAAAAATGATAAGCTACTAATATTGCAATAGGGAATGGATGGCAAACTGATAACAGGTTCATAGTTACTAGGTATCTTCACCAAAAAGTATATCAGTATCAGCAATGCATCTAAAGACTGTGGGAGTAAAACCCACAGCCTTCTGCATCAAACGCAAGTACACTACCTGTTGCGCTATTAATAATACAAGCAGATTCAGAATAAGTAGCACTAAACTTTTGCTCCCCTGCAGCTCTCAGCTCCTTGTAAAATCTACTCAACACTCAGCTGTATCGCTGAACTTTGCAGCACAAGAAATCTGGAAAAAGCCAACATTTATTGGGGGGGACAAAATCCCAAAAACCAAGGACACATTTTAAACATTGCTTGTATAATGTTAGAAAGTTTCTAGAATAAAATGCTGTGTTACCACCATACATTTTACTGCCAAGTCTTGAACCCAGGGCCCTGTGCAAAACAGTCAGAGCAACATACCACTATGCCAGATCAGCTGTTTTGTGAAAGAGAGGAAGACTAAAACTTAAATGGCTACCATTTAGTGAATTCAGTTCTCACCATAGCTGTCAACCTCTTAGCACAAAACACTTGAACAAAGCCAATAATGGGGGAATACAGCCACCAAATATATTCAGTGAATTCAGTTCTCACCATAGCTCTCAACCTCTTAGCAAAAAAACACTTGGGTAAAGCCAGTAATGGGGAAATACAGCCCCCAAACATATTCAGTGAATTCAGTTCTTACCATAGCTCTCAACCATAGCACAAAAAACCTGGACAAAGCCAATACTGGGGGAATACAGTCCCAAAAATAAGGACAAATTTCAAATATCCATCTTATAAACTTAGAAAATTGCTAGAATAAAAGGTTTTGTGTTACTGTGTACTATCTGAAGAATATGAAATGCTTGTCATTTTTATTTATTTAACATTTGTTAACCAGGAAAGTCTGACTTGGAACAAAAGCCAATTTTCAGCAGAGGCCCAGGGAGAAACATTCCAGGCACATGTCATTGTAAGATGGGAGGACATCAGAGCAAGCCCACACAAACACAGGGAAGACATGCAGACTCCACACAGAAGGCACCCCAGCCAAGAATCAAACCAAAGAACCTGTAGCTGGCAGGCAATAATGCTACCACTGCACCACTGCACTACTGACTGTGTCAAGACAAAAATACAGAAACTACAGATTTTATGAGGAACAGAACAGAACAGAAGAAATATGAGGCAAAAATATGCAAATTGTTTACAAATGGTGGTGGGTAGGGAATTCAGGCTCTTGCTACCTGGGCCCAAGGTACAGGGCTTAATTCTCTACCCACCACCTGGGGCATTTTACACACCACACACACAACACACACACACACACACAGACAGACAGACACACACACACACACACACACACACACACACACACACACACACACACACACACACACACACACACACACACACACACAGAGTTCCATACCTTAATGTCAAAGCCCGCCTTGAAAATTTTCTTCTTCCAGTTTCAAACATCCGTAAAACGATGTACATAACATCCAAAAGCCCACGCAGAGCACGTTCTTCCCACGAGAGCAAGCTGGGTGCTACCCAGCTTGCAGACGTTGCAGTCCAATGATTCTGTGCGCATGCTCCAGACTGGTTCACCAGCAGTCCGGATATCGGGAAATGCCACAAGTGAGCATGTACGATGTTCTGCGAAGTGTTTTTGTTTTTATTTCTTTTCTATTTGTTTTACAGCTGGGGGGCTGCAGTCCTGCAGCCCAATAGCATGAGCTGCCTCTGCTGCAATCCTTCATGCTTGATTGACTCCTTTGTATGATCATGTTTATTGCCATATCTATTGCAAACATGAATTGAAAGTATGCATTTTTATGTGACTCTCATTCACATCCATTTTTACAGCACTTTTATTTCTTGAGTGAAATGTTTCATTGTGAAAGCTAGTAATGCAGAAGTAAAAGCATATCTTACTAACACCACTGCCCTCCTTCACTTCAGCAACACTATAAATCAGCATAGGAACAATAGTAACCTAGTGCCAACTGTTTCCTAGACTTATCCAAACCTTTCAACACTGTATCACACCAACGTTCACTTGATGAACTCAATTCTAAGGTCTCTCTCTAACCTCCCTTAAATGATTCCTTAGTTATCTCACTGTAAGGGAACAAGCAGACAAATGGCAACAAGACCTCTCTTCCAGTTACCATAGCTGTCCCTCAGGGCTGTATACTAGGACAACGTCTTTTTAATATTTTTATAAACAAGTTTCACACTGCCATACACCAAGCAAATATAGTAAAATATGCAGATGATTCGACTTTAATATGTATATCACCCACAATATCTACACTACAAGAAATCACCCAGATTTCCTTCTCTTCAATCGAAACCTGGCTGAAAAATTCAAACCTACTCCTTAATTCCAATAAAAAATGATGCTGTTCACTTTAAAATATTATCTTCATCAAAAACAATCTTTCTTGGTTACATTAGCAAACAATACTAAACGTGAGGTAGTACCGCAGACTAAATTACTGGGCATTATAATAGACAACAGTCTTAAATTTGATCAACATATTCTTCAAACAATTGAAAAGTCCTACCGGCAACTTGACTCCCTTCACACAGCAAAACAGTACCTTACAGTCCCAGCAAGAAAAACCCTAGCCTCGTTCTATTTGCTTCCAACCCTCTTATATGCATCATATTTACTTATAAACCTAAGTTCTACACTAAAATCCAACTCTTTTTACAACAAAGTAGCTAAATTTGCTACCAGTACTGCACACTGAGCACACCACTGCCAAGCCTTAAAGCAGCTAAACTGGCCTAGAGCTTAATAACGACATTACATACACTAAACTAGTTATGGCATACACACTGATAGATCTTCCTGAACAATGCCCTGCATTAAAAACATATTATTGCCCTACACCCCCACAAGGGACCTCCATTCTGGCGATAAATTTCTAAGCACTACTAAAGCAGATGATTTATTGGGGGACTCGCTGTATGCCTATTACATCTCCAAGCTCTGGAACACCATCCCTACACAAGAAAAAACTTCCAAGCTATAAAATCCAGCTCAAACAATGCCTTGCTCAATCTTGGTTAAGCTCATGTTAATACACTCAACAACTTTCCCTCCTGCACTTGAATTAATACATCCCTTTTCACCCCCACCCCCTTAAACAACACATCTCATCATACTCTTTTTCTAACTGCCCCCATCTATCGCTCGTCCCCTTTCATGCATCTCCTGTATAACTAAGTTATAAATCTTCTCCATACACCAACTTGGAACAGGCAGCCTGAATAATCCTATACCATGCTCTCTCAGTCCTATGTTATTCCCACTATCCTCTTATACAATACTAATACCTTCCAACCCCTCCTACAAAATTTTACAACTTACTTCAGTGTATTTATTGAACTCTTTACAGAGTTATACAATACTAAAAATCGCCCTTCCTACATAACTTTATAACTAACTTCATTAGGTATCTTGAACTCCTTGCAAATCTTTCTTTACTGAAATAAATAATACTAAACTTCTTTAAAATAATGTTCCCTTCTGAAGAATCAGTCAGTTTACTTCTGCAAGATATTAGTTAGAACAACTGTAAAGACTTATAATTCCTGATGCAAATACTGTACTGTGCATACCAGTCTTCTAAATATGGAAGTTGTTTAATGAGAAATGTAACTGCTGTTCAGAAGTTCACTTGCTGATCAGGGCCGGCCTTAGCCGAAATGGCGCCCTAGGCAAAGTATTGCTCAGGTGCCCCCTTAAGCTCCACCCATACCACACTCATGAAACACCCCTATTTGAGCCACACCCACTGGGTCATTCCCCAATAAAGCCACTTCAGTCATTTCCTTAAATTATTTAAATGCACAGGAAGAAAAAGATACCTTGTAATCAGGGCCGGCCTTAGCCGAAATGGCGCCCTAGGCAAAGTATTGCTCAGGTGCCCCCTTAAGCTCCACCCATACCACACTCATGAAACACCCCTATTTGAGCCACACCCACTGGGTCATTCCCCAATAAAGCCACTTCAGTCATTTCCTTAAATTATTTAAATGCACAGGAAGAAAAAGATACCTTGTAATGTAGTTATACTGCAGCTACCTTTGCATATGTATTTTCTACTTTAAATACAAGAGCCAGATCATGGTCAAATAGGGTTCTAGGAAGGGTACTAGACCACCACCCCATAGCAGCCCCTCCTGCAGCAACCCACAGCAGCAGCCCCCTCCTCAGCCATTCCAGTGTTCCATTATTTGGTTACCTCACCAGTTACCATGCATATGTTCTATTTGCTTCTACAGTGATTACAGATATTGAAACAAAACAGCACAAACACAGATAGCCACTTGCTAAACATGAACTCTCTGACCATAGTTTTCTATAGGAAATCACTGCTGCTGTGGTTTCCAAATGTGTGCCTGCAGTGACTCCTTGGTTTGGAGATTTCTCCCTTCTTCATGTTTGTGCAACTATGGAGTTGTCATATATAAGTTCAGGGTGTAAGGGTGCAAGCCATCAACATGGTTAGGGGTACAGAGGAGCTTCACCCCCTTGCAAACAAAACGTACTTACATTTGACTTTTTGTGGGGTTGATTTGCTTGACCATTTGCACTCACCTCCAGGCTAGTTGCTCAGCATAATGCAGCCAAGGTTATCCAAGTGCAACTAACTCTGGGCAAAACTGCAATCCAAATTATAACTTGCTACAGATCACCCACCATGCCCCAGGATTCCCACTCCTCTTTTCTTGATGTACTGGAAAATATTAGGGTTCAACCAAACACCCTAATAATGGGCGATTTCAACTACCCCACCATTAACTGGGAAAACTACTCATATACCAACTCCTTCGCTCAACGCTTTCTGGAATTCATAAACTCCAATGCCCTGGATCAACTTATCCACAACCCCACCAGGGGCAGCAATATCCTAGATCTAGTCATTACCAATATGAGTGACCGGTGTGCCACACCTGAAGTCAACGCCTCATTGGTCCGATCCGACCATAAGCTAATTACCATAGATATCCACATCCTGTCTCCACCCCCCATTAAGGAAACCATGGTAAAAAATTTCTCCAAAGCCAACTTCATGCTTCTTAAGACAGAAGTGGTGAACTTCATGACACCCATGCAGATGGACAATACAGTTACTACTACTGAATCCTACACAATTGCACTTTATAAGCACTTACATGAGTGCATGGATCGTGCTATCCCAAACAGAACCAAGACGCTATCCTCCAAAAAAGGAAGCCAATCTGGTGGTCCCCTGCCATAAACAAACTGTACAACAGAAGGAAGAAGCTCTTGCAAAAGAGAGTAAAATCCCACGAGTGGAGGAGCTCCCTGGTCAGCCTCAGTAAGAAGCTGCAATCCCTGATAAAATCCTCCAAAGCTAGTTATGAAAACAAAATCACCACTGATTCTAAAGACAACCACAAAGCATTCTATAGCTATGTCAAGAATCTCAATGGCAACACTCAGATCTGCTCTGAGTTACAGCACAATGGCACTAAATATACAGACCCAACTGATATTTCCAACATCCTGGCAGATAGGTTCAGTGCTAACTTTACCCCCCCCCCTCTCACCTCCTAAAGAGCCCATCTCTATACAGGAAGAATGCAAAGTTCCTGTAATCACGGCTGCACAGGTAAAAAAAAAAAAAAAGAAACGTTGTCTGTTCGGCTTTTCCATGTAGGTGTTGCACTTGTCACAACACAGAACTCCAATCCGTGAATTGCGCCCTTTTGAGGCGCACTCCACAGGTGAGCCTTTCACTGGCAATCGGGCATGTAGCAATTTCTGAAATGTTATTACCCCCCCCCCACACACACACACACAAAAAGGATTTTGCAAATAATACTTTCTTAAACATGTCCGACTACAATTGTTGGACAAAGTATCCTTCTTTGGGGGGCGGGGGGGGGGGATAAGAAAATGCATTGCTAATAACTGTATTGACTTTTAAAAATCATTACATTTCAGACCTTCACAGCCATATTAAACTAGTAAATATCCACATTTGTGACAATATTTCCTGTTTCGGAATCTGGTTGAGATAATAGGTAAGTATGCTGAAAGGCTAATGTCTATAACAAGTGACTGTGCAGTTCTGAAGTTACATTACCTATTAAATCCTTAGCTATATTTGCATATGTTTATTTCTGTATGCAGTCGTTTAATATCATTACATCAGATTACCTCACTCATCGTCTTTATGCGTAGCTCCAGTTCATATACCTGCAATATGCTAACATCCCTGGAGTTGCCACCTTTTCAGATGCCCAAAGTGGGACATTATTTAGAAACGTGAGATTTTGTGGGACAAAACATACCATGCAAAGGACAGAACTTTAGTTTTTTTTTTTTTTTTTGCCAAAATAAAAGTTTATTCTTGTAGCATTCCAGTTGCTTATGCTATTACATATAACACTTTGGTGTTTCAGACAAAATAACTGTTTATGCACCTGTTAAAGAAAAATGAGGACAAATGTTATTCTAAATTCTCAGGACATTTGCAATTTTTTTGTGGGACACATCTGCTCAAAAAGGGACTCTCCTTTGCAAAGAGGGACAGGTGGTAACCCTAAACATCCCTACATACTGCTGTGTACAACTACATCACATCAGGCATACCACATGTCATCTACTTTACTGTATTATTTCTGCATGTACCTGAGCATTACTGTTAAATGGAGACTCACTTTCTTCTTTAACTACACTCTGGGCTGAGTTCCAAAACACTTTTGCGTGGTGTAAGATGCCTAACTCAGCTGCTATAAAATGCTGGATTCTGACAGAAATCGCTTCAACATTCTTCATTTCGCACAGGCCAATGGATAATGACAAAGCCCTTTGGAGATGGGCACTCAGTGTAGAACCAGTTCAGTCCTGTACATTGGCAAAGCTTGCCAGTGTACAAGGCAGCATTAGTGGTTAATCCATTGAAATTGTTTTCCAGGCACGGCAAAAGCACCACCTGTATGTGGAAAATGGTACTACAGGCAATAAAAGTGAAGCACCACCTGTATGTGGAAAATGGTACTACAGGCAATAAAAGTGGAAAAAAAAAAAAAAAAAAAAAAAAGACTGTATGCAGTACCTAGATGCCCATCCAAATGTAGCTGTACTGCAGGGAGACGGAGTTGGTGGGGTAGCCTGAGACCTCGCACATGCACAGTACTATATAGAGTAAACCATTTCATAACCTTCTCTGGGAATGACTAATTTTACTTTGTCTGCTTGTTAAAAAACAAAAGATGTAATTTCTGGCTGGTATAATAGACTTTCTCCTATGTCCCTCCTCCTGGACAAGGTAAATGCAGACATGATGACAACGCTGGTGTGGTCTTCCTGTATATCTACCGACAGAGTAAACTGTGACAATTAATTATCTCCTAGAATGGCTTCATGACAGAACAGCTCCACCTGTAAGACAAAATTGAAACTGCAGGTTCCTTGCATCAATTCCAATTCCCTCATACAGCTAGAGGTGCACTGCCAGAGAACTCGGCATCCGTATAGTCACACAAGGTAGCGTGGTTCAGTAACGAGTATTTCTGAATCACATAATTTTGCCCTGGTGTAGTGGTTGAATTTAATTTTTATCCCTTAAGAGTGATGTCTACGGAGTATATTAAATTTTAATTTTCAATGCAATGAAGGCAGAACGCTGGAAACTGTGCTATCACTATACACATTGTTTTAAGAATCTCTGTTCCATACTGAAATAGTGCAGTTATTATCAGATATAGTCCCAGAGTTATCATAAATTTAACATAGTAAAAAGACAACATTCGGCATTTTTAAAATAAAAAAAATTACTTTACATTCAAAAGTAATTTGATTGAGTTTTTCTCCCCGGGCCTCTTCTGCCCGGACGAACTTTCCAGGTCAACAAAGACAAACAAATTCACCGCTGCGTTACTGCAGAGTGGTTCTGCAGCCTATTACTGTGTACTGCTCTAGCCCAGGTGTACTACACTCTTTATCTTTTTCTTAAAATCGGCATAAAGTGATGGCAAACTAAATGGATGTGGATGCTAATAAAATAATTAATATGATACGGCACAAAAGCTGTCCCAACCCAGACTTAACCTTTGCTCTTGAAGTTGTGATATAAGTATATCAGCCACATGACTCTTCTTTGTGTGCATTTCAGAAATACAAGCGCTCTGCGTAACATAGACTTTCATTTGCACTGTCTCTGAGTGCCCCAACGACCAAAAACTATTTTCTTCTGACCGCAGTTCTAAAATTAGTTTACATCGGGGAAACAGCACATTCTGTAGTCATGCCACATCACAGTATTATCGATGACCGGGATTTTCCTCTCAATTTCTTCACAGCAGCAACCCCCTTCCCGGTGGAGACACAGAGACGGACAACTCACTCACCAGACACCCGCAGTGACGGAGGAGGCGCACTGTTACTCTTCTCTGGAGCCTTTCTCTGCTTAGTTGGGATTACCTTTACGGTGGTAGGCTGGCAGGGTGCTAATGGCAGAATTAAAGACTGGACTCAGATGGTAGGTCCCGTCTTACTGGCTTTAGGCGTACTGTTCTCAGTGATCGGGGCATTCAAGTGTCGGGCATGTTGTAAGAAAGAAGGGACACCGCAACATCCTGAAACTGACCAGGTATCTCAGGGACCCGCTATAGTCTTCACAGGCATAAATCAGCCAATCACATTCCACGGCGCCACCGTTTTACAGTACATTCCGCCTCCCAGTTTAGCTATTGTGGGCCAGGAAGGCATGCCAAACAGTGAAGTACCCCTTTTTCCATTAACACCTCCACAGTACTACACAATTTTTCCACTCGATAACCCAGTAGCTGTATCTGAAGAAACTTGCCCACCACAGTATCAGGAGCAGCAGTCTGCAGCTGTCAGGTACTTGCATTCATGTTTCTCAACTTATTTGCTCAAGTATTGTGCACGTATATCAAATATAACCGGGAGGGGAGTCGTTTAGAATCCCAACACCAGTCACGTTTTAACTGTTACTAATTCACTTTAAAAACGTTAATATAATTAATAAGGTTTTGTATTAAAAGAAGTATGGCTCTCTTATGTGTGGCATTATTAAATTACTGTAATTTTCAATGATTTCCAGAAAATCAAAACATTTAGGAGAGACGGCACAATCAGGGACAGTGGAGAAGAAGGTATGCTTTTATCAGGGATACTGCCTGTTCAAATACCCAAAATGACATATTTTGTGTAAAGGTGAGATTTTGCAAACCATGCCCATAGCCAGTACAAAGGATTGAACTTCACTTTATTTACCAAAACATATTTGTAGCATTTGAGTTGCTTATGCTGTTCTATATCATATTTATGTGTTTGGGCATAAAATAATTGTTATGCAACTGTTAAAGAAAAATTAGGAAATTCTTTCTGTACTAAAATCTCAGGATATTTGCCATTTTTGAATTCTTTTTCTGCAAGACACAACTTTCCAAACAGGGGCCGTCCTGTGCAAAGAGGGACCTATGCTTGTATTAACAAGGTAGGGGGTGGCAGTTACATCAAAAAGGTTCAGCTGGATTGCCGTTATTTCTTAACATACAACTCGCAGCCTTGGAGGATAAAATAAATAGCATCTGAAACCTGGTTATGTTGTATTGAGCATGTAGAGAGCTGCTGTATAATGAAACATTTGATTAATGTTCATTTCTGAAAAATAATGAATACTGAAACATTGTTTGCTGTTGCTTAGTGACAGCAGTCACCATTACTCCGTCATAAAATTCTGATGGACAAAGGAAGATTTAAAGGCAAAAACGGGAACAGTTGAGAGCTGTGGGAAAATTATAAATGTACAATACATGTGTATACATAATTTAATGTCTTTTATATCAGGAAGTTTCCCCCTCAGATATGCTATTTAACAACACCCCCTCCAAAAAAAAAAAAAAAGAAAAACGTGATATTATTAGGCTAATAATATTAGCTTTCTAAAGTGCTTGCTTATTGTCTGGGAACTGTTAAGATTTTTAGACAAGAGTGTTAGTGGAACCTGGACTGAAGCTGAAAAGAAGAAAAATTAGGAAATTCTATCTGTACTAAAATCTCAGGATATTTGCCATTTTTCAATTCTTTTTCTGCAAGAAACCCTGATAAAATGTAATGCTGCCAAAAGTTCTAGTTGTCTGTAATGACAGATATTTATGTTGTATACTTATTTATTTTAATTTAGTTATCCACTGACTACCTTGATTATAGCAAGCTCAGATGCTCATAAGCCAGTACTTATTATACAGCACGAACTTCTTCTTCTTGTAACATTTGTTAACGTCTGGTATGCACTTCACAGATAAAGATTCTAGTTGTCTACTGATGTACTATGTCCTTCATCTGTAAATATGTTGTAAGTAATTGCTATGTAAATTGTTATTCACTATGTAATCCAATGTATATACTGTCTGTTTATTTTAACTGTGGAGCTTTTCTCCCCGGGCCTCCGCTGAAAATGGACCTACGTCCAGTTGGACACTCCCGGTCAACAAATTTAAATAAATAAAATAAAAATTGTATTTATTTATTCACTTAGAGAATTCTTGTAGAGCAAATTAATCATTTAGTTTAAGATGTATCTGTGATATTTTTCCCCTTTGAAGTTTATAAAAATGCCCAAATTAGGGTGCAGAGCTGGAGATCTCTGGGGTAGAATTAAAGGACTACTTCAAAATAGGGTTACCATGTATCTCTATTTAAACAGGCAGTGGCATTTCATGAAAAACACAAAGTGTCAAATGTACAGAGATTGTAAAATAAAAATATCTAATTTTCTTCCAATAGTCTCAGAAAACAATTATTTTGTATCTGAGATACCTAAATGTCATATGAGATAACTGAAACTAAAATTCTACAAGACTGAGCTTTTATTTTGGCAGAAAAATTATGTTCATTATTTTGTGGGTATGGGTTGTCCTGCAAAATCTCCTATTTCTATAAAAAATGTCACAGTGGGTATTTGAAAAGGTGGCAATTCTACTTTAAAGCTGAGTGCCATTCATTCCCTCTTGCCCATATCTGGTACCTTTTACTCTAGAAAGTTGGAGATTTGTGACTGTCAGCACTTAAATAATTAATGTCAGCTCAGCAAATTAAAAGTACATAATTTTTCTGCTACGGGAAGAAAATGAGAAAATAATAATTAAGATACATAACCCAAATAATAATGCGCTTGGGTAGACACTACTGCTACATGAAAAGGTTTTAGTTTCTGTTGAAATCAGAAGTGGAAGTTGCTTGCCATAGCAAGATGTTCTCTGGTTTAATTCTCAGCTAGGTTGCTTCTGTGTGGAGTCTGCATGGGTTTACTCCAGGTACCATGATTTTCTCCCACTTCCCAAAGACCTGCAATAGGCAAATTGGAATTCCCAAACTGTACATAAGCGTGTGTGTTTTTGTTTATGTGTTCAGTGATATCCAGGTGCCCTGTCCACAACTGAAGCCTTATGGCCATTGGTTGCTGGGAGTCTTCAGTGTTCCTGCAAAATGTTGAGTCAGCCCATAAGTATAATGACTTTGAGGGTGTTTAGCATATATAGATCTTTGTTCATGGTGATTACTTTCACTGTTTACTTGTATGCTGTCTCCACCAGCAAGTTCTGACTGCAGGTGAGGGACAAGAGTAGTTTATTTTCCTTGTCCTGTTACAATTTTGCAATTATTGATACAAGACATGTGTGTAACCCTCACTTAATGATATCCTGAGCTGTAACAACTTAGTGTGCTTTGTGGTTTAAAATTACAAATAACCAGTTTATTTAATGCAATATTAGTGACCTATAAGTCAATATTCAGCTTTTTAGAAATTGTAAAAGCAGTGCAATTAATATATTAATTATATATTCTTATGAGCAGATCACCCAAGTTTGATAGTGTGACACATTTCTATAATAAATGATTGAGGAAACAGAGACCTGCCCATAATGCAGCAACTGTTTCACCACAGCACATTAGTCAATTATTTATTCTCATTCTTTTAACGTCACTTAACAAAACTAGTAGACACAATTTCTGTTTTTTTTTTCTCAACACTGACTGTATCTGCTGTATCATCTAAGGTTGTGTAAATGGCTAGGGAGGAAGTAAGGCCTTGAAACGTAAGGCATCGGACTATGAACTGGACACCTAAATAATGCAGGTTTGACTGATATGGATGGCCCTTGCATATTATATGCTATTCAGAAGGCAGTTCAATGTAATACGGTAGGATAACTAATTCTCAGTACCCCATCATGCAAAAACCTAACCAAGAAAGATCAACTCGTTATAAATAGTTATTTATCAGAGGTGACAGAGGAACTTTGGCAAGCAAATGTGCTACACAATATTTAATGATGCCTTTAGCTGTATTTCTATTACTGTGTGCTACTGTCTTCAAGGTAAACAGTCTATCACAACTAACAAACACAAGCAGTCCTGTCAAGTATGCAGGAAAACTTAGAAGCTGCCTTTGTCAAGGTAAAGCCTCCTCATGTAGAAGCTGGATTGAAGCTATTAAAAGCCATTGGTTAGATGAGGCACACAGTATGCAAGTGAAAATGTTGTTCAGTGTGCTAACCAATGGTATATACTGTAGTACAGTGTTATAAATCGTGACTGTTTTGAAAGATGACAGTTGATCTGTTGTTTCAGAAGTACAGAGGTCAAGCAGTTTGCATGTAGATTATTGCACAACATTTATGTAATAAAAATGCATTACTCTTGTATAATCCTCATATAGGATAGTTGTATTTTTAATCAGACAGATGGTTTTGTAATGGTGTTATTTATGTTTCTGCTACTGCAGTTTCATTAATTAAGGTTCAGGCAAAGGGGACAAAAATACTAATATTTATTTTAGATTTACTTATATGAATTAACAGCCCTTAACAGTATTTTTTCATATAATCTCTATTAACACAGAAGCTATTGTTCTTGAATTATATAGACGCAGTCATGTCAAGGCTGTCAGTTATCCTGATTTGGCTGGGATGTCCCAGTTCAGGTAATAAATCAGCACACTTTCCCAAAATCCCAAATGGCATACTGTTAATACTGAATCCTAGAGCCTGCAGCCATTCTGCCCACAAGTTGGGATCAACAGCTGTATTCCAACAAAGTTTTTTATTTCCCAAAGTTTTCACTTCCTCTCTTTGACTCAGTTCCTCCTCTTCCTGAGTGCAATTTTTTTTTTAATTCAGTGCTGTGGCACTGGTAATAGAGTCAGAATTCTATGAAAAGCAAAATACCTGCTGTGCAGCGGTAGCTTTTGGTTCCAACTAACAAAAAAGTATAGATGGTCTGTAGTATTCAGGACTGTATTGTTTCCTGCTGGTGAAGGTCTACACAAGCTGAAAACATAATGTTCCATGGATTAAGACAATGAAATGTGATGTGGCTCAGAAGAGGGATACATCATGCTTCAATAAGTTTGTAGAATCTAGTGCACCACAGAAAGTTAGTATAAGAAACAGCCAATGATTTCAGACAAAGGCGTAGTATATGTTGTATTGCATTCATGCACAGCTAGTTTTGAAAATTCACTGCCATATTTAAATAATTTTTTGAGGAGACATTGTCTTGACAAAGACAGCGTATAAGTTTTACTGTTTTCTGTTACCGGGTACTTGGCAGGACTGCTTGTGTTCACTAGTTGTGGTTGACTGTTTTTATCCTGAAGAGAGTAATAGACTGACCAGAAATACAGCTGAAATCATCATTAAAGATTGTTTAGCACACTTGCTTAATTTTTCTGATGCTTAGATGTTAGTTGTTCACTCGTGGACAATTTTTGATGTGGCTGAGCCAGTTAATGCACCTTTGGCAGCTGAAAGAATACAGTCCTGAATACATTTCATATTAATTTTATTTTGTGCGAAGATTTGCAGTATGCAGAGTAGCTGTATTGTAAATACCAAAATCCTTGTTTCTGGCTGCACTGCATTAGTATACTGAGAGCGATGAGGTATTTCATGGTAAAAAGGCAATGGAATTGTGTGTGTGTGTGTGTGTGTGTGTGTGTGTGTGTGTGTGTGTGTGTGTGTGAGTTTGATCCTGCCTTCATGAGCAGCTGCACTTTATAATGAGAAAAACATCAGAAGGTCAGCTGGTTTGTAAATCTGTGCTTCTCCATATCATTCTAGACCTATTCTGTTCAAAATGTCCGAAGATTATTTCCCACTTACTGGTAAGTATTGTTAAAAATCAGTTATTAAGGTAGAATATAAAGTACATTGATCCATATGATTAACTGAAATACTAGCTGTATAGCAACTTACATTGTAATTGGGGAGTTATAAGCCAAACAACAGTGTGTGTGTGTGTGTGTGTGTGTGTGTGTGTGTGTGTGTGTGTGTGTGTGTGTGTGTGTGTGTGTGTGTGTGTCCATGTATATGTACATGTTAGTGTGTGTATGTGTGTGTATATGTGTGTGTGTGTGTGTGTGTGTGTGTGTGGGGGGGATCATTTGTCTGAAATGTAAGTAATTCGAATCAACTTTTTTAAATAAAAGATGAGGGTTTTTATTGACCTGTAAGTGATATTACATTTATACAAGACTTGAGATGTTTTCACAGACTTCCCTGTTGTTTTTTTTGCAGTTATATAAAACTATGTAACAAGGATGTTGGAAGAAGATAATGGAAAGTGGAATGAACTTTGGAGATTGAGGGGAGATAGTAAGGATTAGGCAGATGTTTGAGGGGTGAAACAGAAGTCTAGGCAGTGTTTTAGGTGATCTGTGGGGGAAGTGAAAGTACGGAGGAGGAAAAAGAAACCAAATGGAGTAGCAGAGGGGAGAGCCCCTGTCATCCTGCTGTTACTACTCCTAGCAAAGATTTCTACCCTCTCCCTGGGATGACATTGTCATGGGGAGGTGGAGGGCTAGAGCAGAGATTGCTGAATTTAGTACCTTGCAATGCTGAGGTATTGAATTGCTGGGAGTCTCACTATGCTTGGAACAGGTAATGAGATCCTATGTATACTGGTTAATGAATGTCATTACATATTCTGAGTGCAGCTCAAACTTGCACAAGGACTCCTCGGGGCTGCCCTGTCTGGTCAAAGTTCTTTAGTGCAGCAGCTGTAGCTCTATGTTAGACCTAGTACTGATGGCCTGCAAAATCAGATTAGGTGGTTCAAATACTGTTTGCCAATCAGGAGACCTGGTACTAGAAAGACTTATGAAAGCAAATCGGTGATTTTCTTTTCTGACTGAGCACTGGATTTGGGCATTAATCCTTTTATGGTCCCTGTCTTTGCAGTAGTAGATTATCGTTCTGCTGCTTTTGATTCTGGTCTTAGTTATTTTATTCTTCAATTAGTGTTCACTTGTGTGACAGATCAAATTTTCACCAAAGAGCCAGTTCTCTTTCCCTGACTTCCTTGAAAGTTTTCAACACTTTTATCAATGATGCCTTTCCCCTTGACCTGTTCTGAAAGACCCCGTGTCTACATGAGATGTATTTTGTATTATAACATATAACACAATCACCTTTCAAAACTGCTTTTTGAGTAGATATGCCATTTCTTTTATAGAATCATTTATTTATGTAGCCATTATCTCTGCTGGAAAGATTTCTGAGCTTCAGGCCTTGTCTATTAAGCTTTCTTATCTGGCATTACACAGGGATAGAATGTATATGAGGACTAATCCTTCTTTTATGCCAAGAATTACCACATATTTAAATGAATTAATTTAATTAATTAATTAAAAATCAGTTTGCTGACTTGCCAGTGTTATTTCCAAGATATTACAAAAAAGGAGAGTACATTTTATGCTGAATTAATGTCCATGGGGAACTCTGGATGTATTTGTACTGAGCTAAGTCCCTTTGAAAAGATTCATAGTTGTTTGCACTCCTTTTCAAAAGGCATTTGCATAAAAAGTGTATAAATTGCTTTATTCAAGTAGTTGTTTAAGGGTGCCAGATTTTGCTATGTTCATAGGTTGGTACTAGGCTATCGGCCCTAGGGCCTATACAAGCCTAGCTATAACAATTCCCTGGATATTTCCTCCCACAATATTTACTTCCTTGGACCCCTGTCTAGCATGGATAATTTCCCAAAGGTTAGAATCAAACCTGTACCTTGCATCTGTGAGGTAAGTACCTTAACCATAGGTTCATAGGTTCATAGGTAGGTACTAGGCTATCGGCCCAAGGGCCTACGTAAGCCTAGCCAACAAGGTTCCCTGGCTTATGCCACCCAAGAAAGGTATTTTCCTGTGCCGCTATCGAGCAGAGACACAGAAGTGATCCCTGGGGTGTATTTCCTATTTCCCATCCCCTTATCAAGATTTTTCTTGAAGAGTGCTAATGAAGAACTTTGCTTGACATAGATGGGTAGCCTGTTCCAGAGTATGGGAAGTCTCTGGGACAGGAATCTATCCCTCCAGCATGTCCTGTTTATTGTGGTGACAAGGTTTAGGTCCCTAGAGCTTGTAGCTCAGAGGGATTGGGATTTCTTTAGGTGCAGCATGTCCAACAGCTCTGGGTTTGACATAGCTTTATATATGTTAGGCAGAGATCACCTCGGAGTAGGCGATATGCTACGGAGTAAAGCTGGAGTTTTTTTATGCGGTCAATGTAGGGCATTTGTTTGAGGCCAGTAATCCTCTTTGTGAGGTATTTCTGTGGCCTTTCCAGCTGCTGCAGATGTCTTGTGAGGTACATTCCAAAAGGGGCGTTGTACTCTATAATGGGTCTAATGAGTGTCGAGTAGAGGGAAACAATGACCTCTTTTTTCCTGGATGAGAACCCTTTTATGATGAGGTGTGCCACGTAGAAGGACTTCCTGACTACTGTGGCGATGTGATTATCAAAGGAGAGACTACTGTCCACCTGGGTCCCAAGGTCTCTTATCACGCATTCGGTGTTAAGTAGATTGCTGCCTATGTGGTAGTTCATGGGTACCAAGTTTTTACCAAAGGGAATGACACTGCACTTTTTGGCATTGAGCTTGAGCTTGAGGCCATGGCTCTGACACCAGGCACCTGTCTCATTGAGGCCCTTCTGTAGGATGTCCACATCATTTGGGGACTTGACTATGGCTCTTAGTTTGCAGTCATCTGCAAACTTCGTTAGCCAGAGGCCTTCTGTGTTAGCCTGTACTTCAGAGAAGTGGATACCAAACAGGGGAGGTCCCAGGACGGAACCCTGTGGTACTCCACTTGTCACTGCTTTGAGGTCAGATTTGGAGTCTATAACTTTTACATGCAATTACTTTTGATTTAGATTTAAGTACAAAACAAAGAATAACTGTAACTAGAATTCCTTCATGCATAAATTTAAAGGTTTTTAACGGATTTTGTGTTAAAGAGATACAAACATTTTAGACATAAATCTTATAGAAGACGTGTCAGAGATATATATTTTTGACTCTTTGAAGTCATATTTATATGGTAAAGCATTAACATGGTATAAAAGCAAGAAAAGGCAATGGGACAAAAACTTACTGGAATTCCAAGCAAGAACTGGCACATTAAAGCTAGACATTCAGAAGGAAAAGACAAATTTAATAAGTGAATTTGATGACATGAATAAAAAATATTTACAGATACTACATCATAAGTTAATGATAAATTTAGAGAAGATCAAACTATGTTCTTATTTGATGAACACCAGAAATCGGAAAAGAATAGCAAATAGAACTAAAAAGGTCATAAAAGCTAAAGAAATAAAGGAACTATACATTCCAGATACCAGAAAGAAAATATCAGACTTAGAAGGGATATTAAAAGCACTTAAATTATACTTTCATAAAGTTAATACCCAAAATGAAATAATAGAACTTCAAAACCTATTAAAGTAAGTTCAAAATGGCCACTGTTCTGTGAGCACTGCTATCACCTAGGTCTCTGATATACCCTGGATTAAAACAAACCCAGAAGGCAACGCAGAATTAATAATACAGAAATAACTATAGATATTTACTGCTAATATCATCCAGAAAACAAAAGAGGAAGAAAAAGTGACAGATTCATCTCAGAAACAGCAGGATTAACTAAGATTTCTGAATAACAGCTTAAGCCATGTGCTACTAAGGCCTTGCATCTGACTGCAAGATTGGTAAAACACTATACAGCAAGATGTCAAAAGAGGAAAATAATATGGAAACAACAACAACTAAGACCAAATTCTCAGTACTAGCCTCACCTGAGAAAGACACAACTTCAAAAAGACAAAAGACAACTAAACCAACTGACAACTCTAAAACTACAAATAAATCCAAGACAGACCAGCCAGCTAATCCGGAATACATAAAATCTGCCTTATTACCTATCCAGCAAGCAATAAAGGACTTATCATTACAATTTCAAACCGTTGGTGACTCATTTAGCCAAATAATATCCAGAATGGAAAAATCTGAGTCCAAAATAATAGAAAATGAAATAAAAATAGACTCTATTTCTCATAGAACTGATGCCCATGACAAAGAAATACAAAACTTACAAGCAAAAATAACAGACCTTGAAGCAAGATCTCGAAGGAACAACATCATCAGAGGAATACCTGAAACTGTACTTCATAACAATCTAATACCAACAATCAAGCAAATAATAAATTCCCTGTTAGAGGAACCTGAAGAAATGCAGCAAATATCAATAGAGAGAGCCCACAGAGCCCTGAAGGAAATGCAAACACCACTGAAATCAAGACCTGTCTATATTAAAATATTAAACTACCAAGATGTAAATAAAATCATACTGGCAGCAAAGAAAAAAGGCACACTCACCTGGAATAATAATAAAATCTCCTTTGCTCAAGACCTCCCAATACAAATAAGACAAGCAAGACAACTACTATCTCCATACAAATTCCAGATGAAATATCCAAATCAGTTAATCTTCTACATCAAAGATGTTAAATACATGGTGGCTAACCCCAAAGAGGCAAAAGAGACATTCCTGCCAGTTTTCAAGCAAATTCCACCTTCAGAAGTGAAATAAATCCACAAAAAATGATAAAGGACCCTTGGGTGAAAAAACAACCACATTCACGAGCACTCTAGCTATGCCAACCCCCATATACAACAGGCTTTGCTGGAGGTACACAAGGCACATTCCGTTGGAGGTATGACAACTTCACAGTCTTTTTTTTGGGGGGGGGGCATAGCCCAAATGATATTTGTGCTGCAACTAAATCAGCATCATAGAATACATTTATGAGACATTACATCCTGGATGTGATCTCTAGGTCCAGGTATTTCTTTGGAGTCGCCATACATTGAGGAATTCTTCATTTAGGATCTACCCAAGCAAATTAACTTGGAACTCAGTACTACAGGTCAAAGGAATGGAACTCAAATCCAAGATACAAATATTACATACTTACTGTAATGAGAGACCAGTACTGGCAGTTACATTCCCTTTATTGAACCCTCCTTCCTGACCTTCTATAGGTCTCTCACATCCTATGATTTTTAGAATTTGTGTGTGTTCCCATTTCCATTCACTATGCTATCTGACCATCTGTGCTGTGCAGGCTTCAGCGGCCTGGAGTTGAGTCCTTGATAGTACAGCCTTATGGGAAAAAGGTGAGGGGCTAACTGGTCTAGAAATGCTTTCTCAGTTAGGCTTAGTTCTGCCAGTCTTAGTTGTATAAGTAGAGGGAGTGGAATTACAAGTCCTGTTCAGTCATTATGATAAGCATGTGCATTTCATTTTACTTATATTTCTGCTTCAGAAATATGTGCTGCAGCAAACAACATTTTGGCTGGGTTAAGTTTACACATTAAATAGTGAAATGAACTGTATTTGTTATGTGTGATATCCTTACATTACTTTGTAGTGTGGCTTTTCCTTTTGGTACTATAAGAGAAAGATTTGTTTGTTTGAGACAGTAATATTTCTTGCATTATACATTTTAAATACAAGAGGCTATATAATAAAGTAAAAGTAAGTATTGCTTTTCACTGTAATTCTATCTCTGTTAAAAATGTACATAATTTATACTAACTAGGTGTTACTGATTTTAACCATTTACCTGATTTTCATTGGCTTTGTCTCAGATTCTCTCTATTGGAGGTTGACAGACATCAATCCTCATAAAATTAATGTGTTTATAACTGTGTTTTCTCTTGGTTGGCATTAATATATGTAACTCACTTTATTAAATTTTAAGGGACAAGTAAAATCAGATCATGCAAACAAAGAGTGAAATATGTCAAGCTGAGTGCAGCATTAGACATGATGCACTGCATGTCACTTTGGTGCTTATGAAATGGATTTCTTCTAGCAGAGAAGTCAACATAAACCATTTGGAGTCTTACAAAATGGTCAAGGTCTGTTTAGTGTAAAGTGTTAATTCCTGGACTCTGTAAGATAATTAATGTTTTAATTCTGTAGGTAAGGATACAAAAGAACTTAGTCTCATTCTTCTACTTACTTATGTTTAAGGGTGCCATGGGAGGTGAAGAGCTGTTAGTTTGTGCCTGTAACAAAGATGGGAACAACAATGAAGCTTATAGAAGTTAAATATCTGACTAAAGTTATGAGGCTTCAACTCTTTTAGTGGGTAATAATTCTGTTTATTTAAATAGCGGGTAAGTGGTGAAGGTAGCACAGGCACTCTACACTTGCATTTAGATTACCAGAGGGATTGCTTGATATCTTCAGGAGATGAGTAAATTATGTAATCTGTAAAACACAAGCCACATTATTTTTTATGAATGTGCTTTTCCATGCTCTGCAGATAAGAGGGCACATGGATGAACACTGAATACACTCAGAGAATAAAGTGCACTTTTCTTTGTTTTATTTATTCATTTAAATTAATAAAAAAAATTTGCATAACCCTTCAGTGATGAATTCTGGAGTAGCAAGTACTCTCTTCAATATTGCATTTCATCCAGATAGCCTATCTATGAATTTCAAAAAACTATTATTTCTCTTATGTCAGTGAGGTCTTTCTTCTTGTGCATAAATCCCACTTGTTGTGTCTTTCGGCTTTTCCCAGTTAGGGGTCGCCACAGCAGAACTCCGGTCCGCTAATGATTGGCAGTAGATTTTTACGTGCCGAGTTGCCAGCCCTGACGCACAACCTTCAACGAAGGCACTTGTGCATAAATTCCACTATATGTCATTAATGTTTAGAAGTAATGTTTAGAAGGATACTGGATGAACCAAAGATCTAAATGTATATACAATGTTTTTATTAGTATCTATATAAAAAGCTTCCTGATATTGCATGTTATTATGTAAAGTAGTTTTATTTAGTATGCAGTCAGAGGTGTTTTAAATGTGAAGTGGAATGGATTTTATCAATGACTACTGTATATACTAGTGATATTAAGGCAAGAAAATACTTTTTATTGTAATGTATCCAGGCTTTACACTAAAACGAGATAAAAAGGCTGGAATGAAGCAAATTAAACTTAATATAATGTTGTGATCTTTGGCTGCTGGGAAGGCTGTAAATGTGTATTTCTACCCAAACCAAGAAGCAGCTTTGCAGTGTGGACGGTGTAATGTTCACTTCCTAAATTATGTTTTACACTTAGTTCACTTAATAAAAATCAAACTGTAAAATACTGCAGTCTGTACACTCTCAAACTAAGTGTTTTCTTAGTTAGATGCCACACTTTAACATACCCCTGTGGCCTTAGTGCTTTATTTTTATTTATTTTTAACATTTATCACTGTATTTCCAGCTTAGCAATTATTTTTGTTTTTTCATCCTACTTAGGTTTTCATTTGTACATCTATACACACGTTCATTCATATTATGATTTGTTTTTGACACACAAACCTGATGAAGTATTTATTTGATACGAAAGTGATCTTTTTTAAAAGTTGTTTATTACATTAATATTTATTCTGGTAGATGTCTATTGGTAGATCTTTTTGTTAGTCAGTCATTTTTTAGTTAGTTTGTTTCTTAATTAACAAAATTTTGATTAGTTGGTTAGCCTATACAAAGTGTTAATAAACTGGTCTTAGATTGTAATTTGTCTCTAGCTTTCTAGATTCAGTTTTAGGTAGCAGTCTCTGATTACACTATGGTGTTAAGGGGGAAGGGGGACTTAGCTAAAGGAATGATTTTAATGGTTTTATTGCTCTTAACAGAACCACCCTCTGTAACTACTCCCTTGCTCCAAACAACCCGATTATATATAAATAAGGAATGTTTTTGATGCTTTTCATTATACTCAACTAGGATCGCTTGTATTTGTGTTTCAGTAAAGGATATTCCATTTTTAACTCAGCTGTGGACTACCTACTATTTTCTATTTGATTATTTTGTGGCACATATTTTACAGTTATATTTTACAGTTATATTATATTTTGTAGTTCAATTTTTATTAAGTAAACTAAATGCATAACATAATTTAGAAAGTGAACATCACACACTCCACATTGTGAAGTTTCTTCTTTTTTTGTTTTTGACCCAGTATAGGTTGCATACTAGGTTTTTCTGAGACTTCGAGGGATACCACGCATTTTCTGTTTTTGTAAACGTGTACTTCTCATATATGCAGAATTAAAATATATTTTTTTCTTGTTTTTATAGAAGTAGAAGGTAGAGGTGTATGTCTAGGTTAGTGTTATTATTTAAGCCGTGGGCACAATTTTCATAGCAATAAGGCTTAGAATGCAAGAAAAATGTGAAAAAAATATGAATTTGTCATTTTTTTATCACACTTATAAAATAACTAGTTGGGTTTTTCCATTAACAACTGCTTTTGGCTGAAGACAAGCAGCCAGCAGGAGCAGACAATTAATAGTGGGACCCCTGATTAGTGTGTTCTAAATGAAATATACAAGGTACAGTGTAATTAACTTGTAAAGTGATATCGACAAGCAATTCAATGAAAATGAAAAGTATACTATGAATGAAGTCTGAAACTGCAGGAAGTGGACAAATAGACAAGTAGTTAACTTTTCAGCAGCATTTAATACTTGAATCCATTAAAGTTATCAGTTCACATTTCAGTTTATTTATTTAAGGGCAGACAATGTATTGTTTATAAGGCTAAAAGTTAAATGTTTACTGATAACATACACATTTTTTTTACATCTGAGTGGGGAACTGAGATAACATAAGTACAGAAAGCATTTTGTTTAAGTGGGAACACAGATTCTAGCTTGCACATTAGCATGGTTAACCTGTGGGTGGAGCTGTCAATTTGATGCAGCTGCTCTTATTTGGAGGGGTAAACTGTTTTTCTGAAAAGTGTATATAGTTGTATGTGTTTGCTGTGAGGTAAAAAGGATGGATTGTTTTTAGAAAATGTGTTTAGCAATAAATCTGGGAAAATGTGACATGGGTTCAGGTAGATATGAGAATTAAGAACTTGCATACATGATCATTCTGCTAGAAATTAGTGTCTGCGTGTAAGCTGCAAGACAAAAAGCTTGTTCTACAGCCACCTGAGCACTAGCTCCTTGAATACCACTAACTTGCAGCCATTGACTCAGTGACAAAAGGATATACTGCCAGTCCAGACAGCTGGAATTTTGTAAATAAGTATATGTCATTGGTGAATATGGAAATGATTTATAAAAGATGTTTGTGTTACAAATGTATTAGAACTGTGTGTCATGTGTATATCAACTGCTTGTACAGATGTGTATTGAAAAGGTATTTGCAGAGTGCTGTTTGAAATGTAACCACAGTGTGCCCTACTGGAAAAGAACAGAAATGTACTTGCACTATTGTAACATTTTAAATGTATGTATTTTAACAGTGGAAACTCAGATACAGGAGGTTAACCTCAGTCTAGTAAATTTTAGAAAAACAACTGAAATTAAATTACTTTATGACTAGGCCATAAAAGATGGTATATTTCAGTTTTCAATGCAGCAAAAGACAATGTCTGTACTAGGAAACTTTCTGTATCTTCTTTAGGGGGATTAATTGCCAGTCTTGAAAGCATGAAGGAATGCAATTGCTTTATGACATCTGCCAGAGATCTGAGGAGAAGCCCTTGTCTGTATATTTTTACAGGTAGATGCTAAATACTGCCAGCTTCATCAATGGTTGTTTTGGGCCTGGGAATTAAAAGTCAGATGACAAGAAATTATATAATTCTGCAAGCTATCCCGACAGTAATATTGTAGATATTAATTTGAGAAGTCTCTTAGTGAGACAGAGTATACTGCATTCTGTTTTGGACCTATCAACAACTAAAAGATCCATTCATCCCATCTGCCTTGCTGTATTAGTAAGGTCTTAGATTATAGTATAATTCTCTTAGAATCAGTCAGGAATATAGTGAAGCTTGGTTTACATATTTTTCTTTATTTATTTGAGACTGTCCTGCAATGTTGTTTTAAATATTTCCTGTGGTTTTAAACTCTGATGTCACTGTGAACATATATATATAGTTATGTCTTGTTTTTTATTATTAAATATATTTAAACCTTTCATTGTGGCTGATCTGTGTAGAGATATTTAAGTTTTGAGAGTACTTGCTTGTTTATTTGCTGATACTGTGTGGGCCACTCTTAATAGCCTTGCTATTGGTCAAACTACCATTTGTGTTAATATTAATATTACACAGTAAGATTGGACACCATTTTTAAGGGCCTTAAGGTAGCTGGCAGGAGTAACTGGTGGCAGTAAAAACTACATTATAGTCTTGGCAGAAGGGGGCATAGCTAGTAAACCTGTGCCAGCCTTTCCCTGGTGTATGTGTGTGTGTGTGTCAGCTACGTGGGCAGGGACATGAAGCACTGGTTGGACAGAGAGGGAGCTGGAGGTCTTGGCTTGGTCACTCAGCTGAGATCTGAATTGCATAGCTGTGCCAGTGGGGAGTCTTATTGGGGATCTGGAGAAAGAGTGAGAAACAGCCCCAGACTGACTGTGGTCTCTGTGTGCTCTTAAGGGGAATTGTACTTGATGCAGAAAGCTGCATCTGGAAATATTGTGTGTGGACTTGTTAACCTCCCAGTGTATGTTCTCCACTTTTGCCAATGGTGAGGATTGAGGCTCCTTAATTACTGGTGCAGTGGTGGGGCATTACATATTTGGCAGGCAATAGTGGGATCACCACATCACATATTGGGATTCAGTGTTGTGGATATAGAACTCCTGTAGCCTGTAAACAGTGGTCACTAAAGAAGGTGTTTGTACTCTCAAGCAGCCACACAGTAGACATTCAGAGTTTCATATCACAATTGTTTTATTTATTTTTTGTTAGCTTAGTTAGTCAGGGAGAGCAGGCAAGGATGTCACAGGAGGATTATGGCAAGCAGACAAGAAACCGGTTGGCTGAGATGTGCCAAGCTAAAGGACTGGGGCATGCCAACCTGACTAAAGGAGAAATTATTGCAGCCTTAACCACAGCTGCATCACAGACCAGCAACCAAGAAGACAACCAGACTGGCTTTGGGGAGGTACAATTCTCAGAAAATGGACAGTTCAACTTTCCCTCAGAGGACTTAAAAATCCATCTGGAGTTAAATAGAATTGAACTGGAGGCCAAACATTTAGAACTAGAATCAGCAGAGAGACCGCAGCATTTGGAGGTCAAAGCAGAATCAGGAGAGAGACTGAGACGTCTGGAAGCTAAAGAAAATGAGAGGCAGAGGCAATATGAAAAGGAGATGCTAACGCTTTGCCAGGGTAATGGAGGTAATGGGGAAGGGAGTAACCAAACCCCAGAAGCAATAAAGGTCAGTACATTTCTTCCACAATTTACAGAGGGTGATAATTTTGATAGTTTTATTTATATGTTTGAAAGGGTATGTAAACAGTATAATGTTGACCAAGGGCTCTGGGTGTGGTTCCTGACTCCCTTACTCCATGGTAAAACTGTAACTACTGTTTCTAAACTGTCTGATACTGATCGCTTAAATTATAATACCGTTAAAAATTGTTTATTAGAGTGTTTTAAGTTAATGCCTGAAGTTTATAGGAAAATATTTTTGTGAGCATAGATGCAAGGCAGTGTGTGTGTGTGTGTGACTATATTGCTGATTTAAGCACTTATTTTCATAGGTGGGTGAGTGGGTGTCAGGTCACCACTTTTGAAGGGCTGGCAGACCTTTTGGTGAGGGAACAAGCCCTTAGCACATTGCCTGAGGACATGAGAATCTGGTTGGCAGACAGAGAATATAACACCACAAATGAGTTGAGGAAAAAGGGAGACCTATACCAAGCAAGCAGGGCATCACTGTGCAGGAAAGGGATACCCAGTGCTGCACATGGGTCTAAGGGAACCTATGGTGGGCAGCTTAAACCACCCCAACAGAGTCTGCCAGTAACAGGGGAAGTCACTAGTTCAGGTACATGGCCAGGATCAAGACTTAAATGTTTTAAATGTAACTAGTGGAGCCATGTAGCATATAGATGTCCATGGAGGCAAGGTGGGAACAAAAGATGGGGGAGCCAGTAAATGGTAATGATAGAATGCCAGCAGTAAGTTCTCTAGAGACAATATGGATACCAAGCTACCACAGGAGGTTATATCCTATCATAGTAGATGAGAAACAGACCACTGCTAAGAGAGACACAGCCTCTGACCTAACCATTATGAACCTTGCAATGGTTAAAGAGGAGCACTGCTTGCTTGAGCAGTCTACTCCAGTCAGAGCTTTAGGAGGAACCCCATTCCAAATACCTTCGGCTAGTGTTCACCTTGACTGAGAGGGTGGAATAGGAAGCAAGTAAGTAGGTCTTTTTGAGGATATCCATGCAGATGTCCTGATAAGGAATTATTTTAATAATGCAGTACCTTGTGTGCATGCAGTTACATGTAGTCAGGCTTGGAGACAAGCATGTGCGACTGGTAACCTGGGGGGTCCAGACAGACCGCACACTCGAAGCCAGGACTGGTGAGGTGGTTACTTCAGAGAGGGAGCTACCCTGTAGCAGTGAGACTGATGATGAGCCACAGCTGCTTGTGTGTACTGATGTGCCCTTGGACAGATGATTGCAAGGGCAGAGGTGAGTAGTAGTACTCAGGCTGACAGTGAGGCACTGCTGTCAGAGGATACCAGACTTCCTGTGGAAGAGGAGCTGGGAAGGGTTACAAAGAGTGAGTTGAGACAGGCTCAGCTGTCAGACCCTACATTACAAGGCTTGAGGGAGGTAGCCAGGGAGGCACCTGATTCTCAAGGAAAGGGAGAATATGTATACTGGGACAAAGGGTTACTGTATAGAGAGTAGACCCCTGAGGGTGGGCTAGAGGGTGAGGTAATACAGCAGTTGGCATTGCCCAGACTCTACCATCTGGCACTTCTAGCCATAGCCCATGGCATTCCCTTTGCAGGTCATATGGGCATAAAGCATACAAAGAGACATATTATGCAGAACATTTATTGGCCTGGGATTTCCAGGTATGTAACAGGGTACTGAAGGACCTGTGAGTAGGACCTGTGAGCAGTGCCAAAAGGGAGGCAAGGTAGGAGGCAAGGTCAAAACTCCTTTGATGCCTTTGCCTGTGATTGAGGAACCATTTCAGAGGGTAGCTATGTATACTGTGGGACCTCTGAGTTCCCCAAGTTCCACAGGGAAGATGTATATCATAGTGGTAGTAGATTATGCTACCAGGTAGCCTGAGGAGGTGGCTCTCTTAGAGATTTTCAGCAGGGTGGGTTTCCCAAAAGAAATACTAACAGAAGTGTCAGTTTCACATCAGCCTGCTGGCTTGTCTGTGGGAGCACTGTGGGGTGAAGCACCTAAAAACTACCCCTACCACCCTCAGACTAATGGGCTTGTGAAGAGGTTAAACTCTACACTAAATGCAATCCTACAGACATTTGTAGACCAGTTTAAGAGGGAGTGGGACAAATATTTGCCCCATCTGTTATTTGTTTACAGACAGGTGCCCCAGGAATCCACAGATTTATTCCTCCTTTGAGTTATTGTATGAACATAGGGTGAGGGGACCTCTAGATTTGATTTGCGATGATAGGATGAATGAGTGTGAATCCCACAAGGAGTCTGTTGTGGCATATGTCCTAAACCTCAGGACAAGGCTCAGGGAACTCATGGGGTTGGTCCAGGAGAACCTGGCAGAATCCCAACAGCAGAAACAGGGCTGATATGGCAGGAATGCTCGAGCTAGAGATTATGCTGTGGGGCAGCAAGTTATGGTTCTCATTCCTGTCAGATGCGGCAAGCTACAGGCTGCTTGGGAAGGACCCTTCAAGGTGGTAAGGAAGGTCAGTGATGTTAACTACATGGAAGAACTGCTTGGCAGGAGGCAGGGGCACAAGCTCTACCAGCTTGACATGATGAAACCTTACCAGGATAGAGAGGCCCTTGTGCTAAGTATTTGCAATAGAAGCAAAAACGGAGTAAAAGGCAATAAGAAGCACAAATAACCAGATGAATTGCCCTAAAAACCACAAGGGAAGCTCGCAACACAATAGGAACTCCAAACTGAATACAGTGGATACTCGCAACACAGTAAAAACCCAAGAGGAGTTCAGTAGATGCAGTTTATTATTAACGCTACCAACACAGTACGTTTTCGACAGAAGTCTTCACCAGAATCAATACAACAGATTCAATTAACAAAGCAGCTTATATATACCCTCCAATTAGTAATTAAAATACTATCCAATAAAAACATACCATCAGTTAGTACTATAGTACAATTAATAAACAGTCTCTTCCCTAAACTTCTTACCTAAAAATACATGGTCTCACATAACATTGCAGATATATGCAAATGTATGTAGTAGGCATAGTTCAATAAAAATACACTGTATAAAATCATTATAACTACATTTAAAATCATGGATATAAAAAAATGTTTTCCTTACAAAAAAGTAGGTATAAATGTATATATCCATGGAACAATACTGCCACCTAGTGATCAGGAGGTAAATACATTGGATATTTCAAAGTTTAGCAGATCTCAACTTTAATACTGGTTTAATAGAAAGAAAATCATTCAAACCAGGAGATTTATTACATTCTAAAATAATCTGCCAATACAATTCTTTGTATTCCAATTTGTCCTCCCACATACCTCCCCTGATATCCTTGGGCACAGAATCCAAGATAAAAAAGAAAAGAAAGAAGAAAAAAAAGAATTGTTCCATGGATATGTACATTTATACCTACTTTTTTGTAAGGAAAAAAATTTTTATATCCATGATTTTAAATGTAGTTATAATGATTTTATACAGTGTATTTTTATTGAACTATGCCTACTATATACATTTGCATATATCTGCAATGTTATGTGAGACCATGTATTTTTAGGTAAGAAGTTTAGGGAAGAGACTGTTTATTAATTGTACTATAGTACTAACTGATGGTATGTTTTTATTGGATAGTATTTTAATTACTAATTGGAGGGTATATATAAGCTGCTTTGTTAATTGAATCTGTTGTATTGATTCTGATGAAGACTTCTGTCAAAAACGTACTGTGTTGGTAGCGTTAATAATAAACTGCATCTACTGAACTCCTCTTGGGTTTTTACTGTGTTGCGAGTATCCACTGTATTCAGTTTGGAGTTCCTATTGTGTTGTGAGCTTCTCTTGTGGTCTTTAGGGCAATTCATCTGGTTATTTGCAATAGAAGGCAGGAGGAGTGTGAGGGGAATCTATGGCTACTGGGAGCCAGCTAGAGAAGTCCCAAGTTACTGTGGTGGAATCTAGGGTTGCAAGCATATGATATGACAGTGCAACACTGTAATGGGGTCAGCAATGCAAAGGCAGCTGGAATCTCAAGAAAGGGAATGCGGTAATGTATTCCCAGATAGGCTCATTCCCCTCAAGCAATGTTTCTCAAGGGTCACTGAAAAACTAGCTTGAGTCTTCAAAGGGGGAGAAGAAGAGTGATGAAAGGAGATACTGCCAGCCCAGCTAGCTGGAATTTTGTAAATAGTTATATGTCATTGGTGAATATCGAAATGATTTAAACACGATGCTTATGTTACAAATGTATTAGAACTGTATATCATGTGTATATCAAACTGTTTGTACAGACGTGTGTTGAAAAGGTATTTGCAGAGTGCTTTTTGAAATGTAACCACAGTGTGCCCTACTGGAAAAGAACAGAAATGTACATGCACTATTGTAACTCTTTAAATATATATTTTAACAGTGGAAACTGGGATACAGGAGGTTAACCTTAGTCCAGTAAATTTTAGAAAAACAACTGAAATTAAATGACTTTATGGCTAGGCCATAAAAGATGGTATCTTTCAGTTTTCAATGCAGCAAGGGATAATGTCTGTACTGGGAAACTTTCTGTATTGTCTTTAGGGTGAATTAATTACTGGTCTTAAAAGCATGAAGGAATGCAATTGTTTAATGACTTCCAGCAACTGCCAGAGATCTGAGGAGAAGCCCTTGTCTGTATATTTCTACAGGCAGATGCTAACTACTGCCAGCTTCATCAATGGTTGTTTTGGGTCTGGGAACTAAAAGTCAGATGACAAGCAATAATGTAATTCTGCAAGCTATCCCAACAGTAGGTTCATAGGTTCATAGGTTCATACTAGGCTATCTGCCCAAGGGCATTTATAAGCCTAGCCCATAGTTATGTGGCTTTCGCCACCCCTTTAGTTTGAATAAAAACTATGCCTATCATTTTTCTGTGCCTCTGTCAAGCAGTGACACTGAAGTAATCCCTGGGGTATATCTGCGATCTCCCATCCATTGGTCAAGATTCCTCTTGAACAAGGCCAGCGAGGTGCTCTGCCTCACATGTACCGGGATTTTGTTCCACAGCATAGGGAGTCTCTGGGTGATGAATCTGTCCCTCCAGCACGTTCTATTTATAACCGTGTCAAGGTTTAAGTCTCCGCCCTTGTGGTTCTGAGGGATCTAGATTTTTGAGGTGAAGCATATTCATCAAATCTGGGTTTGACATGGCCTTATATGTCAGGCACAGGTCACCTCTGAGCAAGCGGTATGAGACTGAATAAAGCTGGAGTTCTTTCAGTCGGGCAGCATAAGACATATTTTTGAGACCCTTTATCCTTTTGGTGAGGAACTTTTGGGGCCTTTCAAGCTGCATCAGGTGTCTGGTCAGATACATTCGAACGGGCATTGTACTCAATCATAGGTCTAATGAGTGATGAGTACAGGGGGACGATGACCTCCCTTGATCTAGATGTGAATCCCTTCATGATCAGGTGGGTGATATAGAAGGTTTTCCTAACTACTTTAGCAACATGAGTGTCAAACGAAAGACTACTGTCAACTTGGGTCCTCAGATCCCTGATGACTTTTTCTGTGCTCAGTGGATTGTCACCTCTATGGTAGCTAGGGGTAACCTTGTTTTTCCCGAAGGGTATGACTATGCATTTTTTGGCGTTTAACTTCAGGCCATGGCTCTGGCACCAGTTATCCGTTTCTGTGAGGCCCTTCTGGAGGATATCTGTGTCAGATGTGTTTTCGACTATGGCGCCCAGTTTGCAGTCATCTGCAAACTTTGTCAGCCATAACCCTCCTGTGTTTGCTTGTACTTCAGAAAAGTAGATGCCGAACAAGAGTGGACCCAGGACTGAGCCCTGTGGGACACCACTTGTGACAGGCTTTGAGTCTGACATGGCTCCAGCAACTCTGACCCTGTGGGTTCTGTCGCTAGCCAGTTTGCAACCCATCTTGTGATGTATGGGTTTACATTCAAGCTGATGAGTTTTTCGATGATACCTGAGTGGGGTATTGTGTCAAGGCCTTTGCCAGGTTGAGGTAGGCTGTATGGACTGCCTTTCCTCATCAATGGCCTTGGTGACTGTCTCAAAAGTCAACCAAGTTTAAGAGGCAGGATCTGCCTTTGACAAAGCCAAAATGGGTTGGATCCAAAGTCTGCAAGTTCCCTATGTCTTTATTTATGAGTTCCATTATGATCCTCTCCATGGCTTTGCAGATAAGGCTTGTCAAGCTAATGGGCGGTAATTTCCAGGGTCTGTGGAGGCACCGCCCTTATGAAGTGGGACCACAGTCGCCGTCGCCACTCCTTGGGTGCGTATCCTGAGGTGAGGCTAAGATTAAACAGCTGTCCTAACTGTGGGTTTAATTCCTCGTTGAGTTCATGAAGCACACAGCTGGGGACACCATCCGGTCCCATGGATGCTGTGTTTTTGCCTTAGTGAGAGCAGTTCTCACCTGGGCGTTGGAGATGTTTGGGGGCTACAATCCTCTGGAATAGATATCTCTCCTTTTGGGGAGGGGAGAAGTTTGCACTGAACCTGTCAGCCAGTATGTTAGCAATGTGTGTAGGTTCAGTAATTTTCACATCATTTTGAACTAATTCTGAGCATATCTGGGAGTTTCCTCCTAGGTTTCTAACATAGCTAAAGAAGGCCTTATGATTGTCTTTAGAGTCCTTGGCGATTTTTCTCTCAAAATTTGCCTTGGATGCTTTTATGAGAGCTCTTAGTTTTTACTTATAATGATCAAAGGTGTCTTACCTTTCAAGGATTTTGCTCTATCTTGTAGTAGCTTCCTCCTTTTGTTGTAGAGCTTGTTTATGGCTGGGGTCCACCAGACTGGACGCTTGCCTTTGGTACAGAGAGTCTTAGTTTTGTTTGGGATTGCCTGATCCATGCAGTCCTGTAGGTGCTGGTAGAAGGCATTTGTAAGTGATTCAGCGGTTTGAGTAATGTTTACCACTGGCTCAGGGGCCTTAAAGGAGACCACACTAGTTTTTAGAAGTGTGAAATCGGCTTTTGAGAAGTTTTTCACTGTGGTCTTTTTGTTTCAGGTGGGGCGGGATGAGGACCTCCAGCGAGATTAGTTTATGATCTGATCTCACCAGTGAGGGTATACTTCGGTGTTGAACATTTTGATCCCATGTTCGTGATGATGAGATCAAGTATGTTTTCACCTCTTGTGGGGATGGTGACTAGTTGTTCCATGGCATTTGAGTTTATGAACTCCAGGAATCTTTGGGTTAGAGTGTTCGGGCTTGAGTAGTGTTCCCAGTCTATATTAGGGTAGTTGAAGTCACCTAGTATGATGGTGTTTGGAGATACATTTATCCCTCCAATGTTTTCAGGAAGGCCATGTGAGGTTCCTGAGTTTGAGAGGGTGGCCTGTAACATGCTACAAATTGCAGAGCAGTCTTGCCTATGGTTAATTGCACCTGGATGGTCTCCGATGCATCGTGCGTTGCCACCAACCTTGAGGTGTGGGTGTCCTTTATGAATATGGACACCCCTCCTTTCTTGGTGTTGTCCGGATTTTGGGGCGGAACGTATGATATGAGGTGAAACCTGTTAGTGCTGGGGTGCTCTCAGGAGCCTTGAACCAGGTTTCTGTCACAGCACAGACATCGATGTTCTCCATATTGAGAAGGGCCTCGAGTGCGTGCATCTTGAGATTGAGACTTCTGGCATTGAGCAGCATTACCCTTAGTTTTTTCCTTTTGGTGTTCTAGGGTGGTAGGTTTAGAATTTGAGCCTTGCCTAAAAAGGCACTATGGGGGTGGCAAGAGCCTTTGCCAATATCCGGAAGCCCAGGGGTGACAGGTGCAAGCCGTCCCTTGTGAAGCAGCGTGGCTTGTCCAGCATGTCATCCCAGGCAGACAGACATTGGATCCCCTTTGAATGACACCAGAATTTAAGCCAATTATTAAAGCTGATCATCTTATCACTGTATTGTGGCATCATTCTAGGTGAAGGTAGGATACTGCTCAAGGTCAGGGTCATACCTGCCTGGGCTACATAATCAGAGAGCTCCTCGACGTCCCTTTTCATGTAGTCCAAGGAGGTACGTCTCAGGTCGTTGACACCAGTGTGGACAATGACTGAGTCGTACTTGTACCTGCTGTTGAGAGACCTGAGTGCTTGCGTTATGTGGTGGATTCTAGCGCCCGACAGGCAGCTTACTGTGACCTTCTCCTTACTCAGTCTGGTGAGCGGGACGTCAGTGTGTCTGACTATGGAATCACCAATGACAAGTGTGTCTGGCATTTTGTTTGGCCTTAAGGGCTGTGACTGTTTGACACTCTGACTGTGTGGTCTATGTGTTGCATGTGTTGGGTCGTGAGGTGGTAGTTGTTTGGGTGTCTGCTTTGGTGGCCTCTGCTATTTTGGTAAATTTTTGAACAGAGCCTCCAGTATGTCTTTGTGTGAGTATGTGTATGATTTGAAGTTGTGATGGTACCATGTGTGACTGGGTATGTATTGTGTGTGGTTGCCTTCTCCTCCTGTCTGGTCTTGCCAGTCCTATGTTGAGAGAGCTCAGCCTCCAGTTTGGCCGTATAGTTGCATCTCTCGCATGTATTTGTGTTTTGTGGGAGAAGGAGAGGATTGTCTGTGTACATGAGGCAATTGTAACATTGCCTCAATATTCCCAGGTTCACCAGTTGAGCTGGAGAGGACACTAGCAACTGATCCCTCGACATACTAGAAGTAGTAGATAAAGAACTTTCAAAGGACTCGGGAAGTGGGTTTTGGGCTGGTGGGGTACTATCTATAATAAGAGTGCTTTATCAAGGTGCAAGTACTGTAGGAGTAAGTGCTAGGCTTTACAGATAGAGAATAGTCTACTTGGGAATCAAGTAGAGATGAACTTTTCAGTTATAGGATATGCTGGTTAGATCAGCAGTACAGTTTAGCGTGTTTTATAGCAGGGGCTGAAGGGAGCTAGGAATTGGCCCAAAACGACCAATGGACTACTAGTTTCTGGCTGAAACTTCACCAAATTGGACAAAAGGCCGCTCAGTGCTTCCCACTCCCACTGGTAAGCAAAGAAACTTCCCTCCTTCCTAATAAGGCAATGGATCAGTAACAGGAACTAAAACAAAGCCCAGGGATCAGCAACTCTGAAACTGGACTACTCTAGTTCAGTAAAGTGGGAAAACAAGAGATTTTTGTTTTATTACAGAGATAAGGAAAAAACAGACAGTAAATGCTATAAATGCTGTAAATCGGCTAGCACTTTAGTGTGTAGCCTACAGAAACAATTTGCAACAATTAGTAACTTAAAGTGCAATAAACAGTGTAAAATGCAGAAATCACTTAAAGTAGCAGTAAAACAGGTGAAATGCAGTCGCTAGCTTAATAACAGTGGGAAAGCCACAAAAATACTTATATCTGGTAGAAAGTCACTCTTTTAGCTCTCTGCTGCTTGGATCACTCTGCAGGCCACCACGAGGATCTGTGCAGAGTTGGTACAAGCTGGAAAACACGTGTTTAGCGTGTTTTATAGCAGGGGCTGAAAGGAGCTAGGAATTGGCCCAAAACGACCAATAGACTACTAGTTTCTGGCTGAACTTCACCAATTCGGACAAAAAGGCTGCTCAGTGCTTCCCACTCCCACTGGTAAGCAAAGAAACTTCCTCCTTCCTAATAAGGCAATGGATCAGTAACAGGAACTAAAAACAAAGCCCAGGGATCAGCAACTCTGAAACTGGACTACTCTAGTTCAGTAAGGTGGGAAAACAAGAGATTTTTTTTTTTTTTTTTTTTTTTTTACAGAGACAAGGAAAAAAACAGACAGTAAATGCTATAAATGCTTTTAAGTGGCTAGCACACTTGAGTGTGTTAGCCTACAGGTAAAATTAAGCAACAAATAACTTTTTAAGAGTGCAAAACAGTTAATCAACACAAAAACAGTTTAAATAGAATGCAGAGCTGTATAAACAGGCTAAGATGCAGTCGCTAAGCAGTAAATATTCAAAAGCCAGAAAAAATACTTAAATCAGTTATAGCAAATACAGTTATAACAAATGCTCTGAAATATACTGTATATTTCCAATATGTTTGAGAAGGACAGTCAGAACACAAGAAGGTTCAGGCGAAGAAGAAAAAAAGTTTTGTTTTACTTTTTGAAAAGGTAAAAAGGAGGAACAGAAGGCCTTATCAAATGTTCTCTCTGTATTAAGAAGAATGAGCTAATGACACTAGACTGGGAGGTGTGTCACAGTAGGGGCGGGCAACTGCAAAGCCACCAAGTATAAGAGCAAGACACCAACAGGGAGGGTGGGACAAAATAGCCTAAGACAACACGCTATGAAAGTTTTTAAACAGAAAAAGATTTCTGAAGATTCTGAATAGACAAAGTGCTTTATATATATTAAATTATAAAAACAGTAATCTGTTAAAATAATCAAAAAATACTTATATTTTGTAGCTCAGTTGCGGTCAAACAACTTCTCCAGCCTGCACCAAAGACCAGAACAACAACTTTTTTTTACAAGAACACAAAAGAACCAGCCCCCACTAGCCAAGAGATAATTACACAGAGTAAATGTTTCAGTTTATACAATAGTCTAAGACAACAAGCTATGAAAGTTTTTAAACAGAAAAAGATTTCTGAAGATTCTGAATAGACAAAGTGCTTTATATATATTAAATTATAAAAACAGTAATCTGTTAAAATAATCAAAAAATACTTATATTTTGTAGCTCAGTTGCGGTCAAACAACTTCTCCAGCCTGCACCAAAGACCAGTTGAGAAATCTCTTAGTGAGACAGAGCATTCTGCATTCTGTCTTGAACCTGATAACAACTAGAAGATCTATTCACACTATCTGCCTTGCTCTGTTGGTAAGTTCTTAGATTATAGTATAATTCCCTTAGATTCAGTTGGGAATATAGTGAAGCTTAGTTTAGATATTTTTCTTTATTTATTTGAGACTGTCCTGCAATGTTGTTTTAAATATTTCCTGTGATTTTGGACTCTAATGTCACTGTGAACATATATATTTAGTAATGTATTGTTCTTTTATTATTTATTATTAAATATATTTATTTCATTGTGGCTGATCTGTGTAGAGATATTTAAGTTTTGAGAGGACTTGCATGTTTATTTGGTGATACTGTGTGGGCCACTCCTAATAGCCTTGCTCTTGGTCAAACTACCATTTGTGTTAATACTAATATTATGCAGTAAGTTTGGGCCTTAAGGTAGCTGTCAGGAGTGACTGGTGACAGTAAAATCTACCTTATAGTCCTGGCAGAAGGGGACATAGCTAGTAAACCTGTGCCAGCCTTTCCCAGGTGTATGTGTGTGTAGTGTAAATCAAACCTCAAAGATTGTGTGTGTTAGCTACTTGGGCAGGGGCACAAAGCACTGGTTGGGCAGATAGGCTGCTGGAGGTCTTGGTTTGGTCACTCAGGTGAGATCTGAACTCTATAGCTGTGCCAGTGGGGAGTCTTATTGGGGATCTGGAGAAAGAGTGAGAAACAAGCTCTGGACTGTCTGTGGTCTCTGTGTGCTCTTAAGAGAAATTGCACTTGATGCAGAGAGCTGCACCTGGAAATACTGCATATGTACTTGCTAACCTCCCAGTGTACGTCCCCCACTGTTGCCAGTGGTGAGGATTGAGGCTTCTTGATTACTGGTCCAGTGGTGAGGCATCACAGACTCAAATGGCTGTAACCCTATCTGTCCAGCTGCCCAACTAGTTGCTTGCAATCAAACTTGAATGTGAGTTCAGCAACACAGGTGTTGCACCATCTGCTTGCATCTTAGGAGATGAACTTAAGCAAATGATGACAGCTGACTATGTAAGTGGGGAAGAGAAATGGGAAGGGGAAATGTTCTTTAGCAAAAGGATGGGGATTGTAGGTTTAGGGAATGATCAGAGTGTATGAGACGTTTAGGTTTAAGAAGGGGAGGGGAATTTTAGGTCTAGGGAGCAATTAGATGGTATCAAAAGGTTAGGATTAGGGGGAAGAGTGTAATTTTAGGTTTAGAGAGCTATCAGAGAGTATTAGAAGGTGATAGTTATGGAGGGGAGGGGAATTTTAGATTTAGAGAGCATTTGGGAGATTAGGTTTGGAAGATTAGGCTTGGGGAGCTGTCATAGGGTATTGGAAAGTTAGGGTTAGGGAGAGGAGGGGGATTTTAGGTTTAGGGATAAATCAGAAAGGATTGGAAGGTTAGGGATGGGAAGGGGAGGAGGATTTTAGGTTTGGGAAGCAATAGAGAGGTTAAGATTAGGGAGGGGAGGGGGATTTTAGGTTTATGGACCAATCAGGAGCTTAGGTTTAGGGACTGACTGGGAGTTTTTAGGATTAGGGTAATGGTTCTTGGAGGGATAGTTATCCTTTTGTTATTTCATGGGATCGAGTTAGTAGGCATTAGGGGACTTGCCAACAAGAGAGAGAGAGGCAGCAGGGAAGTATGTCATTGGCTAATGGTATATGAATATGTGTAGTAGACCCAGATGAAAATGCATATTCAAAAGAATAATTATATATAATATGTGGAAGTAATAGCTTTTCATCAGAATGACTGCTGTGTCAATATTAACCTGGAATGTACATCGGCTTTCTGGTAGAGATGAAAAGCAAAAGGTATTGAATTATAATAAGAAGTGCAGGGTGCAAATAGCTATGTCATGAGAGATGCATTTGGGTAGAAATGAACATATGAATTTGACAAATAAAAGATTTCATGGTGAGCATTCAGTGGAATATCAGGAACAAGGGAAAAGGAGAGTAATAATACTGACTGCAAGGGGGGCCTCAGCAGTGACAGAAGAGGAAACAGTTACAATAATGGTAGATTTGTGGTAGCAATGGGGTTATTGGCAGGGGTGGAAGATTATGTAGGCATCATGTCTCTGAGGTTATTGGCAGGGGTGGATGATTATTGTGGTATCATGGCTGTTCAGTAGTTAGGAAAGCCTCCTACCTGGCTCATCTAATTTAAATGCATCTCCTGTAGATTCAAAGAAGTCTTAATTCCTCTTTACTCATATCATATCAAATTCATTATTGAATACATGCTCATTTTATCATGTATTTGTCTAAATGTATTACTCTACTTGATAGACCTCAGAGGTTCCCAATTAAAAAGCTCAGTGGCCTCAAAAATCTTAATTATCAGGATCGACTGGGAGCCCTCTGTCTATACTCAGTTTCTTAAGGACTCCTCCATGGGATTTGTGTCTAGCATTGTATGTCATGAAATCTCCATCTGTGTTTGATATTCTATTCCCTCACAGGACAAATGGTTCCTCAAATAGTAGGTTAAAGGAACTAAACCTTCACCAACAGATATGTAAGACACATTGATGTGATAAATTTACATCCCAACATATTCCTCACCTCTGGAACAAACATTCCACTAAATGTCAAACAGAGTGGCACCCTTCTACCTTCAAGGCAAATCTAGATAATTTCATGAGCAGCCTCAGATTCTTCCCTTGTGTTGCCTACTCTGAGGCTGGAGGGAGGTTTTGAATATGGGTTGTTGGCTAGGCTTGTAGCAGTCTGCAGACTGATTGCCTAGTTCTTACCTATGACTCTATAACAGAAGACAATCATGAATATAGCCCAATAATGTCACACTGTAGGGCCATAGTTACTTGTGTAGTGTGATTGTTTATGAGTCCTGTATGGGTGTCTTTGAGACAGTGTACAACATGCTGGTGGACAGTCCAGCCTAACATTTGAAACTCATAAACATACTGTTTCACAGAATATTTTAATTTTAGATTTCTTTTTAGTTTTTAGGTTTGTGTTACCAGTGTTACCTGCTGAATAGTAATGACCGGACACATTTTATATAATTGCACACATTACATACACTGAAATTAAAAAAAATCTAATTGTAAATATTCTTTTCAACACAATGCAAATTCAGTAAGGATAGTTAAATAAAAACAAAACAGTTGAATAGAACTAAAAAAGAGTAATGCAATTAATATGCACTTCTGAGACAGGTTTTGGACTACTGGAAGCAAAAGTGAACTGTTCTTGCTGTATGCTATGTGACTTTATCAGTATTTGAGGAAATAATGAATGAACCACAGTTAGTTAGTTAATATAGCCACTATACTAATTCATTATGGAGCACAGATAATGGTACTGTCATAGTCATATTTTGTAAAAGGGGGTTAATGCTTTCACAAACGCGATGCTTAGAGTATGGAGGTTTCAAACCACATGATCATTACAGTTAAAATGCTTTGGTTCTGCATTTTTGCAAATGTGTTATAATAAAAGGCAGAGATATCAGTGCAAAGTACTGTGAAAAGTAAGATTTTTAAATGTGATTTTGAGAACTTTGCTATGGGGAGGCAGTGGCCTAGGTTTACGAAATGTATATATGTCTCACTAGCTTGGTCTGCAAAGCTATGGAAAGGATCATCATGGACCTTATAAATAAAGATATTGGGGACCTACAGACACTGGATCCTACCCAGTTCGGCTTTGTTAAGGGCGGATCCTGCCTCTTAAACCTGGTCGATTTCTTTGAAACAGTCACCAAGGCCATTGACAAGGGGAAGGTGGTCCACACAGCCTACCTGGACCTCGCAAAAGCCTTCGATACAATACCCTACTCGGGCATTATAGATAAGCTCACCAGCTTAAATATAAACCCCTATGTCACTAGATGGGTTGCAAACTGGCTCAAGGACAGAACCCACATGGTTAGAATAGCTGGAGCCATGTCAGACTCCAAACCAGTTACAAGTGGCGTCCCACAAGGCTCAGTCCTGGGACCTCTCTTGTTCGGTATATATTTCTCGGAGGTACAGGCCAACATGGAAGGACTGTGGCTGACCAAGTTCGCAGATGACTGCAAACTGGGCACCATAATAGACTCTCCAGCTGACACAAGCATCCTCCAAAAGGGCCTCATAGAAACAGACAACTGGTGCCAGAGCCATGGCCTCAAGCTAAACGCCAAAAGTGTATAGTCATCCCTTTGGCAAAAACAAAGTGCCCACAAATTACCACATAGGTGGTAATCCATTAAGTACAGAAGAAGTAATTAGGGACCTGGGGACCCAAGTTGATAGCAATCTCTCATGTGACAACCACATGGCCAAAGTGGTTAGAAAAACATTTTATATAGCCCACCTAATCATGAAGGGATTCACATCTAGATCAGGGGAGGTCATCGTGCCTCTTTACTCATCCCTCATCAGGCCCGTAATTGAGTACAATGCCCCTTTTGGGATGTACCTTACCAGACACCTGCAGCAACTGGAAAGACCCCAAAAGTACCTCACCAAGAGGATCAAGGGGCTCAAACAGATGCCGTATGCTGCCCAGTTAAAGAAACTCCAGCTCTACTCAGTGGCATACCGCCTGCTCAGAGGCGATCTGTGCCTGACGTATAAAGCCATGTCCAACCCGGAATTAATGGACATGCTGCACATCAGAAAATCCAAATCCCATCGAGCTATGCGCTCGAGGGACTTGAACCTCAGCACTGAAATAAATAGGACATGCTGGAGGGACAGATTCATAACCCAGAGGCTCCCTTCACTCTGGAATAAAATCCCAGTCCAGGTTAGGCAGAGTCCCTCATTAACTCTCTTCAAGAGGAATCTTGATGAGTGGATGGGAGATCGTAGGTTTACCCTGGGTATCACTTCTGTGTCACTGTTAGACAGAGGCACAGTATACTAACCTCGAAAAAGGGCATAGCAAAATTAATTTAAAATGGGTGGGGAAAGCCATACACACTCTGGCTAGACTTATAAATGCCCTAGGGCAGATAGCATAGTATGAACCTATGAACCTATGAACCTATAAATGCATATGCAAGGAAGGTGACCTTGTGAGTGACAGTGGGCTAGGTGACCTTTACAAGGGAAGTAGGATAGTACTGTCTCCTATGTAAATCAGCTGTGAATATGCACATTCTATTTTACGCAGCATTCAATGTTATTATGTTGGTTGTTAAATGTATTTTATTTACTTACCTACTTATTCAGTTATTCATTTATTATTTTTCAGCTGTGTTAATAGGCTGGTCCAAGGAACTATTTTCAGATACAGCATCTTCAAAATGCAAAGGAATTTTGAGATTGAAGTTTCAAGATTAACGTGGCTACAGTAAATAATACATGCACAAATGCACAGAACAATTTCAGGGAAAGCATATATGAAGTGTCACCATTGTTGCCATGTATCAGTTTCGATTCAAATCCTCTTCAGTGGGAGAACAAATTCTAAATAGAGCAAGCATCATATTGTACCCATCAGCAGTCCCTAAAACACTTAGAAATTTCCTGAGTAGCAAAGAAAGAAAGGAAGTAGGCTATCCTTAAATACAGCCAAGTTAGTGAGATTTCATATTCGACAAACTTTATCTATTTCACAGTGAGTAATAATCCCAGTATAAGCAGCAATACAAAATAAAGGATGTATAAAATCTTATAACAAAACAGCAAAAAGTAACTACTAAAATGCAATGTATACTGTAATCCACATGGAAAATCAACTTCAGATTTGACATTTTGACATAATGCATGAAGGTTATTAGTCTTGAGATATGATGTTTGTTGTCATCCAAGTAGATTGTCATTTTTCTAATTTAAAGGACAATTTTAAGGTCCACACCTTTTCTTTCCACATTCACAAATTAGACACAAACCTATCTAAAAACGTTATGAAAAAGACAGCAATATAGTATTCAACAAAAGACAAAATATTGCTCTGCATAATTATTGCTTTGTCACCCATTCATTTGTCAAAGATCTATAAAATCATTTGCTGCCAATTGCATTCATATGTAAATTCTTAACATGGGCTATTGCCCCCTCTTAAATTTGCAAGACCAAAATATATATGAAATATGTTTATTTCCTCTTAGTGGCATACTTAAAAGATCATGTGCGAAATGAGAAAATCAGAGTAGCCTATCTATTCTCAAAATACATTTCCTCAGTAGTTGCTTCCCTGTGCTTTCTATCATTTAAGCTTGCATTCTCACTTTTCTTTTTAAGGAAGGTCTTTTTTCAAAACTGCCCTCCATAGCCATAACATGCCCTGTTCTCACTACTCTGCAGAAAGTTCTGCTTCCTTTCTGATATGCTGACATCATTTTGGGGTCAGCAGAGTCCACTAACTAGTCACCAAGAGGTAGAAAGGTGTACAGAGAGAAGATTTTCAGATTAGGGCAGTTTTACTTGTATCTTCTGTCCAATTTTCAATTTTGTTTAGTTACATGATGTTGTTGTTTAATCCAGTCTTCAAACCACCATGCATTCTGCTTTCCTTTTATGTGAAAACAAATTTGGAGGCTGCTTTTGTTTTAGTGTCACACAAACACATCACAAGTAGCACAAAGTCTATAACTTTTAATTGTCTCTGATTTTGCTTAATGTCTCCCCATGATTTTTTGCAGAATGTACCTGATTTTGCCTCATATTTTTATCCTGTCCATCCCTCAAAAAATATTAAATTTTGTAATAAATCACTGAGGATTAACATTGGTCACGAATACCAGATATTACCGTTTTGTTGTTTATAGCTCATTTTCCCTCCAAAAATGCATGATAATGCAAAACATGTTCCATTGAAAAATGGACATATTGCAGGCATGTGTACTATTTGTTTACTTGCCCCCCCCCCAAAAAAAAAATAATAAAACAGAGAAAAGAGACCCAGCCTACTAGTACAGGAAGTACAGGAAAGATCTAACTTTCCAATATCAAAGTGACAAACATGATGATGCAAAGCCAGGAAGTACTGTCCTTGGAGAGCTAAAGGTTGTGAGAAGAAAATAACAGTAAAATGAAAAATAGAATATTTAGTAAACTGGATTTGCAGAGTGAGAAGCCATCCTGTCAACCCAGAAGAAACTGAATGACTACAGGTATGTGCAAAAACTGTTTGCACGTGATCTTTAACATATTGGATACAGAGAAGATAACTTAACTGAAGCATTATAAGTATTACATTAAATCCCAAATTAGTGTAATAATAACACTTAAAAACAGAATATTTGTCAATGAAGATTTCCACAGTACCTCTTCAACATGTTCAGTTTTATGACAGTGATCATATTTTCCAGTATAAAAGAATGATTTTGGCAAATTTAATTTTATTTGTAGCCTTGTATGTCTTAGAAATTGGTTTTGCATGACTCAAGGCTGAATGTAGGGGTCTGGTCCATTATTCTGATTTTCACCTCACTGAATAAAAGCTCATCATGTTAAAGCTATCAGCAAGCTCAGGTCTTCAAACGTTCCATGAATTGAGACACCACCATATCTCTACTTTTGTCTGACATAGTCAACAGGCAACAACATTATTCTTTTGATGAGTGGGCTGGCCCGTAAGAGAATCTTGACTAAGAGTCTTTTAGTGAGTTATTGCATGAGACAAAGAACTGCACCCAAAATAACATTACAGTCTTTGATCTATCAATCTAATGACCAACAGATTTTCTTCTAACAGTGACCATAATAATGCTTATTATAGCCATCTGTCTTATAGGCAGAGTTTTAATTCACAAAGGGCATCAGGAGTTACTTAGTCATTGAAAACAACATCTAAAACAATAAAGTCCTTTAGACAGGGGAAAACTTCTGATGGGATCATTTTGTTTCTGATCAGAATTTAAGGATTATTTATAATATGCTATAGAGGAAGTAAACACAGCAATATTCCAAAGTTCATTTCTGAGTCCATTGTTTTTCCTCACTTTTCATCAATGATCTCATCAATGACAAAAAAAGAAAAAAAAAGATCTCATCAGTGACCTCCCCAGTTTGAGTGTTATGATGTATGCTAATGACCTCCTCAAACTTGAAACTAGTAATAAACTTCTACAGCTCCAGCTTAAACTACAGGATGGTTTCAGTGAAATTTCCAACTGGATCTAAAACAAGTTGTTTAGCAATACCTTGAAATCTAGCATCATAATCTTTGGAACACCTCATACGTTTCCCAAGATATTTGACCTCCTTCTTGACCTCTATATTTTTTTAAAAACACAGACATTATTATAAATAAAAAATGTCATAGCAACTTTGTGTTACAAAACACCTGACTTACATCTGTCTCCTACTAAGCTATAGGAAGGAACATATTAATTCAAAAAATTGAATGTCTTGCATTAGTAACATTCCATTTAAGCAAAGAATACACAAAAATTAGAAGCAAAAATTAACAAGCTATGTATATTTGCATCACTTGCTAACCAGAGACTCCATCATTGCCTACTCTTATCCAAGGTAAAATGGCTACCATTGAAAGGAAGAGTAGCACTACTACTATCCTCCGAGTTCTTTAAATCATTTAGTGGGGCCATTGCTTCATGTTAAGATCCAGGTTGTAAGTTAGACACCATAGCTATACACTGAGTGATATAAATGAAGATATCTTTTCTCTACATAGACGCAGATTTAAGATGACTTTGGGTGAAAGGGCATTTGCAAAGCTTGCACCTTCCATCTGGAATCAACTCCCAACAGAAATCAGGCAAGAAGGCACTTTACCAATATTCAAAACAAGCTGAAAAAGTCCTTTCTTATGGAATATGCCTGTGCCTTCTACAAAGCAAAGGAATAAGCATACATAAAAATAAATAAATAATGCCAGCTCCATATGTCTCAACTGTCCAGATTTTTGCCATTAAATTTTGGTCTGTCCCTCATAAAATTTGTGGTTTTCTAGCACATCATTGAGGATTGTTATCACTAAATAATAACAGACATTTAAGTGTCAGATTTTATATCCTTCAGAAAATGCATGCTAATGCAAAACCTTTTAGTATTATATTTGGGCCTCTGTACCCCCATTACTTTTGGCTTTGTCCAGATTTCTTGCATTTATAGGCTGAGAGGTATGGTCATCACATTGCCACAATACTGACATTATGACTAATATTTATACATTCATAGGTAATTACTAAGCAATCAGTTTGAAGACTGTTGCAAGCCTAATCACAACCTCCTTTTCAGAAATTCCCGCCAGACTCTAGAGCAAACCAAGATGACCAGAGGAGAATCCAGTTATCAAAGTTTACTTTAAAGGTAATAAAGGTGTTACTCTGCTTACCATGTAGTAGAAGTTTGTCCCAGAGGTGAGGGGATATGTTGGGATATGAATCCATAACACCAACATGTTTAATGTATCTGTTGACAAAGGTTTAATACCATTAACTGGGTATTTGAGTTACCATTTGTTCTGTGAAGGCACAGGTGGTCTAAGAGGATTAAATCTTTCATAGCTTGAGAAGCTAGACACAGATCTCAGTAGAGGAATCTACAAGAGACCTAGTACAAAGAAAGAGAGGGCTGCCAGTCTGTCCTGATAAATAAGGTATTTGAGGCCACTGATTTGTTTAGTTATGAAGCTTTTTTTAAGTTATAAATCTCTGGGGTCTCTCAAATCAAGTAATATGTTTAAATAAATTATGCTATCCTGTAGTCATTTTAACATTCTTTAATATGCTTTTTTTGTTCCTGCTGCATTGACATCAAAAGCTGTTTCTTAATTATTGTGCTATTTTTAACAAGTGTGATGTTCATGAACATTTTTCTACTGGCAATTTTAAAGCACAAACCATTTACCATTACACACTGTAAATCCACTTTTAAATTAAGATGTTACTGCCAAGTTCTATGCATGCATTCATTCAAAATATTGTTTTTAAATCAGAGGATGTGTTTCTGTTTCTGCATTATCATGGGAAGTTTCTAGGCTAATGGCCTTAGGGCCCTTACAGGCCTAGCCAAGTTCTTACCCTTATTTCCATGATCAGCACCTATTGCCCCTGTCCAAGAAGGGCACAGGTGGAACCTCTGAGCTACACACTCTAAGGACCTAAACCATGTCACCACAATAAACAGAACATGCTGGAGGGATAGATTCCTGTCCCAGAGACTTCCCATACTCTGGAACAAACTACCTATCTATATCAAACAAAGCTCCTCATTAGCACTCTTCAAGAAAAATCTTGATGATTGGATGGGAAATAGGAAATTCACCCTGGGGATCACCTCTGTGGCTCTGCTCAACAGGAGCACAGGAAAATAATTTTCTTGGGTGACGAAAGCCAGGGTACCTTTTTGGCTAGACTTGTATAGGCCCTAGGGCTGATAGCCTAATACCTACCTATGAACCCCAGGGTGAATTTACGGTCACCCATCCAATCGTCCAGATTGCATTTGAAGAGGGCCAATGAGGTACTCTGTTTGACATGAAGTGGAAGCCTGTTCCAAATGTGTGGTAACCTCTGGCAGACAAATCTGTCTCTTCAGCAGGTTTTATTAATGTCACATACCAGGTTATGGCCTTTAGAGTGAGTAACCTGTGTACCACCTGACTTTCAGATATGAAACATTTCCAGTAACGCAGGGTCAGAGATTTCCTTATATGCAAGGCAGAGAACACCTCTGAGTAGTTTGTATGAAATGGAATAAAGTGACAGTGATTTCAGATGATCCCCAAGACAGATGGTGAAGACCTTGAATTTTTCTTGTGAGGAGCCTTTGTGGTTTCAAAAATTGCTGCAAGTGCTTAGAAAGGTACATACCAAAAGGGGCATTGTACTCAATTATTGCCCTGATGAGGGAAGAGTACAGGAAGGTAATAACTTATTTTCTTTCTGGAGGCAATGCCCTTACTTATGAGATGAGCAATATAGAATGCCCTTCTTACCAATGTGGAGACATGGTAGTAAAGGTAAGGTTCTGTCTACCTGTGTGCCCAAGTCTCTCACCACTGAGTGCATACTTAAGTCATTGCTATTGATGTAGTTGTTAGCAGGAACATTGCTTTTACCAAAAGGAATGATAATACATTTTTTTGCACTGAGTTTAAGGCCATGACTTTGGCACCAATTATTTGTTTGTGTAAGACCCTCTTGTCTTGATTCTATGACTGCTCCCAGTTTGCAGTCATCAGCAAACTTTGTCAGTCACAGACCTTTAGTTTTTGCTTGAACTTTGTAGAGGTCCCAGAACTGATCCATGTGGAACACCACTGGTTACAGGTCTGCTGTTGGAGGTGGATTCCCCTATTTTGACTATATGAGTTCTATCAGTGAGCCAGTTAGTGACCCATCTAATGATATAAGGGTTGTTGTCTAGTTGGCTGAGTTTGTCAGTGATGCCTGAGTGGAAGATAGTATCAAATGCCTTGGCTAAATCCAGGTAGGATGTATGCACAGATTTCCCATCGTCCAGGGCCTTGGTGACTGCCTCGAAGAAGTCCACCAGGTTTAACAGGCATGCCCTCCCTTTGACAAATCCAAACTGAGTAGGGTAAAATAAACAACATGGGCACGTTTTTACATAATATTTTGTTACCATATGTCATTAAACAGCTTTCATTTATTAAAGACAGCTATGGCTTTTTAAAAAAAATAAAATCTGTATCATTGTCAGAGGAAATGCATTGGTTAACCATAGATGTAAAAAGTTTGTACACCAGTATTGAACATAAATATGGACTTGAGGCACTGAGAAAAACATTGGGAGATAGCCCCTTGACATATTATATTATTGAACTATTTGAGTTTTGTTTAACTAATAATTTTTTTGAGTTTGATGACAATATATTTTATCAACTACAAGGTATAGCAATGGGAGCAGCTTTTGCCCCCATGTATGTGAATATTATGATGGGTCAATTTGAAATGGATTATCTGTATAGTTTAAAATTCAGGAACATGTAATACAATATTATAGGTACATTGATGATTTAAGTTTTATTTGTAAAAGGGGCCTGGATAAAGTTATATACTTTATTGAAGTATTTCAAAATAACCCATTTGGTTTAAAGTTTGATGGTGTACAAACTGGGAAATCAGTGACATTTTTAGATATTTGTTTAACTGGTGAAACTAATGGAAGAATTATAAGTAAAATACATAGTAGATTTGAAGGGGGTATGCATTTTCATGATGCAGACAGTTGTCATTCATTCACCCCATTTAATTGATTCCTTACCCTATGGGGAATTTATTTGGGTTCAAAGAGTTTGCAATAATGACACTGATTTATTATATGAGTTAAATAAAACAGCTGAATTATTTATTGACAGGGGTTATTGTAAACAAGATGTATATGCTTTGTTACACAAAGCTAAACAGTACCCCTATAGACAAATAAATAGGTTACAAACATGGCATCCTATGAGTAGAAATAATAATGATACATCTAATTTAAGAAACATTTATGTAGTTACTACTTATGATGTTTTATCTGAGGAAGTAAGAGGGGTGATTAAACACTACTGGAATTTTTTATTAAAGTTCAAAGAACTTTCTGATATAATGTACACAGTGCCTATATTTTCATATCATAAGGGCAAAAGTATCAGAGATATGTTGGTACATGCTAATTTCTCTGTTCCAAACAGTAGTATTGATTCTGTGATTATTGTAGTTGGCACTTTTCCATGTGGAAGATGTAATGTATGTAAATATGTGTGCAATACATTTAAATATATTAATGGCATTTCTTTTAAAGTAAATCACAAGTTCTCATGCAACACAGAAGGAATAATTTATGCTATAAAATGCCCTTGTAACATGTTTTATGTGGGTGAGAGCAAGATGGTTTGCAGTGTACTGTATTAGAGCATGTTTATAGAAAGGGATTTCATTTGGATGTGAAGAAAAGGCCTTTGTATAAAGAGACTGTTTTTATTTTGAAGTATGGGACTTTAAGCCCAGCAGGTATTAATGTGGAATGCAACTGGAAAATTTTCTTAGCTTAATTGAGTACAATTAAGCAATTTATGATAATTGATTGTGCTATATATGCTTGGGCATTTTTTGTGTTTTTTATTCTCCTTCGAAGGTTTCCAGACGAGGCGCTAGGGATTATTATTACATTTTTCTTGGTTGTGTCATTTTTCTATCTAGCCAGAAGTGGTGGATGAGCTTTGTTGTTGCTGTGAGTAGGGTGAAATGTTTGGAAATTACCTATATCTTTGTTGATAAGGTCCATGATGATTCGCTGCATGGCCTTGCACATACAGGCTAATAGGTCTATAGTTCCCAGGGTCAGTGGAAGCACCACCTTTGTGCAAGGGAATAATGGTGGCTGTTTTCCATTCAGCTGGTATGAAGCCAGTACTTAGACTATGATTGAAAAGAGTATCCAGTGGTGTTGCTAATTCATGTAGGAGCCCATGTAGAACACAACCTGGGATGTTATCAGATCCCATAGATGCTGTAGTTTTGGCCTTACAGAGGGCATTTATGACCTGCTCTTTAGAGATACAAGGTAGGGGATAGGTGGTAGGTATGTGAAGGGGTACATGTGGAGGGGACAGGGGAGTGAAGTTTTCACAGAACTTGCCGGACAACAGGTTAACTATGTCCACATGCTCAGTATATGTGGTATCATTAACTATTTGTTTTACACAAATCTGAGCTTTTCCTTTTAGGTTACAGATGTAACTATAGAATGCCTTGTGGCTGTCCTTTGTTGAGGAAGCTAATTTGGACTTGTAGTTTATAGGTACATTGATGATTTAAGTTTTATTTGTAAAAGGGGCCTGGATAAAGTTATATACTTTATTGAAGTATTTCAAAATAACCCATTTGGTTTAAAGTTTGATGGTGTACAAACTGGGAAATCAGTGACATTTTTAGATATTTGTTTAACTGGTGAAACTAATGGAAGAATTATAAGTAAAATACATAGTAGATTTGAAGGGGGTATGCATTTTCATGATGCAGACAGTTGTCATTCATTCACCCCATTTAATTGATTCCTTACCCTATGGGGAATTTATTTGGGTTCAAAGAGTTTGCAATAATGACACTGATTTATTATATGAGTTAAATAAAACAGCTGAATTATTTATTGACAGGGGTTATTGTAAACAAGATGTATATGCTTTGTTACACAAAGCTAAACAGTACCCCTATAGACAAATAAATAGGTTACAAACATGGCATCCTATGAGTAGAAATAATAATGATACATCTAATTTAAGAAACATTTATGTAGTTACTACTTATGATGTTTTATCTGAGGAAGTAAGAGGGGTGATTAAACACTACTGGAATATTTTGTTAAAGTTCAAAGAACTTTCTGATATAATGTACACAGTGCCTATATTTTCATATCATAAGGGCAAAAGTATCAGAGATATGTTGGTACATGCTAATTTCTCTGTTCCAAACAGTAGTATTGATTCTGTGATTAGTGTAGTTGGCACTTTTCCATGTGGAAGATGTAATGTATGTAAATATGTGTGCAATACATTTAAATATATTAATGGCATTTCTTTTAAAGTAAATCACACGTTCTCATGCAACACAGAAGGAATAATTTATGCTATAAAATGCCCTTGTAACATGTTTTATGTGGGTGAGAGCAAGATGGTTTGCAGTGTACTGTATTAGAGCATGTTTATAGAAAGGGATGTAATTTGGATGTGGAGAAAAGGCCTTTGTATAAAGAGACTGTTTTTATTTTGAAGTATGGGACTTTAAGCCCAGCAGGTATTAATGTGGAATGCAACTGGAAAATTTTCTTAGCTTAATTGAGTACAATTAAGCAATTTATGATAATTGATTGTGCTATATATGCTTGGGCATTTTTTGTGTTTTTTATTCTCCTTCGAAGGTTTCCAGACGAGGCGCTAGGGATTATTATTACATTTTTCTTGGTTGTGTCATTTTTCTATCTAGCCAGAAGTGGTGGATGAGCTTTGTTGTTGCTGTGAGTAGGGTGAAATGTTTGGAGATTACCTATATCTTTGTTGATAAGGTCCATGATGATTCGCTGCATGGCCTTGCACATACAGGCTAATAGGTCTATAGTTCCCAGGGTCAGTGGAAGCACCACCTTTGTGCAAGGGAATAATGGTGGCTGTTTTCCATTCAGCTGGTATGAAGCCAGTACTTAGACTATGATTGAAAAGAGTATCCAGTGGTGTTGCTAATTCATGTAGGAGCCCATGTAGAACACAACCTGGGATGTTATCAGATCCCATAGATGCTGTAGTTTTGGCCTTACAGAGGGCATTTATGACCTGCTCTTTAGAGATACAAGGTAGGGGATAGGTGGTAGGTATGTGAAGGGGTACATGTGGAGGGGACAGGGGAGTGAAGTTTTCACAGAACTTGCCGGACAACAGGTTAACTATGTCCACATGCTCAGTATATGTGGTATCATTAACTATTTGTTTTACACAAATCTGAGCTTTTCCTTTTAGGTTACAGATGTAACTATAGAATGCCTTGTGGCTGTCCTTTGTTGAGGAAGCTAATTTGGACTTGTAGTTTGCTATGCAGGACTTCACAAGAAGTCTTATTTGCTTGTTTAAGCTGAGGAGGGAGTGTTTCCAGTTGGACTATGATAGAGTCATAACAGTATCTGTTGTTGGGAGACTTGAGTGCATGTGTGATATGGCATATCCTGGCACCTGACAGACAGCTGACCGTGACCTTTTCCTTATCCAGCCTGGTGAGAGGGACATCAGTGCTTCTCACGATGGAATCACCTATGACTAATATGTTTGATTTTGTGTTTTGCCTTAAGGGATTGACCGGAGAGACACTGGTGCATGAGCTATTATGAGCTATTATGTGTAATGTGTTCTGTGTTCTGTGTTCTGCAGAAGAAGAATTATGTGTAGCATGTTTGTGTTTGTAGGTCTTTGGTGTTTAGGTATGTTTCTGGTGAGGACCTCCGCATATGTAAGTATGTGTGATGTGGGTTTGGGTGGAGAAGGAGATGAGGTGTGCATGCTGACAACCAGCTCATTATCATATGTACTGACTGATGTGTGAGAGAGCATAGATTCAAGGTTCTTAATATAGTTGCATCTTTCACACATTGTGTTTGTGTGTACTAGGAGTAGAGGGTTGTCGGTGAACATGAGACAGTTGCTATACTGCCTCAAGATGCCCATGTCAACCAAGATGTCTGGAGAAACTGTGTGAAATTGTCCATCCATAGTGATAGGTAAATTTATATGATCAGGACAAGATGTCACACTTAGGAGTGGCTAGTGGGTGAGAGGCATGTTGGTACCTCTGAGGCTAGGATTAGTGTTCCATCTGACAGTAGAGCAGGGTTGCAAGAAATCTCTGGAGAACCGCAAGCAAAGTGCTAAGGGAAAATTTAACAAACAAAATGTTTGCATTTGTAACCACCAACGGTAACCACCACTATGCGGCAATGCACAATGGAATGCAAACAAGTGCAAATGCGGAGCTTAAATAAAACAAGAAAATACCCTTTTAACTCAGACAAACCAATAAGAATGCTCTCTTTGAGCTCTAGTCCACTCACCCTTCATTAGATGGGACCCAGTCAGCACTCTCCTCACATAAGGGTGGCGAAGGACCTTCACCAACAAAGCTGGCTTGAAGTTGATGCACAGATGTCACAAAACAGACCCAGAAATAGCAAACTTAGAACTGGGTAGTGCTACAGCTGAGCTACTGTAGTGTATAGTAAAATGTGACCAAAAATAGTTCAGACAATTCAAACAGACAATGCAATGCAAGTACACATTAAAAGTGCAGTATTAGAGCAATAACAGGCATTTATAGTTAATTGGAAGCAACAGATGCCTCATATATTTCAGTATTTCAGTAAAGAATTGGTTTTAGTGCTCAAGTGATACCAAACAGTCTAGATTCAGTGAGTCTTAAACTAGCCTGTGCTATAAAATGCAGAAGTACTAGAAATCCAAAGTGCACAAAATCACAGTCACAACAGAAGGCAGTTTAAATAATGCAGCAATTCACTAGCAATTCCCAGCATTACAAATATTTGTGTACTCAAAATGTTTGCTACAGATTTGCGTTTACTTGTCTTTATTTGATATATTAAACTGTTGCCCTTATAGGCCTTTGTTGTGCCTGAAAAGGCTTTGGGGACCCGTCCGCCTCCTCAGTTATCAAATGTCAATAAATAAATAAATGGAAAATTTACTTACATCCGTAATTACTTTTAGAATTTCATCTTTTTCAGTTATGATGTTGAAAATCATATTAAGGGTTTAAGTTTCTGTTAAAGCTTTTTAAACATATTAGATCAGATACTTCTCTATATATGAGCCCCTTAACTATGAAAGTGAGGTTTCTAACATGAGCAGGAGGTGCATTTGAGACAGTTGGTCCTGCTTTAGAAAAGGCCCTTTCTTTTTCCTGAAGTGGATATCTGAGCCTAAGGATACAGGGTGATCAGTCCTTTACTCTGAGACCTTAAGGGTTAATGATGAAAAGGAGTGAGTGGTTTGCTGAAATGGAGAAGACAGCTATTAGCACAAATAAGTCTGGGTAGTAGGAAAGAGTGGAGTAGGAGAAATTATCCTTCAGGGAAAGGCAGCCATTTAGTTTTATTGAAGGTTACATAATGGTGTTTTCACCATCCAGAGAGTGAAAATAATCCTACATTCCTTGTCTAGGCAAATTTGAAACCAATGTATATTTGACTGGGAAGCCAATGCCACAAGGGCAAAAGCATACTCAAGCTTTTGTATGAATGTGTTTCCCTATGGCTCCTGTAACCTCAGTAGAGAGCAGTCTGATAGGCTCATAGGTTCATAGGTTGGTACTAGGCTATCGGCCCTAGGGCCTATGCAAGCCTAGCCATAACAATTCCCTGGATATTTCTTCCCACAATATTTACTTCTCTGGACCCCTGTCTAGCAGGGCGACTGACATGATCCCCGGGGGGCCCACAGAGTATAGCTGGAGTTTTTTTAGATGGTCAGCATATGGCATCTGCTTTAGGCCTGTGATTCTTTTAGTGAGGTATTTCTGTGGCCTTTCCAGCTGTTGCAGATGTCTTGTGAGGTACATACCAAACGGGGCATTATACTCTATAATGGGTCTAATGAGGGATGAGTACAGTGGGACAATGACCTTCTTTTTTCTGGATGAAAAGCCCTTAGTGATGAGGTGTGCCACATAGAAGGATTTCCTGACTGTTGTGGCGATGTGGTTATCAAAAGTGAGACCACTGTCCACCTGTGTCCCTAAGTCTCTCATCACACGTTCGATGTTTAGTGTCCTGCCACCTATGTGGTAATTCATGGGTACATTTTTTTTCCAACGGGGATAACTATACATTTCTTGGCATTAAGCTTGAGCCCATGGCTCTGACACCAGGCATCTGTTTCTGTAAGGCTCTTTTGTAGAATATCCGCATCATTTGGGGATTCAATAATGGCTCCCAGTTTGCAGTCATCTGCAAACTTTGTTAGCCAGAGTCCCTTAGTGTTGGCCTATAAGAAGTAGATGCCAAACAAGAGTGGTCCCAGGACCGAACCCTGAGGTACTCCACTTGTCACTTGTCTGGAGCTAGATTTGGAGTCGGCTACTTTTACAGTCTGGGTTCTGTCAGTAAGCCAGTTGGCAACCCATCGAGTGACGTAGGGATTTATGCCCAGCTTAGTAAGTTTATCTATGATTCCAGAGTGGGGGATGGTGTCGAAGGCCTTGGCGAGGTCCAGATAGGCTGTGTGGGCCACCTTACCCTTGTCCACAGCTCTGGAGACTGATTCAAAGAAGTCAGTCAGATTCAGGAGACAAGATCGGCCCTTCACAAACCCAAACTGGGTGGGATGCAGTGTTTGAAGGTTGCCAATGTCTTTGTTTATAAGTTCCATGATAATGCGTTCCATGCCCTTGCAGATCAGGCTTGTCAGACTGATGGGACTGTAGTTCCCGGGATGCAAGGCGGATCCTCCCTTGTGGAGCGGGATAAATGTAGCTGTGCGCCACTCAGTGGGCACGAAGACTGAGGTGAGACTATGATTAAACATGACACTTAGGTGAGGTGCCAGTTCATTTTGTAGTTCATGTAGTACACAGCCTGGGATGTCATCTGGTCCCATGGATGCTGTATTCTTAGCTTTGGAGAGTGCGGTTTCTATCTGTGTGGCTGTGATTATCGGAATTTGGCAATCTTTTAGTATTGAGATGGGCCCTTTAGGGGGTGAGAGGGGGGTGAAGTTGGCACTAAATCGATCTGCCAGGATATTGGGAATATCCTTGGGATCAGTATATTTAATGCCATTCTGTTGTAGCTCAGAGCAAATCTGAGCATTGCCATTTAGATTCTTGACATAACTATAGAATGCCTTGTGGTTATAGTTGGAATCTTTGGCAATTTTATTTTCGTAACTATCTTTTGAAGGATCTCAGCTTCTTACTGAGGCTGGTGAGGGAGATTTTGCATCCTGGGATTTTCCTCTTTTCTGCAACAGTTTCTTCCTTCTGTTGTATAGTTTGTTTATAGCAGGGGACCACCAGATTGGCTTCCTTTTTTTGGAGAAGAGCATCTTGGTTCTGTTTGGGAAGGCACGATTCATGCATGAGTGGATGTGCATGTACAGTGCCTTAGTGTAGGATTCTGCAGTCGAACTTCCAGATCCCGTCTGCGTGGGTGTTGTGAAGTTTGTCACTTCTGACTTCAGTAGCATGAAGTTGGCTTTGGAGAAGTTTTTTAAGGAGGTTTCCTTAGTGGGGGTGGGATGTGGATGTCAAAGGTGATTTGCTTATGGTCAGACCTGACCAATGAGGGGGTGACCACTGGTGTGGAGCATCTATCTCCCATGTTGGTAATGACCAGGTCTAGGATATTGGAGCCCCTGGTGGGACAATGGATTAGTTGATCCAGGGCGTTGGAATTTATGAATTCCAAGAACCGTTGGGAAAAGGAGTTGGTACCCGAGTAGTTTTCCCAATGAATTGCAGGGTAGTTGAAATCACCCAGTATTAGGATGTTTGGTTGTATCTTAATATTTTCCAGTATGGTTAGAAAGGTGTAGTGAGAATCTTGAGGCATGGTGGGGGATCTGTAGCAAGCTACAATTTGGATTGCAGTCTTAGCTAGTGTTAGTTGCACATGGAGAATTTCAGATGCATTGTGTTGGGCAACTAGCCTGGAGGTGTGAATATCCTTGGTAAATATGGACACTCCTCCACCTTTCGTGCTTCGGTCTTGGTTTTGTGGCCGAAAAGTGTGGTAAGAATTGCAGCCTGGTATTGCAGGGGTACTTTCTGGAGCCTTGAACCAGGTCTCAGTTACTGCACAAATATCGATGCTCTCCATTTTTAGGAGTGCCTCGAGAGAGAGTGCATTTTGAGGTTTAGACTTCCTGCATTGAGTAGCATTACCTTGAGATTTTGCATGCTTGTATCTGTTACGGTGGTGGTTTTATCCTTTGAACTTTGCCTAAAAAAGGCACTATTGGGGAGGCAAGAGCTTTAGCCAGTAACCTGAATCCCAGGGGTGACAGGTGCAGACCATCTCTGGCAAAGCATCGTGGTTTGTCGATCATGTCTTCCCAGGTAGACAAATACTGGATCCCCTTTGAATGACACCAGAAGCTTAGCCAATTGTTGAAGTCAATAATGTTGTCCTTATACTGTGGTATCATTCTGGGCGAAGGCAGGATGCTACTCAGGGCTAGGGTCATACCTGCCTGGGTCACATGATCCAAGAGCTCTTCCATGTCTCTTTTCATGTAGTCCAGGGAGGTACGTCTCAAGTCATTCACTCCAGCATGGACAATGACAGAGTCATATTTGTACTTGTTGTGAAGTGACTTGAGTGCATGCGTTATGTGGCGGATCCTGGCACCCGACAGGCAGCTAACTGTAATTTTCTCCTTGTTCAGCCTGGTGAGTGGGACATCAGTGTGCCTGACTATAGAGTCACCTATGACTAAAGTGTTAGGTACATTGTCTTGCCTTAGGGGCTGTTGTTGGGTGGCACACTGGTGTTGTGAGCTATGTGTCACTTTGGTTGTGACTGGTGTTTGTTTGCGTTTTGGCTTTGGAGGTCCTTGTTGCTTGGGCAGGTTAATGTTAAGGGCCTCCACATATGTGGGTTTAGTGTTGCTATATGTGGGTGTTGGTGTGGGTTTTGAAGGGCTATGAGTTGCTTGAGGTGTAATGCAGGTGTTAACCTTCTCCTCTTGACTGTCTAGCACAATCTTGGCCGGAGAGAGCTTTGCTTCCAGTTTGGCTATGTAAGTGCATCTCTCGCAGGTTGTAGTGTTGGGTGGTAGGAGGAGAGGATTGTCTGTGTACATGAGGCAGTTGCCGCACTGCCCCAGTATGCCCAGATTCACCAGGTGGACAGGAGAAATCACCAGAAGCTGACCCTTGGACATGCCTCGTTAGGTGCTTTTTTGTAAAGTTTAAGAGCTGTTTTCCCTTATCTTTGCAAGGTACTTTGCAATTATAAGCTGTTTAGTGCCTATGATTAATTTCTCCTTATTGACAAGGAGAGCTGAGTGCTTGAATCAGTTTCAGGCTTCCTAGTGCTTTCTTGTAAAGTTTAAGAGCTGTTTTCCCTTAACTTTGCAAGGTACTTTGCAATTATAGGCTGTTTAGTGCTTATGATTAATTTCTCCTTATTGACAAGGAGAGCTGAGTGCTTGAATCAGTTTCAGGCTTCCTAGTGCTTTCCAGCAGGTTCTAGAGTAAGTGCTAGTCACAGGGGTTCAGATTTTAGTGCTACTACTGAGAAACCAGGTAGTTCTAAGGGAAAATTTGAAGACCAGGCTTTCTGCCACCTGGAATAATTTAACTGTAGCCTCGCAGTGCTGCATGAAAAATGTGCAAACACACTCGTTTTTAAGCCAGAAAGTTGAAAGGGATAGAAATCAGCCCAAAAAGGCTAATAAAATTACAATTTTCAGAGCTGGAAACCACTCCTCTAGTGTTAGATAGGCAGTACAATGCTCACCTGTCCCACTGGTAAGCAGTAGGACTTCCCTCTACCACAGCAAGGTCTGGATAGCTCTGAGCACAGCAAATAAAGTCCTGAGACAAGCAAAGCCTGGGATATGGACTGGCTAGAAAAGGTGGGAAACGAGCAAACAAGATAGTATTTTTTTTTTGTTGAAACAGGCTAAACAATGCAATAATACAGTAACTAAACACAGAAAAGGCTAACACACTTGAGTGTGTAGTCTTAAACAGTAAATGCAATTAAAACTCTACAAAATTAGCAATTTAAAACTTTTTAAATGAAGCAAGGCAAGTGCACAACTGAAAAACGATTTAAGAGGCAGTAACACAGCAAAATAAGTAGCTACTCTACATATACAGAGAAGTCTATATATACAGAAAAGCAGCTAAAAGACACAAATACTTCAGATGCAGTGCAACCTAGAGCACTTGAGTTGTAGCAATATTAAGGCAATTACAGTTATAATAAATGCTCTAAAATATACTCTATATTTCCAAAATGTTTGAGAAGCACAGTCAGAACCAAGGAGATTCAGGCAAAATTTTTTTTTTTGAAAGGGAAAAAGGAGAAACAGAAGGCCTTTTCAGATGTTCTCTCTGTATTAGGTAGAATGAACTAATGACACTAGACTGGGAGGAGCGTCCCAGATCAGATTTACAGTAGGGATGGGTAACTGCAAAGCCACCAAGTATAACAGCAAGACACCAAAAGGGAGGGAGAGTCGGGACAATACTAAAGCTATTAGCCTACAGACAGTAAGCACTACAGAAAGCCACAAAATGAAAGTTTTTAAACAGATAAAGGAGACTGCAAACAAATCAGTTACCCATGCAGATTAGTTAATAGCAATAAAAATACACTCAAAAACTGTGCAGCAGACAATAAAAAGTGCTATATATAAATTGCTAGAAACAATAAACAGTATAAATAATCGAAAAAAAACAGGATACTTAATATATCTCTGCTAAGAGTTGTAGTCAACACCTCTCCTCCACTCTGCTCAGTGTGTATAGATAGAAACCCTCTCAAAGTTAGGGCTTAAATACCAGAAGATACAACCTTAGACAACTTTTTTTTTTTTTTTTTTTTTTTACATAAACACAAAAGAACCAGCACCCACTAGCCAGCAGCCAATTAACACAATTTAGCCAAGGTAAAGAAAGGCTTCAGCTAATTCAAGATGGCCTGTTCATGTGCTTTGAACAATCACTGTATAAACAAACAAGCCCAGAGCCAGCAATTCTGACTAGGACATACTAAAGCTATTAGGCTACAGACAGTAAGCACTACAGAAAGCCACACAATGAAAGTTTTTAAACAGATAAAGGAGACTAAAAGTCATCTTTTACTGTTTTGTATATGGTGATTAAAAGTGTGTTTTGAGTCTAACCAATTTTTTTAATGCTTAACATTAAAAAAATGATTAATGGACCGGATGCTGGGATAGTTAAATAAAAACAAAGTGCATTAGAAAGTTTTTTATTTGCCAGATACAAGTGAATATGTCTTATTTGTAGTTATGATGATTATTCCTCCAAGTAAATGATTCTATACCATGTTTAGGTTGTAATTGATGGTAGCCTGAGTGGCCTTAGGATGGAGTTACCATTTAAGAGTATGGCTAACCATCCTCCTACCTTGTGGCATTCATGTCAGAATGGTCCCTAAAGGCTTTTAATAAACAGGGAGGATAAGAGATGTCCCAGAATGGAGCCCAAGATAGCATGGAAAGGAAGAGGGTGGCTGGAGGTAATCCTTTTCAGCATATGACAGAACTGCTTGTTTGAGGTGATGCAGAGGTCTGGCCATAGACAGAAATGTATTTACTACTTTTTTTCCCCAAGTCCCTTAAATTACAGTTTGGCAGCCTCACCACAACACCATTTATTTCCCCAGGGAAGAGACCTCCACCTCATTTATTTATCCTGGGGCATGAGTTGAGCAAGAAAGGGGTGCAATGTTGTCATCCATGTACTGGAGATGGAAGAGTTGACTTTAGAGCCTATATTCTCAGGGTGCATGTCTGTTAAGTGCCCAAAAGTTGGAGTGCAATGGGCCTTCACAAAGTACATCCATGCCTTCATGTGCAATGTATTCAGTTTGCTGTGCCTTCTTGAGACATTACCCCTCCATCAGATCCCTTGTCTCCACTATGAATTCTGATATAGAGAATATGCTCAGGTCCACACTCTGTTAACCCCCTCCCCCCAGGATAGGTGATGAGAGTTAACACTTGTCATTACTTTTCTTTCCCATGCTAGCTCCAGCAGGTGCCTTAGACACTAATTGAACTTGCATTACCTGGGTCATGTTAATGGTCTTATTCCTGTATGCAATGAAGCTGGCCGGACAGAAGGCTATTAATGAGATTAGGGTACTGTACCAAAATACTGGACTGAGAATACATGTGAAGGGGAAATCTCACAAAAGGTTAGTGTGAGGCTGCCAGCCCAGCTATCTGGAATTTTGGAAATAATAATATGTCATTTGTGAATATTAATATGATCCAGAGGCCTGTCTTACAAATGGAAGAGAACTATATCAAATAAATGTCTTTTGGCTTTTCCTGGTTAGGGGTCGCCACAGTGGAACTCCGGTTTATTAATGATTGGCAGTGAATTTTTATGGTGTCAAGTTGCCAGCCCAGCACCCAACCTTCACAGAAGGTGCACCCACACATGCACGCACCTACCTGCAAGTCTTTAAATTCACTCAACCATGGGGAGGACATGGAGACTCCGCACAGAAGGCACTCCAGCTGAGAATCGAATCAGAAAACCTCTTGTTGTGGGCTGACAATGCTAAGCACTGCACCACCACAGCCTACAGGAAGAGAACTATATGTTATGTGTATATTAAACTACTGGTGCAGGAGTGTGTATTGAACTGTTCATAGGTTCATAGGTTCATAGGTTCATACTAGGCTATCTGCCCGAGGGCATTTACAAGCCTAGCCCATAGTTTTGTGGCTTACGCCACCCCTTTAGTATGGGGAACTATACCCATTATTTTGCTGTGCCTCTGTTGAGCAGTGACACTGAGGTAATCCCTGGGGTATATCTGCAATCTCCCATGTTATGTACTAAGCTTCAAGAATGTAACCATAGTGTACCCTACTGGAAAAGAACAGAAATGTATATGGGCTATGTGCCTGTGCAAATGTGTGCTTCCATGGTAGAAGCTGGAACATGCAGAGTTAACTTGGAAACCCTCAAGAAAATAAGTTGAAAAGTAAGGTGTCTTACAATTGTGTTTCAGTGCAGCTAGGAGACAGGATGTCTAGAGCTAAGAGTTTATTTCTATTGTCTTGAAACAAAAATAATTACTAGATTTCAAATGCAAATGTGTTAATTGTGTTACGACTTCCCGTTCTAGGCAAACTTCTGAGAGATATGTACTTCTTACATAGAGATGTTAAAAATAATGTTAGTTTCACTTAGCCTGGGAACTGAAGGCAGGTGACAAAGAGTGATGTCAGCCTGGCTAACCCAACAGTAATGTGTATTTTTAATTTAAGAACTATCTCAGAGAGTGACTCTGTGCATTTTGTATTTGTCTTTGTACTTAAAAACATCAGAACTTCTGCCTGCATCTTGCTAATAGTAAGTAACTAGGGAAGAGTGATTTCTCTTAGATATAGATAGGATTATAGTAAAGATTTGTTTAGATGGTTTCTGTATTTATGTGATACTGTCCTGCAATGTTGTTTTAAAATATCTTTTGTGATTCTGAACTCTGTAGTCACTGTGTTGAGTTACTGAATATTGTCTTGTTCTTTTATTATTTATTATTTGATATATTTAAACCTTTTAATTGTGGCTGGTTTGTTTAGAAATATTTAAGCTCTTAGGTACTTGCATATGTATTTGGTGACACTGTACAAGCCATTCTTAAACAGCCTTGCAAGTGCTGGTCACACTTACCATTTTGATAATAGTAACATCACACAGTAAGATTGGTCATCCTTTGAGAAGAGCCTTATAGTAGCTGATAAAGAGCTGGTTGGTGGTAGTGATAACTACCTTTTAGTCTGGGCAGAAGGGAGCATGGCTAGTAAACCTGTGCCAGCCTTTCCCAGGAGTGTCCATGTGTGTTTGTATATAAATACAATCTCAAAGTGTGTGTGCCAGCTATTTGGGCAGGGACATGAAGTAATGGTTGGACACAGAGGGTACTGGAGGTTTTGGCTACAGCACTCGGCTGAGATCTTAACCCTATAGCTGTGCCAGTGGGGAGTCTACTGGGGGTCTGGAGAAAGACTCAAAAGCAGCAAACAGATGAAAGAAGCATGCAGAACAAACCACCAGCAAAAATCCAAGTTTATTTAAGCGCTTTTCTTCAAGTTTCAGACTTCATCAGATTAAAGTCACATGATCATGACAAACATATATGCACCAGCCCACCTGACCATTGGTCAATGTAATTACATCATTTCTTCTAAAACAAACATTATACAAATTTGGTAAAAATTATTAAAGCTGAATGTTCTTGCAGAAAAATAAAAATAAAAATGCAACTAATAACCTATAAAAATACATAGATTTTAATTTTAAAACAGAACTCAAGGAAGTTCTGTCATTAAGACCTGGAACTTGACAGGCATTAGTTTTAATCTGCCATGTCAATTCCTTGAATTCTAACCATTCGTCCATTGATCCCCCTCTTGCTCCAAGGTCAATATGATCTATGGCCCCAAACCTAAAAAGATTTGTCGGGCATGCACAAATGTGCTTATGCAAAGCACTGTTTGTGTTTTTGTTCCTGATGTCTTATAGGTGTTGGTACACCCTCTGCCTCAGTGCTCTTTTGGTCTTACCAATATAGAAACTGTTGCATAGATCACACACTGCGACATACACAACCCCCTTTGAGTAACAGGAGTATTTCTTCCTAGGTTTTATCATTCCATAACCAGTGATTTTGATGGCCTCACCTTGAAACATGGCTGGACACTGATTACATCTCCCACATTTGTAGCAACCACCCAATATGGGTGCACTAAAGTCCCTTTCTAATAGGCCCTTTAAACTAACTTCCCTCTTGTACACTATAGTGGGCTTGTTTCCCACTACTGAATGAACTTCGTTGTCGATAGTGAACATATCCCATAATCTACATATAATGTCCCTGATGTCATAAAAGTCAACACTAAAGGGAAGAATGAAAGCTCTTGAGAAACATTCCTGTCTCCCAGTCTGATTTACTCCAGTGGGGCCATTCTCAATAGACAATAAGCAAAAAAAGTCCTGATTTCCCTTTTTCTAATCACCTCATTGGCACTGTCCTGAACAAAATAGCCAGGGTAGCCCCTTCCGGTCAGCATGTTTTTTTAACTTGGCACACTCACTCAAAAAATCATCCAGTCCTGACACCATTCTAGTTAACCTAACATACTGGCCCTTAACTAGGGCTCTTTTTTGGTGCACCAGGTGCCAGCTGTCAAAATGCAACAATGTGTTTGACTATGTTTGCTTCCTATACAAGTGCAAAGTGAAAGCCTTGTTTTGACTGTTACATCCAAATAATTAAGTTGGTCGTTGTCCCTGGCCATGGTGAATTTAAGGAAGGAGGTAGTTTGATTAATATAAACGAAGAACCTGTCCAGTTCCTCTTCACTTCCCTTCCAGAAAATCAACAGGTCATCAAGGTACCGCCCGTATAGTGCCCAAGAATTATTGTAAGTTGAATTTAAAATAAATCCTCCCAGTGTACCTGCATAATGTTGACAAAACTGGGGGCACAACAGGCATCCATCGCCACTCCTTGCTTTTGTTTAAAAAGTTGGCCCTCAAAACAAATAAAATTGTTTTCAAGCACAAGCTCCATACATGTACGTATGGTCAAGATGGTGTTGTGCGTTAGACTGGAGTTGAAACACAGATATTCATAAAACCACTCCAAACCATCATGGTGTGGGATGACAGAATAAATCATTAATGTTGATGGTCACCATTATGAGACCATCATCATACATCTCAGGTTTTATTTTGGTTAGAAAATCCCAGGAGTCCTTAATAATAGTGCCTCTTCCATCAAGTACTCCCTTCACCTTGCAGTCTACAAATTTTGCTAGGGCAAATGTCTTGGAAGCCTTGGCATCTACTATTGGACGCAGGGATGGGTTGCTGATTGACTTTTGAATCTTCAGGATCTCAAAAATAGTTGGGATCCTTGCTTCCTTGGTGTCTAAAAAGTCATGTTCACTTAGTTACAACTGACCATTCAATAGTAATTCATACAGGGTGAGATCAATATTCCTGTAAGCAATGTTCATCTCATTGCGTGAGACTTCAGTATAAGTGTCACTAAACAAAAATTCAAACATTTTACTATTGTATTCAGAAACATCCATCACAACCAACCTACCACCCTTGTCCGGTTTCATGACACGGACATCCATCTTACCCAGTATGTCATTGAGCAGTTTTTTCTCCCTGTTGTCCAAATTAGAGGCTTTGGTAATACCTTTAGACCTCAGTTCCCTGATTTCTTTCTCACAAAGAGTTTCAAAAAGGTGGACCAGTGGATGGGAAGGGGGTATGACGATACTAGGTCTAGTCAAGTGAGAATTTGGTACTACTAGGTTTTCATTGTCTGAGAAATAAAGGGCCAAATTCAATTTCCTGGTAAAAAGTTTCAACTGTACAATAGTTTCATCCAGGTTGGCCCTTTTTCTGGTACAAAGTTCATACCTTTAGAAAAATGTTCAGCCCACTCCCCATCAATCACCAGGTGACTAAGACTGTGGATACTGAAATCACCTTGCACATTATTAATAATTTTACAGGCATTAAAATCATCTTTATGACAAATCAAAACATCACTCATCTCCAGTGTTGGGTCTGAGCACCCCCTTCCCCTCCTCTTTTGGCCCTGGTACTGTCCCTGGCCATAACTCCAGCTCGTTTGATTCCCATCCCTCTGGTTCATCAATCATTCTGATCTCCTCAGAGGGGGGCTCTAAAGGGGCTCCAGACTCCATGTCATCACTGTCCAAGTCAACATTTACATCCTGTTGAAGTTGCCCATTAAACAAACTAGTTTTCTAACCTAGTGGTGGTTCCGGGTAGGCCCCACCACCATCATAATCACGTTTGTCTCCAACTAGTTTATTTTCTTTTTGTATTCTAATGTCACCTAAATCTACCACAGTAAACATTTTATAAAAATCATGCTTTTTGTGCTCAAATAAAAGGTAATTATTTTATACTAGTGTCAAGTTTGTTAATTTCAGTCAATAAATGAGCCATTTCTCTATTGCTGTCGACAGTGAGCAATTGCACCAACTCACAGCCTTGCCTGTTAAACAGTTTGATTAAATCATGATGTAACTGTGAGTCTTTAACCAGTCCAGTTGGATATCTCCACATACGGAGGCCCTTAGGGACCTGCTCACATTTCAGATAGTCATTTAAATAGCTATTTTCCAACTGAGTTTTTTTGTATTTAAAGAAAAGTTCTTTATAAGAATGAATTTGTTCATCTACAGTACCATTAGTGTGTTGTCCAAGTCCAGCATCGTAGTTCCATTCTGTATCACGTCTAAGCCATTGTTCAATCAAAAAATCTGATGTTATATCAATCCCATTGCTTGGCAAGCTTCCCAAATGAACGCTCACCTCGCCATGAACCTCCTGGTTGGAAGCAAATCCTCCTTGAACTCCATTGCCCTGACTGCCCATTCTCTGGGCTGGGTTGATGAACGACCTCTGCGAGGCCTGGGAAATAGACTCAGTACCTCCACGAACAGGCTCTGATCCATTTGAAATAAGCCTGTCAAACTTTTCGAGTAAGTTCAGCCACTGTTTCTGTCAGTAGAGCCACAGACTGCAATACAGCCGAAAAATCAGTGCTGGAAGCCTCTCCCGATCATTCATACTCCACAAACCAAGAAATAAACAAAGTAGAACCACTTAAAAGCAGCAAATAGATGAAAGAAGTGTGCAGAACAGACCACCAGCAAAAATCCAAGTTTATTTAAGCGCTTTTCGTCAAGTTTCAGACTACATCAGAATAAAGTCACATGATCATGACAAACATATATACACCACCTCACCTGACCATTGGTCAATGTAATTACATAATTTCCTCTAAAACAAACATACAAATTTGGTAAAAATTATTAAAACTTAATGTTCTTGCAGGAAATGAAAAGAAAAATGCAACTAATAAACTATAAAAATTACATAGATTTTAATTTTAAAACAGAACTCAAGGAAATTCTGTCATTAAGACCTGGAACTTGACAGGCATTAGTTTTAATCTGCCATGTCAATTCCTTGAATTCTAACCATTCGTCCACTGGTCCCCCTCTTGCTCCAAGGTCAATATGATCTATGGCCCCAAACCTAAAAGTATGTGTCGGGCACGCACAAATGTGTTTATACAAAGCACTATTTGTGTTTTTGTTCCTGATGTCATATAGATGTTGGTACACCCTCTGCCTCAGTGCTCTTTTGATCTTACCAATGTAGAAACTGTTGCATAGATCACACACTGTGACATACACAACTCCCTTTGAGTAACAGGAGTATTTCTTCCTAGGTTTTATCATTCCATAACCATTGATTTTTATGGCCTCACCTTGAAACATGGCTGGACACTGATTACATCTCCCACATTTGTAGCAACCACCCAATATGGGTGCACTAAAGGCCCTTTCTAATAGGCCCTTTAAACTAACTTCCCTCTTGTACACTACAGTGGGCTTGTTTCCCACTACTGAATGAACTTCGTTGTCGATAGTGAACATATCCCATAATCTACATATAGTGTCCCTGATGTCATAAAAGTCAACACTAAAGGGAAGAATGAAAGCTCTTCAGAAACATTCCTATCTCCCAGTCTGATTTACTCCAGTGGGGCCATTCTCATTAGACAATAAGCAAAAAAAGTCCCGATTTCCCTTTTTCTAATCACCTCATTGGCAATGTCCTGAACAAAATTGCCAGGGTAGCCCCCTTACAGTCAGCATGTTTTTTAACATGGCACACTCACTCAAAACATCATCCAGTCCTGACACCATTCTAGCTAACCTAACATACTGGCCCTTAACTTTGCTCTTTTTTGGTGCACTGGGTGCCAGCTGTCAAAATGCAACAGTGAGTTTGAGTATGTTGGCTTCCTTTACAAGTGCGAAGTGAAAGCCTTGTTCACATAATCTTTTTTGACTGTTACATCCAAAAAATAAGTTGGTCATTGTCCCTGGGCATGGTGAATTTAAGGAAGGAAGTAATTTGATTAATATAAATGAAGAATCTGTCCAGTTCTTCTTCACTTCACTTCCAGAAAATCACCAGGTCATCAAGATACCGCCCGTATAGTGCCCAAGAATCTTTGTAAGTTGAATTTAAAATAAATAAATCCTCCCAGTGTGCCTGCACAATGTTGGCAAAACTGGGGGCACAACAGGTGCCTGTTGCCACTTCCTGTTTTTGTTTAAAAAGCTGACCCTCAAAACAACTGAAGTTGTTTTCAAGCACAAGATCCATACATGTACGTATGGTCAAGATGGTGTTGTGCGCTAGACTGGAGTAGAAACACAGATATTCATAAAACCACTCCAAACCCTCATGGTGTTGGATGTCTGAGAATAAATTTTTAATGTCGATGGTCAACATTATGAGACCATCGTCATACATCTCAGGTTTTGTTTTGGTGAAAAAATCCCAGGAGTCCCTAATAATAGTGCGTCTTCCCTCAAGTACTCCCTTCACCTTGCAGTCAACAAATTTTACTAGGGAAAATGTCTTGGACGGTTTGGCATCTACTATTGGACGCAGGGGTGGGTTGCTGATTGACTTATAAATCTTCGGGATCCTAAAAATAGTCTATACAGTTCTATGTTGTTAAGACCAAGACAGAGGGTGTACCAACACCAATATGACATCAGGAACAAAAACACAAATAGTGCTTTGTATAAGCACATCTGTGCATGCCTGACACATACTTCTAGGTTTGGGGCCATAGATCATATTGACCTTGGAGCAAGAGGGGACCAATGAATGAATGTCTAAAATTCAAGGAATTGACATGGCAAATTAAAACTAATGCCTGTCAAGTTCCAGGTCTTAATGACAGAATTTCCTTGAGTTCTGTTTTAAAATTAATATCTATGTATTTTTTATAGGTTATTAGTTGCATTTTTATTTTTATTTTCTGCAAGTACATTAAGTTTTAATAATTTTTACCAAATATGTAAAATGTTTGTTTTAGAGGAAATGATGTAATTACATTGACCAATGGTCAGGTGGGGTGGTGCATATATGTTTGTCATGATCATGTGACTTTATTCTGATGAAGTCTCAAACTTGATGAAAAGTGCTTAAATAAACTTGGATTTTTGCTGGTGGTCTGTTCTGCATGCTTTTTTCATCTAGTTGCTGCTTTTGAGTGGTTCTACTTTGTTTATTTCTTGTGTTGTGGAGTATGGATGATTGCGAGCAGTCGGGAGCGGTTTCCAGCACTGATTTTTCTGGCTGTTTTGGCAGCAACAGTGGCTGAACTTACTCAGAAAGTTGACAGGCTTATTTCAAATGGATCGGAGCCTGTTTGTGGAGGTACTGAGTCTATTTTCCAGGCCTCGCAGAGGTCGTTCCTCACCCCAGCCCAGAGAGTGGGCAGTCATTGCAATGGAATTCAAGGAGGATTTGCTTCCAACCAGGAGGTTCATGGCGAGGTGAGCGTTCATTTGGGAATCTTGCCAAGCAATGGGATTGATATAACATCGGATTTTTCGGTTGAACAATGGCTTAGACATGATACAGAATGGAACTATGATGTTGAACTTGGGCAGCACACTAATGGTACTGTAGATGAACAAATTCATTTTTATAAAGAACTTTTGTTTAAATACAAAAAAAAACTCAGTTGGAAAATGGCTATTTAAATGAATGTCTGAAACGTGAGCAGGTCCCTAAGGGCCTCCATATGTGGAGATATCCAACTGGATTGGTTAAAGACTCACAGTTACATCCTGATTTAATCAAACTGTTTAACAGGCAAGGCTGTGAGTTGGTGCAATTGCTCACTGTCGACAACAATAGAAAAATGGCTCATTTATTGACTGAAATTAACAAACTTGACCCTAGTATAAAAAATTACCTTTTATTTGAGCACAAAAAGCATGATTTTTATAAAGTGTTTACTGTGGTAGATAAAGATTTAGGTGACATTAGAATACGAAAAGAAAATAAACTAGTTAGAGACAAACGTGATTATGAAGGTGGTAGGGCCTACCCAGAACCACCACTAGGTTAGCAAACTAGTTTCTTTAATGGGCAAGTTCAACAGGATGTAAATGTTGACTTGGACAGTGATAACATGGAGTCTGGAGCCCCTTTAGAGCCCCCCTCTGAGGAGATCAGAATGATTGATGAACCAGAGGGATGGGAATCAAACGAGTTGGAGTTATGGCCAGGGACAGTACCAGGGCCAAAAGAGGAGGGGAAGGGGGTGCTCAGACCCAACACTGGAGATGAGTGATGTTTTGATTTGTCATGAAGATGATTTTAATGCCTGTAAAATTATTAGTAATGTGCAAGGTGATTTCAGTATCTACAATCTTAGTCACCTGGTGATTGATGGGGAGTGGGCTGAACATTTTTCTAAAGGTATGAACTTTGTACCAGAAAAAGGGCCAACCTTGCTGAAACTATTGTACAGTTGAAACCTTTTACCAGGAAATTGAATTTGGCCATTCATTTCTCAGGCAATGAAAACCTAGTAGTACCGAATTCTCGCTTGACTAGACCTAGTACCTTCATACCCCCTTCCCATCCACTGGTCCACCTTTCTGAAACTCTTTGTGAGAAAGAAATCAAGGAACTGAGGTCTAAAGGTATTACCGAAGCCTCTAATTTGGACAACAGGGAGAAAAAACTGCTCAATGACATACTGGGTAAGAGGGATGTCCTTATCATGAAACCGGACAAGGGTGGTAGGTTGGTTGTGATGGATGTTTCTGAATACAATAGTAAAATATTTCAATTGTTGTTTAGTGACACTTATACTGAAGTCTCACGCAATGAGATGAACATTGCTTACAGGAATATTGATCTCACCCTCTATGAATTACTATTGAATGGTCAGTTGGAACTAAGTGAACATGACTTTTTAGACACCAAGGAAGCAAGGATCCCAACTATTTTTGGAATCCCGAAGATTCATAAGTCAATCAGCAACCCACCCCTGCATCCAATAGTAGATGCCAAGGCTTCCAAGACATTTGCCCTAGCAAAATTTGTTAACTGCAAGGTGAAGGGAGTACTTGATGGAAGAGGCACTATAATTACGGACTCCTGGGATTTTCTCACCAAAGTAAAACCTGAGATATATGAAGATGGTCTCATAATAGTGACCATCAACATTAAAGATTTATTCTCAGTCATCCCATACCATGAGGGTTTGGAGTGGTTTTATGAATATCTATGTTTCAACTCCAGTCTTGCGCACAACACCATCTTGACCATACGTACATGTATGGAGCTTGTGCTTGAAAACAATTTTATTTGTTTTGAGGGCCAGCTTTTTAAACAAAAGTAAGGAGTGGCAATGGGCGCCTGTTGTGCCCTCAGTTTTGCCAACATTGTGCAGGCACACTGGGAGGATTTATTTATTTTAAATTCAACTTACAAATATTCTTGGGCACTGTACGGGCGATACCTTGATGACCTGGTGATTTTCTGGAAGGGGATTGAAGAGGAACTGGACAGATTCTTCATTTATATTAATCAAACTACCTCCTTCCTTAAATTCACCACGGCCAGGGACAACGACCAACTTAATTTTTTGGATGTAACAGTCAAAAAAGATTATGTGAACAAGGCTTTCACTTCGCACTTGTATAGGAAGCCAACATAGTCTAACTCATTGTTGCATTCTGACAGCTGGCACCCGGTGCACCAAAAAAGAGCCCTAGTTAAGGACCAGTATGTTAAGTTAGCTAGAATGGTGTCAGGACTGGATGATTTTTTGAGTGAGTGTGCCAAGTTAAAAAACATGCTGACCGGAAGGGGCTACCCTGGCTATTTTGTTCAGGACAGTGCCAATGAGGTGATTAGAAAAAGGGAAATCTGGACTTTTTTTGCTTATTGTCTATTGAGAATGGCCCCACTGGAGTAAATCAGATTGGGAGACAGGAATGTTTCTCAAGAGCTTTCATTCTTCCCTTTAGTGTTGACTTTTATGACATCAGGGACATTATATGTAGATTATGGGATATGTTCACTATCGACAACGAAGTTCATTCAGTAGTGGGAAACAAGCCCACTATAGTGTACAAGAGGGAAGTTAGTTTAAAGGGCCTGTTAGAAAGGGCCTTTAGTGCACCCATATTGGGTGGTTGCTTCAAATGTGGGAGATGTAATCAGTGTCCAGCCATGTTTCAAGGTGAGGCCATCAAAATCACTGGTTATGGAATGGTAAAGCCTAGGAAGAGATACTCCTGTTACTCAAAGGGGGTTGTGTATGTCGCAGTGTGTGATCTATGCAACAGTTTCTATATTGGTAAGACCAAAAGAGTACTGAAGCAGAGGGTGTACCAACATCTATATGACATCAGGAACAAAAACACAAATAATGCTTTGTATAAGCACATTTGTGCATGCCCGACACATACTTTTAGGTTTGGGGCCATAGATCATATTGACCTTGGAGCAAGAGGGGACCAATGGACAAATGGCTAAAATTCAAGGAATTGACATGGCAGATTAAAACTAATGCCTGTCAAGTTTCATGTCTTAATGACAGAATTTCCTTGAGTTATGTTTTAAAATAAAAAATGTATGCATTTTTATAGGTTATTAGTTGCATTTTTATTTTTTTTTCTGCAAGAACATTAAGTTTTAATAATTTTTACTAAATTTGTATAATGTTTGTGTTAGAGGAAATGATGTAATTACATTGACCAATGGTCAGATGGGGTGCTGTATATATGTTAGTCATGATCATGTGACTTTATTCTGATGAAGTCAAACTTGGCAAACAGCGCTGAAATAAACTTGGATTTTTGCTGGTGGTCTGTTCTGCGCACTTCTATCATCTATTTGCTGCTTTTGAGTGGTTCTACTTTACTTCCCATGTGAATCAGGTAAAGCAGATATTATGCAGTAATTGGAATATTCTTATGGCAGACAATGAAATTAGGAACATTGTGGGAGATGCACCATTATTTGTCTATAAAATGGGCTGTAATATCAAGAGAAATTTAGAGAGGGGTTACACTATAAGGGAAATGAGTGAACAGATTAAACATACAAGGAGATGTGGTAGTTGCAGGCAGTGTCATCCCATTTTAGAGGATGAGGGTGTTATTTTGGAAAATATTAACAGAATCAAGATCACTTTTTGGCAAAGGAATTGCAACTCTAGGCATGTCATATATATGGCCAAGTACATGACCTGTCCTAGTTACTATATACGTAAAACAGACAGACCCTTTAAAAAAAGAATTTATGATAATTTATATAACATAAAAAGGAAAGATAGTAGTAATGCCCTATATAGACATCTGGACAAATATGGGGATAGTCATTTCTTTAGGTTCACCATTTTAGAACAGATTAGATTAGAACATCGGGGGGTAACCATAAGGCACTATTAGAACAAAGAGAAGTAAAATGGCAATTATTAACTGATGCTTGCTTCAAATATGCCTGGATTAAATTATTATATCACCATTAAACCCATTTTACAATTGCAAGTGTAAATTTTGACTTTTGTTCAACATACTGTATTTCAGATATGTATTGTGTATGTAGGTATTGTTGCCTCACAGTAAGACGCTGTCCGGTTCGATTCTCAGCTAGACCGTCTTTTGCGTGGAGACATGCGTGAATGGGCATACCTTCGTTGAAGGTTGTACGTCAGAACTGGTAACTCGGCATGTAAAAATCAACTACCAATCATTAGCGGACCGGAGTTCCGCTGTGGCGACCCCTAACCAGGAAAAGCCGAAAGACACAGCAGCAACAAAAATTGTGTATGTAGGTATTTTCATGTGGATCATTAAGTCTATTATTCAGCTTATAAAGTTGGACTATATTGGTCTTTTTATATTTTTTATTAATAATGTTGGTGTACCTAGGCAGGGGCTTAGGAAGTGTATTAAGTGTATTTTTGTAGGAATAAAATGTTAGAACATGTGTATTTGCACACGCATAAGAGTATTTTAGTGCATTGTAATAATGTTCACATGAATTCAGTGCATGTTCACTTTAAAATTGTTGGTGCTTTTATTAATTAGTTTTTTTTGGCACGTAAAAATGAAGTATATAAATGTTTAATTAGATGTTGATTATATTCTGATGAAGTCCACACTGCTGTGGATGAAAGCGCTAAATCATTTTTGTTTGCACATTAAAGTAGAGTGATTTTAATCTAGTTTGTCATACTCTTCCTGGTGGAACCTGCTATCTCATAACATTTATTAGTACTGTTTTATCTTGTGTTGGTTGATTAAATGCAATTTTTTTGATATATTACTGTTATCCAAATGGTAAGTGTGACCAACACTTGCAAGGCTATTTAAGAGTGGCCTGCACAGTGTCTCCAAATACATATGCAAGTAGTCTAAGAGATTAAATATCTCTAAACAAACCAGCCACAATTAAAATTGTTAAATATTTTTAATAATAAATAATAAAAGAACAAGACAATATTCAATAACTCAATACAGTGACTACAGAGTTCAAAATCCCAGGAAATATTTGAAAACAACATTGCAGGACAGTCTCACTTAAATGCAGAAAATATCTAAACTAATATTTACTATATTCCTATCTATATCTAAGAGAAATCACTTTTTCCTAGTTACTTACTATTAGAAAGACACAGGCAGAAGTGCTGATGAGTAGGATGTTTCTAGGTCCAAAAACAAATACAAAATGCACAGACTCACTCGATGAGATAGTTCTTAAATTAATAATACACGTTCCTACTGGGTTAGCCAGGATCACATCACTCTTTGTTACCTGCCTTCAGTTCCTTGGCTGACAGAAACTAACATAATTTTTAATATCTCTATGTGAGAAGTACATATCTCCCAGAAATTTGTCTAGAACGGGAAGTTGTAAAACAATTAACACTTTTACATTTGAAACCTAGTAATTATTTCTGTTTCAAGACAATAGAAAGAAACTTTTAGCTCTAGACATCCTGTCTCCTTGCTGCACTGAAACACAATCATTAAATACCTTACTTTTCAACTTATTTTCTTGAGGGTTTGCAAGTTAACTCTGTATGTTCCAGCTTCTACCATGAAAGCACACATTAGCACAAGCACATAGTCCATATACATTTCTGTTCTTTTCCGGTAGGGTACACTGTGGTTACATTCTTGAAGGTCAGTATATAACATTCAGTTCAACACACACTTCTGCACCAGTAGTTTTAATATACACATAACATATAGTTCTCTTACATTTATAAGACAAGCCTATGGATCATATTAACATTCACAAATGACATGTGATTATTCACAAAATTTCAGATAGCTGGCTGGCAGCCTCACAGTTAGTATGGGCAGATGTGGAAGGCAAGAATGACATCTAGTGCAGAAGTTATTTATCTTGGTAATGGAGACACTGCCTCATCTGATGCAAAAATTGCTAGCTAGGGAAGGTGAGGATTTCAGCCATCTTTCAGTTTCTTTATGGATAACTGCTTGTTATTGTTCTAGTCCCTTGTGCTTGAAATCTTTTGGGAATTTGGTGACATGGCTGGGCTTGTCTGTACAAGTCCAAATCATTAATAGCTGAATTAGGTAAGGTTTATTCTTTAGGGTAGCCATTAAGAGCAGATAACAAAGCACAATGCACTAGAACCTAACGCTAAGGTTTAATCTGAAGGAAAACAGGCAGATTTGTTTCTAATGGACCTACCACAATCCTTAAATTACTGGGTAGAAGTGATGGGGTGGGTAATGCTAGCTGGCAGGTAGATTAGAGTGGATTATGATTCTGTCTTTCATAACACATGCAGTAAGATACAAATCATTTACCCCATGGAAACAGGAATATCAAGGGACATCACAAAGTTTGTGATTATTTTATATGTAAAGGAAAGGTGGTTTGAACTGGTAAGAAGTGGTTCAATGCTAGCAGAGTTGTGGATGGCACATTCTTGAGTTTAAGTGGCAGGTAGTAGCTATTAGTTTGTATAAGAGTTTGCAGTGGGATGAAAGGGAGAGAAATTACAGTAGGTAGTAAGGTGGGATTTTATCTACAAGGCTGTGGAGTGGCAACAGAAGGGTAGGGGGATGAATCTGGTTAGTGACAAGAGACATTCTGGCTTTCCATCTGGAGAAAGAGAAGAATGATGCTTCAGTTGTTTGAGAAATGTGGGATATGGAGGATAGAAAGGCTGTGGCCAGAGAAATCACAGGGTGCAGATGGAGGAATTAATTAGTTTTCAAGAGTGGAGAAATAAGCTAGGCCTGCCAAAGGTGGATTGGCTATGGTATCATAGATGGAGGATGGAATGAAGAAAGTAGCATAAGGCTGGGTAAGCATATGTGATAGTATGGGGAAGTGAAAGACCTGTGGAGGCAAAGCCTGCAGTTTGATTTGAAGTTGTGTTTGTCAAGGACTGGCATTGACATGCTCTTTTGGTCTGTTTGATGGGACTGGGAGGATGACTAGTGGAAATGAAGCATTGCATATGACTGTAATTCATAGCTGGGTTGGTCAAAAAGAGATTTCTGGTTGGTGGACATCAGGGAGTTGGGAGGAAAGTGAAAAAATGCACCCCTAGATTAAACAGTTAAATGTCAGTAAATGTAGAGGGAAAAGGTAGGTTGTGGCTGGACTGGGAGGTCTGTCTTGGGATATCATAAATTCTCCAGGATGAGAAGATCTGGACATCATCATAACATGAGATTGGGTAGAAATGATTTGGGATAAGTTGATCTGGTACTTACGTATTATCGCAACCAGATTTCAGAATGGCCAGAAATCAAAGTGTTGCTGTGTAAACATGTTTCTTAACCATGAAAGGCGTGTGTAAGCAAGTCAGTAGTAGTAGTGTGTAACTGTGGGTATGAGTGCACAGGAGAAACAATGGTCAGTTTTTAGGATCCTGTGGGGTGTGTCTCATTTGTTCTGTGACCTGCACAGTGCTGTACTTCTTCGCATTCCAGCCTCAGCAAAGCCAAGTTAGTCTTGGACATACCATCTAACTGTTCATGGCCAGTAACAACTACTAAGTGGCAGGACAGTGATCCCTCACAGACTGCTCTGTTTCTCGGTAGTGGAACTCCTGGGCCAGGGGTATCAGATGTAGTATGTGTAATGTCTTTTCATTGGGAGTACTTCTGCATAATTCCCAAAACGACCATTTCAGTGTCTGGGAAGGCAGTCGTTTTACCTTAAGATGACAGGTGCAGTAATAATGGAAACAGTTTTCCAGTTAAAAATGTACTGTCCATTTACACATGAAATATTATGTTCTTGTATGCTTTAATAATACACTTCTGGACACTTGACAGGTTTCACTGTGAAGAAGGTAATTTATTTATAGATCATTCTCTGGAAGATCTTATCTCTAGGTGGAGGAAGAAAAATAGGGCAGCAATGTTCCAAGAAACAGAGATTTGAGAGTTTCGGTAATGGAATAAAGCAGCATTTTCCAGTTAGGGAGAATAATTCAAAAGTGAAACAGAAATTGTATGTAAAGGTAATGGGATGAAATACATATATGACACCTTTATGCGTAAAATGAAGATGATGTAAGTTAACAGGGTAAGTGTAAGACGAGTGATGACAAGTGGTGAGTATATATTGCTTATAGATGTAGCTTTAAAAAATAATTTAGGAAAGAAGCTATAGTATATCAGGTGTATTAGCAGGCAAGGATGTGGAGGTTTTGGGATTGGATGGATTGGCGTGGAAGTGAAATGGTCCAATAAGATGTTAACATTATCTTAAATGCAAATATTAGTAGAAACAGATCATGTGAAAGGCTGTAGGAGTAAAGGATTTAGATTTTTCAGGGAATTTTAAAATTTGTGACCAACATAATTTAGGTTTGCTAAATGAGATACTAGCTGCTTTTACTGCAATTTGAGTATCATGTTTGAGAATTAAGAAGACAAAACAATAGTAACTCCTATTACCCTCCTCCCATAAATGTGTAGAGTGATTCATAAGCTTAATTTTTCATACAGTTATAGAGGACAGCTGGGTCAGTGCCCCCCCCCCCCCCCAAAAAAAAAAGAAAAATATCTTTCTCATTAAAAAATATTGGGCATGCTGAGTTTTGTATGAGAAAAATAATATCATTAAAGTGATTGAATGTTGTCAATGGGATCTTAGAGATTATAAAGTAAGAGCCAGTCAATGGACTACAGAAAGACTAAGGAGCAATTGTGCTTTGTAGGGAGGACAGTCATGGCAGCTAATGATCATTAGAGAAATACTGCTTTTTGAGTAACCCAGTGTTTAACACTAGGTAGTGAACGTTACGATTGCTAAGAAGAGTATATAATTTTCAGGATCAGGATGAAAACCAGATTCCCTGAGAAAGTAACCCTCATTAATACAGAACTAACCATTTTACATTACTAACATCTAGAAGTTAAGAAGTGATTACACAGAAATGCTCAGGAGACATCCATGAAAGTAGCAATAATGATAGATGTTCATCATTAGATCACCATTGTATAGTAGTGTTGACTTATGGTCTGTATACCACCAAGGATATTGTATGTCCAGCTAGTCTACAAAAGCTTAGGGACCATCCTCTCATTCCATATGCCTGATGTACAAGCTATGTGTGAGACTACATGGTAGTACTTAAGGGATTTATGGGCCCAAAAATCTTTAGAACTTTCCTGTCACCAATCTGTGAAGGAAGACTACTTGTGAGTCACAGTCTGTCAGCTGAATGGCCTGTTGCAGCTACATTCATTGTGGGAAGCTAAGTGGACTGGTGGGGTCCCTTCCTCTATTCCTTGCTTTTATTGTGAAAAATGTATTTGATATTATCAAAGAGAAGGAAATGACAGATCCATTACAAGGATCAGCATTCAAGTGTTTAATTTGTCTAGAACCTGAACATAATTTATTTATTTATTTTATTTTATTTGACATTTGCTTACCGGGGTGGTCCAACTGGGTCTACAGAACCCATTTTCAGCAGAGGCCCAGGGAGAAAAGCTCCACATACAGTATAATACAAATACAGTATAATCCAATACAATAAAAATCACATTAGAAATGCTATACAAAAAATAAGTTGAAAGAACAAACTGCCACAAGATGTTGAAATATATTACTACACATCTAGGCAATTCTATACAGTTAAAACATTACAGACAATAATAGGCACTCTCACCATACATGATGTAGACATTGTCCAAAAAAGTAGTACGTAGGTAGTGCACTGTGTGACATTGACTGTAATAGTACAAGCAAAATAGAGTGTTAGTTTCAGTTAGGAAAATAGCAGCCAGAGCGTTAGTGATGTAGATAGTGAGAGAGAGTTAAGAAGAACAGAAGCAATAAAGCCTGAGCAGTAGCTTAAGGATATGGTATAGAAGCAGAAAAGGAGTTAGAAGAGTCTTAGGATCTTGCAATCTGTGAGGGAATGAAATGTGACAGAAAGAGGAAGACCTGAACATTAGGCAGGCTTTATGCAGTAGCAGAGCCATGTATTTTTGAGATGATTTTTTAAAGAGGCTTTGAAATGGGTTAGTGCAGGCAGAGACCTGGTAGCCAGAGGTAGTGAATTCCAAAGTATAGAGACAGAGTATGAATACAGAGAGTGACCAGGTTTTCTTGTGGGTTTTGAGATAGCTAAGAGATTTTTGAATTCTGATCGTAGGGATCTATTTGGTGTGTAAGGTGTGACTAGACTGGTTAGTGCAGGGCAGGCAATAGGCTTGAAAATAAGGTTGTGTAAGGTGGATAGCTGAATAAAGGCAAGTTGGTTGGGGAGTTCAAGCCAGTTTAATTCTAGGAGTGGTTTACAGTGGTTTGTGTGATAATTCGGGTTTGTGGCAAACTTTGAAACTTTGTTGTAGCACTGTTCCAACTTGCTTAGGGTAACATTGTGTTAGTTAAGATAGGGGCACCATAAAGAAGGGAAGGAAGTAAAAATGTTTTTGCAAGGGTAGTTTTGGTTGCTGCAGTAAAGAAATGTTTATTTCTATATGAGTCCCAGTTTTTGATGAGTTTTCTTTATATTTTGCTGTATATGGGGGTCAAATGAAAGTTTATTGTCAATAATAACACCTAGAAGTTTGGTTTCCTGCACTATTTCAATGACAGTGTTGTCACATGCAAGGATGTTGAAATGATCAGTGACAGGGGAGGTATTGTTGGGATGAAAGAGTACTAGTTTTGTCTTCTTTGGATTAAGAAAGAGTGGGGCATTTCTTAGCCAGGATTCAACTGCAGTAAAGGACTTGAGTTTTTGAAAGTAGTTCTGGTAGTGATTGAGCAGTGCAGATTACGGTGAAATCATCAGCATCCTGAATGAGGGTCCCAGGGTGAGAGGCAGTGTGAAGGTTGTTTGTGAAAATGTTGAAGAGTAGGGGTCCTAGGATGAAGCCTTGGGGGACTCCAGTAGGGTGGTGGAGGAAGGGTGAGAGTTCATTGGACCATTTAACTGCTTGTTTGTGATCCTTGAGGTATCTCTGAAACCATTCTACTGTGTTATGTGAGAAGCCTAGCTTAGACAGTGTATTCAAAAGTAAGGAATGAGACACTGTGTCAAAGGCCTTGGAGATATCAAGGAATACTGAGGCTGTATAGCATCCTGCATCTCTGGCCTTGTTCACAGTGTCTGTAAAAGATAATAGGGCTGTAGCTGTGCTGTGGCTAGGTCAGCAGCCATGTTGGGTTTTGGTTAAAAGGTTGTTTTGCAATAGGTATTGCATTACCTACTAATGGATACCTATCTCGAGAGTTTTGGATATGGGTGACAAGATGGATATAGGATGGAAATTGGATGGATAAAAAGAGTAGCCTCCTTTGTGGATGGGGGTGATGTGAGATTGTTTCCATATGGTAGGTACTTCTGATTCAGATAAAGACCTATTTATAAGGATACTGATTGGGTAGGCGACTGAGTTAGTAGCCAGTTTGAGGTAGTATAGGGGGAGATTATCAGCTGAGGTAGAGCAAGGTTTTAGTTTTTGTAGCAGTTTCTTAATGGTGTCAGTGGATATTGGCTAAAATGAGAATGAGGTTTGTATAACATTTTGTTGAGTAGGGGGGTTAGTTATGACAGGGTTAGATGCAGTTGATGGCCTGGGGTTGATGTCTGAATAGGTTGAAGGGGGGGGGGTACAGCATCCAGCAGTTAGTTAATAAGTCTGAAATTGACTTTATGAAGTGCTTGTTAAAGTATTTGGCTATTTGTGATGGAGGGGTATCTGGTGATAGGGTGTGCTCTCCATTTCTTCCAGGGTTAAGTAGAGAAGATATGGAGTGCCAGCATTTAGTGGGGTTGATTTTATGCTGCAGTTGAAGCTTGGAATAGTATGACTTCTTATCTCTGTTAATTAGTTTTGTCACTTTGTTACATAGTTTTTGAAATTAACATGACTTTGTTCATTTTTGTTTTGTTTCCATGTTGACCAGGCTAGGTCCCTTTGCTTCATCAGGTGTTTACATTCCTTAGAGAGCCATGGTGCTGAGTTCTTTTTGATTCTTTTCATACGAATGGGAGCTGGTGTATTAAGTATGTGAAGGAAGGTGTTATTATAGTGTAGTACAGCAGCATTAAGGGGTAGTTGTTTAAGGGGTGTCCAGTCTGTTTCCTGTAGGAGATTGTTGAATTTATGCTGGCAAAAATGAGTTGAGTTCCTAACCAATTTTATAGTGTGCAGTTGTTGGGAGTTTGTTCTAAGGGAATAAGCTGGTAGATGATCGCTCAAGGAGTCAGACAGTGTACCAGAAGAGGGATAATTGGCAGGGTGGGATACTAGAATCCAGTATAAGGTGGATTGGCAGGTGAGATCTTTTTTGTATCTTGTTAGAGCATTGATAAGCTGAGAAAAAAACATACAGCTTTATATTATTTGTGGGGGAGTCAGAAGCTATGGTTTGCCAATCTATATTTACATCTCCTAAGATTATTGCTTCAAGGTTTATTGTTTGGGATGTCCAGGATAAAATATTTTCCAACACTGGTATATTGTTACCTGGTGGGATATATATTATTATTATGCAAATTATTTTTAATATATTGAAGTTCAAAAAGGAGATTAGTACCTCAGGATTGGAAAAGGTGGGTATATTACTGGTGTAGGGTGTGATGTTGAGTATAGAAGGATATAGAAGTGCTATCCCTCCCCCCCTTTTTTTTAGATCTATCTCTTCTGGTTATTGCAAAGTTTGGAGGTATTATTTCTGAGTCTTTTACACTGGGGTGTATCCATGTTTCTGTAAGGGCTAGTATGTCGAGTTTATTTTGATTGATCCAGGCATGCAATGGGGCTATTTTATTACATATACTTCTAAGGTTCAGCGTAAGTATGTTTAAATTTTTGGGGTTACTCTTTTGCTTAGGATTAGAAGGTGGGCCAGGCTTAGGATGGATGTCTCCACATTTGAGTAGGTAGGTAATGAGGAAGGAGTACCATGGGAAGTGTTTGTTATTCCTAGATGATAATACTGGTGTCAAGTGTGGTTTTGTAGGAGATGAGGAGGCCAATTTGTGGCTTGAATAATATGGAAGAGTATAAGGGAAAAGCTGAGAGGAGATATGTGAGAAGCTGTGTTGTTTATTGGGGTGATGGTTGGAGAAGGTTGTTGATGTGTACTGATATGTGGGGGTAAGCAAGGATATAGCTGTAGCAAGGTTGAGAGTTAAGAGTAAAGAAGCTAGGCAGGTTATGAGGAGTATGTCAACTGTGACAGTGGGTTTAACCATAGTAAAAGTGGTATTTAAGTGTTAGAATGTAATATCAGGTATAAACATAGATTTTGTTATCTAGTGATATGTGTGCAGGTGAAGGTAAGGTTGGAAATGTTTTGATTTTAGGGTGGGCTTTAACAATGTGGTTAGGAGTTTTGCCCTGTGGTTTGTGATAAGGAGGGGTGGTGGAGATGTGACTGCTCATTGGTACAATTATGGCGCAATATTAGTTTATGTGTACAATAGATGAGAAGGTGGTAAGCCTGGAGTTAATGTGAGGCAGTGATAGTATTGTGATGGTAAAATAGAGTAAGATGCAAAGAATTATAGTAGGTGAGATGAGAATTCAAGCTGATGGATGTAAGGGGAAGCAGGTAAGTTTGGTTAAATAAAAGTAGGTAAGGTGTGAATGAAATGTGGGTGTGGACAAGGTAGAGTTGTATATAATTGGATCAGAGGAATGGGGGAGTGGTTTGCTTGGGATATGAGTAGAGGAGCTGGGGGAGGGTGGAATATGGGGGAAGGGCAGGGGAGCAGAGTGAGCGCAGCGGTAAGAAACCTGCAGATTGTTTACCACCAGCACCATAAACAATCAGTGAGGTAGAATGTTCCTGAATACAAAGACAAAGTGACTGAACTCTAAAAACTTGACCTGAGTCACAACATCTAATTTTATAGTTAAGGGCTTTTCAATGTCTTTTCCAGGGATCTATTACACTGATAAGAGTAAAATATGCTGAAGTGTTAATGTAGCTTTACCTTCAGCAGTAAAAGGCCTACAAGTCAGTCGGGGTGGTGGTGGGGATATCCTTCCAACCTAATCAACACTACAAACAGATTAGTCTTAGTCTGAATTTGTCTTACATACATTTAACTCAGTGCACTTTTTCATTGTAAAATTTTGCAACTGTAAGTGAACTTCAGCTGTGTAAGTTCTTTAAGTAGTGGGTTGTTTCAGTTTAACTCAGTGTATTTTTTCTTTGTGAAATTTTGCAGCTGCAAGTGAACTTCAGCTGGACAAGCTCTTTAAGTAGTGGGTTGTTTCAATTTAACTCAGTGTATTTTTTCCTTGTGAAATTTTGCAACTGCAAGTGAACTTCAGCTTTGCAAGTTCTTTAGGTAGTGGGTTGTTTCAATTTAACTCTTTGTATTTTTCCTTGCAAAATTTTGCAACTGCAAGTGAACTTCAGCTTTGCAAGTTCTTTAGGTAGTGGGTTGTTTCACTTCTTGTAGAGTGAAGCAATTGGATGAACTCTGAGTTTGGAGCCACAATTATAAACAGATGTGGAGCCATAATTATAAACAGTGTACAGTTTGTCAGCCTTTTCTATATAGTTTGTCAATCTTTTGTACATAAGACTATATGAACTCCATGGTCATCTCTTAAATTATATTCAGAAGGCAAATGTCACCAATAGTTATCACCTGCTAGAATGGTTTATGATTCATTTGCTTTGGACAACCATCATCAGCTTAGACAGACAGTCTTAAGAAACTGAAAGAAGACCCAGCCCTACCTGCTCCTCTCAGTCTACCAAAGGTGGATGTCTCAGTTGAAGCAATTGATCAACCTATGGACTGCTTGACTCCTGTACCTTTACCTGCTGCGAGAACTCCTCAGGAAATCAACAAAGTGCAGGGTACTAGCATGGCCGTTCTGACTGATCAGATGAGGATAAGGCTGTTAGGGGAGAACCAAGGCTGATTCTATCTGTGGGAACTGAAGGGACTCCTCAAATTCTTATCTCGGTCAATGTACCAGACACCCTTATAGAGGAACTTCAGGGGTCAGCTCCTTCTCATACTTTGTCTGTGGATACACAAAAGAAAATTAAACACAAAAAAGTCTTCCTCCAGTTACTCCTACCCCTAGAGATCTTGAGTGTCAGACCCACACTTGAAGGAATGTCTTCAACCTGTGTGGAAGAATTAGGCATACTCTGTAAAGCAACCTTAGTGTCAGAGTCTGGGATGTTTGAAATTACTTTTATCATCTCTCAGGGACTTTTTAAAACCCTCATGTCCTTGCAACATCCTTACTTTTATTCTCCCTCAACTTCTGCTCCACACAAATGAAGAAGGGAGTTTTCTTACGAAGCAGAACTATCATCAGAATCTGAATATGAATCTCTGAATTACACTTCCCAAATTCATTAGCCCACAGGCTATGAGTCAGAAACAGGTGATACTTTGTCTTCAGACTTGACTCAGTAGGAACTTTCCTTTGGTGTTACAATCCATAAAATGATGCAACACTTTCATTGGGAAGGCAAACAAGTTTCTGAATCCTTTTTATCTGACTTTATGGTTCTAGAATTCTAACCTCCTGTGCTTAAAAAGCCTGACAGGGTGTACAGAGTACCTAACACCCATAAATATTTGTAGAAAAATTTCTCCTCTGACCTAGCAGCTATTTCTGTGGAGTCAAATAAAGCTTCCAAATGTCTGCCCTTTTCTAGTGTTTTGTCAAATGACAAGGATGTAAGGGCTGTGGATAGGTACAGCAAAGTCTGCATTTCCTTCACCTTGTCTGAAAGTACCATTAATTACTAAATTCAAATAACAAGATGTATGCTTTCTTTTTTTGACAACACGGCAAAACTAATTTCAAACATCCCTGACTGAGACTAAGGTTGATTTACAGAATATGCCCAGTTCTTTGTTTTTTTATAAAACTTGAAATATTTTGATTGTTCATGTCTAACAGAAAAAAAAATAAAAGCATACAATATATACTACATAAACAACTAGTTATACTATATACAGTCATCCATGACAAACATTGGCTTTATCAATGAATACTATAAATATTTATCTAATAAATGTTGCAGTTTCTGCCATGCTATTCTTTTATATGTTACATTAGGTGTTCTAGAACAAATGGTTTGCATTTCTTTTTTACAAACATATTTTGTTAGTGCAATAAAGTCAGCAAACATAGGATCCTGCCTATTTGTCAAATTCAATGTAATAATCTTTCTAGCAATAGCTAAAATTGACCAAAGTACAGGTAACTGGTGCTTGGAAATCCCACTTGGGATAGCTACACTAAATAATATCAATGAGCTAGTAATTTGACAGTTATCTGACCACAAAGCTTTTATAAAATGTCTAAAATCACACTAATAATGTGTGAGAGTTTTACATTCAATGAACTTATGAGCCCAGTTGGCTTCGAGAATTTCACCACATCTCCAACATTTAGATTCTTTACTTTTGGTTATAAGTTCAATTCTGTGTGGGTTATAAAAGCTTCTATGAATACATTTCCAGGTATATAATTACAAATATAGTTATGATGAGGTGTTGTTAATTGACTTTAGAAATTGTTTCTTATTTTCATTTGACAAAGGTTCTCCATTAATCTTCATAGAGTAATTCCAAAAATCTGGGTCAAATATAAGCAGTTCATAAAAGATTTTATATATGGGTGATATGCTCAGTTTGTGTTCAAAGTTCATCGAATTACAACATATGAATAATTGTAACAACCTTGGTATAGAATCAGTTTCTAGATTTATTGATACTCTCACTTTACTTCAATAAATTGTTGTAATGATTGTACACATAACCAATTATCTTGACTAATATTATATCTGGCTAGAAGAAAGTTTATTGACTGATTGTTCTTTTTATCTATGAATTGGTGCCAGAATTTTAAGTCATTCTCTTTAAGGTTCAGCATTTTATTAATATTAAAGGAATCTAAACAATCTGGAGTATAGGCTATGGGAAATATAAGAAAGAGTGTTTTTAAGTTAAAATATTTGATTTGTACCATATGAGAAGTGGCTAAATCTCTTATTATATAGACAATACTCACGAAGTATCCAATATATTTTGCTGATACCAAATGATTCATTAAATTGGGTTTCCACATTTCTGTTAGCAGTTATATGGATCTCATGTAGTTGTTTCCACCTAGAAGTATATAGAGACATTATCCAATGTGATATCATATTGATAATAACAGATTTGGAGTACAATTCTATCCCAATCCCATTACTATTCCAGGCTCTAACATGCCATTTGTGTGCTATTCTTGATTTTCTTGGAAACCAAAGAAATGTAAGAAATAAGGAATCTATTTGTTTAAATAATTTTTTAGGTGGGGGTAAAATCAGTGACTGTGTATAATATAAAATTTTGGGCAAAATAATCATTTTTATTAATGTAAGTCTGTCTTCCATAGTGAAAAACATTTTGTAACATTTTTTTAGTTAAATCACTAATTGTAGCTAATAGATCAGTATAATTTAATTTAACAGTCTCTTTCCATATATTTTTATACTAATCCCTAAATAAACTATTATATAATTTCCCAATTAAATGTATTATACAGTTCTATTTATTTTCTTATTGATTAAGAATGTTTTGGTTTTATTTTGGTTAAATTTTAGCCCTAAGATTTTCCCAAATTGATTCATAGCATTTATAATGTATTGTATAGAGACATGGAGGAGCTCTCAGATTATGTAGCCCAGGCAGGTATGACCCTAGCCCTGACAGCATCCTACCATCAACCAGAATGAAACCACAGTACAAGCAGAAAATGATTGATTTCAACAATTGGCTAAGTTTCTGGTGTCATTCTAAGGGGATCCAGTATCTGCCTGGGATGACATGATTGACAGACCTCGATGCTTTGCCAGAGATGGCCTGCATCTGTCACCCGAGCTTCCGGATACTGGCCAAAGCTCTTGCCACCCCTATAATGCCATTTTTAGGGAGTGTTCCAAAGACCAAATTATCACCATAACAGCTACAAACAAATGCAATCTGAGGGTCATGCTGCTCAACGCTAGAAGGCTAAATCTCACAATGCACTCACTCGAAGCACTCCTTAAAATGGAGAACATTGACATTTGTGCTGTAACAGAGACCTGGTTCAAGGCAGCAGAAAGCACCCCTGCACTACCAGGCTATAACTCATTACACACCTTTTGGCCCCAGAACTTGGACCGAAGCTCCAAAGGTGGTGGTGTTTCCATAGTCATAAAGGATGCGCACACCTCCAGACTGGTAGTCCAACATAACACATCAGAGATACTTCAGGTGCAGCTAACATTGGCCAAGACAGCGATTCAGGTTGTAGCCTGCTATAGGTCCCCAACCATGTCCCAAGACACTCACTCCATGTTCATAAGCCCCCTGGAGAATATTAGGGTCCACCCTAACACACTCATACTGGGTGACTTCAACTACCCCTCCATTAACTGGGAAAACTACTCGTGTAACAATACTCTTGCCCAATGTTTCCTGGAATTCATTAATTCCAATGCCCTGGATCACCTTGTTCTTATCTCCACTAGAGGTAGAAACATCCTTGACCTGGTCATTACTAACATGGGCGACCGTTGCTCTACACCAATCGTCAACTCCTCCCTGGTTAGATTTGACCACAAACTAATTATTTTGGAAATCCACACCCCCCCTCAAAGGTAACCACCATGAAAAACATCTCCAAAGCTAAGTTTGGGCTTCTAAGAACAGAGATGGCTAACTTCATTGCAACCATACATTGGAGAATAGTTGCATGACTGCCAAATCATACACCATTGCACTGTATGAACACGTACACAAATGCATGGATCTCACCATGCCCAATAGAACTACGATGCTCTCTTCCTAAAAAGGAAGCCAATCTGGTGGTCCCCTGCCATAAACAAACTCTACAACAGAAGGAGAAAACTGATATGGAATAAGGTGAAGTCCCAAGACTGGAAAAACTCCCTTATCAGCCTCAACAAAAAGTTGAGATCCCTCATCAAATCCTGTAAAGCTAGCTATGAAAACAGAATTGCAGCAGATAGTAAAGACAACCACAAGGCCTTCTATAGTTATGAAAAGAGCCTCCACAGCAATACCCAGATTTGCTCTGAGCTACTGCACAATGGCACCTCCTATACTGAGCCAACAGATATTGCCAATATACTGGCTGACAGATTCAGTGCCAACTTTACCCCTCCCCCCCAAAGGACCAATCACAATATCAGTAGATTGCCAGGCACCCAGTATTACTGCTGTACAGGTTAAAACAGCACTGTCGAAGACCAAGAATACAGCTTCTATGGGACCTGACAATATCTCTGGCTGTGTTCTACATGAACTACAGAGTGAACTGGCACCTCACCTGTGTGCCCTGTTCAATCACAGCCTCACCTCATGCTTTGTCCCTACTAAATGGTGCACTGCTATAGTCATCCCTCTCCGCAAAAAAGGAGTGACTACAAACCCTTGGAACTATCACCCTATTAGCCTAACAAGTCTGATATGCAAAGCTATGGAACGCATCATCATGGACCTAATAAACAAGGATATAGGGAATCTCCAAACTCTGGATCCCATACAGTTTGGTTTTGTGAAAGATAGAGTATGCCTGCTCAATTGGTTGACTTCTTTAAGTCAGTCACCAGAGCTGTGGATAAAGGCAAGATGGTTCATACAGCATACCTTAATCTGGCCAAAACCTTTGATACCATTCCCCACTCAGGAATTATAGAAAAACTCACTAAGTTAGGCATCAACCCCTGTATCACTAGGTGGGTTGCAAACTGGCTCACGGATAGAACCCACAGTGTGAAAGTAGCTGACTCCAAGTCAGACTGCTGACCAGTCATGAGTGGAGTCCCACAGGGATCAGTCTTGGGTCCTCTCCTGTTTGGTATCTACTTCTCAGAAGTCCAGTCCAACACAAAGGGCCTCTGACTAACAAAGTTTACAGACAATTGCAAGTTGGGATCCATTATTAACTCCCCAAGTTATGTTGACATCCTACAGAAAGGCCTCACTGAGACCAACGACTGGTACCAGAACCATGGCCTTAAGATCAATGCCAAAAAATGTGTTGTCTTCCCCTTTGGGAAAAACCCAGTTCCCATGAACTACCACATCAATGGTAGTCCACTGAACACAGAGGGCATTATAAGAGATCTGGGAATACAGGTTGACAGCAACCTCTCTTTTGACCACCACACTGCCACTGTGGTCAGAAAGTCCTTCTATGTGGCACATCTCATTACTAAGTGTTTTGCATCCAGGCAGAAAGAGGTCACTGTCTCTCTCTACTCTTCCCTCATTAGGCCAGTCATGAAGTACAATGCCACATTTGGCATGTACCTCACTAGACACCTGCAACAACTGCAGAGGCCACAAAAGTACCTCACAGAGAAGATCCTAGGCCTTAAACACTTATCTTATATGGACAGACTCAAAAACTCCAACTATTCTCTGTCTCATATTGCCTACTTAGAGATGATCTCTGCTTGACTTACAAAGCCATGTGTGACCCAGCTCTGTTAGAAATGCTACATCTAAAGAAATCTCAATTCCTCCATACCACACACTCCAGAGACCTCAACTTCATTACCATAATCAACAGAATGTGCTGGAAAGACAGGTTCATAACTGAGAGACTACCCCATGCTATGGAATAGCCTTCTAATACATGTCAAACAGAGTACCTCAATGGCCATCTTCAAGAGAAATCTTGATGAGTGGATGGGAAATAGAAAATTCACCCTGAGAATCTCTCCAGTGGCTCTACTCGACAGAGGCACTGGAAACTAAGGTCAGGTGGCACGATGCCAGGGTAATCCTATGGGCTAGGCTTGTAAAGGCTCCAGGGCTATTAGCCTAGTACACACCTATGTACCTGTGAAACTAAATGTCTATATCACTAGAAGTTGTTAGAATATCATCCGCAAATAGTTGGATTTTTGGACAGTATTATTCATTTAAGTAAAATCCTTTTATATTTGTATGTTTTCTGATATATGAAGCCAAAGGTTCAACGGATAGGGTGAATAATAATGGGGGCATTGGGCATCCTTGTCTAGTCCCTTTTTGTATTCTTAATGGAGATGATAAGCATGAACCAATTTTAACATATGCTTGTGATTCATTGTATATTTTCAATATTAAGTTAGTAAAATCTAGGGGAAAATTATAACCATTAAAAATTTTATGTAAATATGACCAACTAATGGAGTCAAACACTTTGTCTGTATCCAAACTTATAAAAGTTAGTTTTTTCTTGGTTTTATTCACAATATCTATTAAAGATAATAATTTAATAATATTCTCATGGACTTTCCTATGTAATATAAAACCTGTTTGGTCATAATGTATTAAATTAGGTAATATATTCTTTAATCTCTTAGCAAAGATGGACATAAAAAGCTTATAATCAATGTTTAATAAGGAAATAGGTCTATAGGATGCACATGATTTGGGATCTTTACCTTATTTCAAAATAGAAATTACTGAGTACTTCTAAGAAGGGGGGATTATTAATTCTTGTTTATCCATGGAAAAAGTATTTAGTAAGATCTTTATTATGTAATCTGGAAGAATGTTATATATTTCTGGGATTATCTCATCCAATCCTGGGGCTTTATTGTCCTTTAGGGTTTTAATTTGTTCTTTCATTCAGTTAATGTTATTTGTTTATTTGAATGATGTTTTGTTGATTTGACAACTTAGTATTTATATTTTCCTGAAGAAATGTATCTACTTTATTGTCTGTCTCTAGGGGTGAAAGCATGTCATTAATTGATCTATAGTATATTATAAATGGTTCTAATATGCCTCTTAGATCAGTTGTTCTTTTAAATGAGTTATTACTCTATATTTGATTTCATTAATATGATTTTGTTTACTGATTTGCTTGGATCTGACAGCCAATTTATGTAATTGCCTGGGTTTTATAGAATAGGATTGTAATTTTAGTTTTTCTAAGTTTATAGCAACTTTGTGATTTAATATTTCTAAGTATTTTTTATGTAAGTTTGATATTTCCATATGTACTGCTTTATAATTTGATTTCAAATTTAGTTTCAACGTATCTATTTTGATTTGTAGTTCTGATAGTTCCTTGTCCCATTCTTTTATTTTTTGAAGGTATCAAGCTTTAACTCTGCCATACAGATAAACTTTTAATGCATCCCATAATATAATGTCTGTTACCTCTCCATTATTGTTGATTTCTACAAATGTATCTATTTATTTTAGAATCCATTCTGTAAAGCCTTTTATTTTTGTTATATATGTGGTATTCTTTGTAAAATTATCAAGTCATCATTCTTCACAGCCAAGCTAAAAAAAAGGCATTATGGTCAGAAAGTGGACATGACATTATTAACACATCACTTATTTTTGAATAAAGGCTATTTGAAATGAAAATCTTGTCAATAATTGTTTGTGTGCTCAATCTGAACGAATAGTGTGCATAGTTAAGTGAATTTTGTAATCTTAAATTGACAATCATAGTGTCTAAAATTCGGGTCCAACTACAAGTAACAAAAATAACGTTCACTTTAGGTATGTCACTCACATTCCCACCCACAGTGTCATTTTTTTGTAAATTTCTGGTATTTCTTAAATTCGTCTTCTTTTGTCTCCCACTGTCAACTACCATTTCAGTTTGTGTTCCTGTCCCATTTGAATTGGATCTTTGTTCTTGTGTAATAAGTAATAAATGTCTTCTGCCATTCAAGCCATCTTTTCACTTGTATTATCAGTAGTTAATCTTTTTTTTTCAGATATACTTTCAGTAGGACAGTTATAAGTGCAAACTGCTCCTTACAGTAACATTTTGTTTTTTTTCTCACTGATCGTTCATGTGCTTTCCTTACATAGTTTCAAACATTTCATTTATAGTGGCAGTGTTCTCCTTCTTTACATAAATTTCAATGGTAATCACAGTTCCCATTGCCCATGTAATACCATATTGCGCTATAATTAACGGAAAGAAACTAGCGTTTCAATTTTTTGTAAAGCACTTTCTACATCACACAGTTAACACATTATTCTAAGGAAAAAGATCACTAGAAGAAAATTTTCATGTAAAACATCACTATTCCTAGCTGTTCTGCAAACACTGATTTTATTTTTTACTGCAGTTCCTGGTTGTCGATCTAACTGTATATAGTATTATAAGCATTTGCAATTGTACTACAGTGTGATCGGCACATGGAAGGGAACTGGCTGTAAAACTGACTAACTGCAGTTCCAAGTTGTCCAGCTAAATGTATGTAAATACAGGGATGTTGGTAAATGTACTCTGCGTACACTACAGTGTGCATGTAATCGTCGAGAGGGTAGCAAAAGCAGTGATAAAAAAAAAATGTGTTTTTTACACTGCCCTATTCACAAAAATGCTGCCTATTGCTGGTTGCTATTCAAAGTGCTGAAAGTGAATTCACACATCGGAGGCACCTTGACTATAATTAACACTTCTACTTAAAATAATATTTTGCTGTTGATGTAGGTAATTAGCCCTTCCTATACTTCTTTCATTTAGGTAGAATCAAGAACAAAGTGATGGTGGATACACCCACAATCTCAAAGGATCAATTTTTAAATATTTCTCTAATTCTCATGAAAATGTTAAGAACAATTGACTTTGCATCTTTATGCATTTCTGAACAAGAAGTACAAACTCCGGTGTATGGAATTATTGACAGACTGTAATCCCGAGTGGTTTAAGTAGGAAATCAAAAATTTTGTTAGGGGCAGGAAGAAAACATGAGATAAAGACAGGGACACTTAAGAAACTGTTGCAGAAAAGAGGAAAATCCCAGGATGCAAAAAACTCCCTTACCAGCCTCAGTAAGAAGCTGAGATCCCTCATAAAATCCTCCAAAGCTAGTCACGAAAATAAAATTGCCAAAGACTCCAAAGACAACCACAAGGCATTGTATAGCTATGTCAAGAATCTAAATAGCAATGCTCAGATCTGGTCTGAGCTACAACAGAATGGCATTAAATATACTGATCCCAAGGATATTGCGAATATCCTGGCAGATCGATTCAGTGCAAACTTCACCCCCCTCTCACCCCCTAAAGGGCCCATCTCAATACTGAAAGATTGCCAAATTCTGGTAATAACGGCCACACAGGTAAAAAATGCACTCTCCAAAGCTAAGAATACAGCATTCATGGGACCAGATGACATCCCAGGCTGTGTACTACATGAATTACAAAATGAACTGGCACCTCACCTAAGTGTCTAATCATAGCCTCACCTCAGGCTTCCTGCCCACTGAGTGATGCACAGCTACAGTTATCTCACTCCATAAGGGGGGATCCACCTTGGATCCCGGGAACTACTGCCCCATCAGTCTGACGAGCCTGATCTGCAAGGCCATGGAACGTATTATCATGGAACTTATAAACAAAGACATTGGCAACCTTCAAACACTGGACCCCACCCCGTTTGGGTTCATGAAGGGCTGATCTTGTCTCCTGAACCTGATTGGCTTCTTTGAATCAGTCTCCAGAGCCGTGGACAAGGGTAAGGTGGTCCACACAGCCTATCTGGACCTCGCCAAGGCCTTTGACACCACCCCCCACTCTGGAATCATAGATAGACTTGCTAAGCTGGGCATAAATCCCTACATTACTCGATGGGTTGCCAACTGGCTTACAGACAGAACCCACACTGTAAAAGTAGCCGACTCCAAATCCAGCTCCAGACAAGTGACAAGTGGAGTACCTCAGGGTTAAGTCCTGGGACCGCTCTTGTTTGGCATCTACTTCTCTGAAGTACAGGCCAACACTAATGGACTCTGGCTAACAAAGTTTGCAGATGACTGCAAACTGGGAGCCATTACTGAATCCCCAAATGATGTGGATACTCTACAAAAGGGCCTTATAGAAACAGATGCTTGGTGCCAGAGCCATGGGCTCAAGCTCAATGCCAAGAAGTGTATAGTTATCCCCTTTGGGAAAAAACATGTACCCATGAATTACCACATGGGTGGCAGTACACTAAACACTGAAAGTGTGATAAGAGACTTAGTGGTCTCACCTTCGATAACTACATCGCCACAACAGTCAGGAAATCCTTCTATATGGCACACCTCATCACTAGGGGCTTTTCATCCAAAAAAAAAGGAGGTCATTGTCCCACTGTACTCATTAGACCCATTGTAGAATACAATGCCCTGTTTGGTATATACCTCACAAGACATCTGCAACAGCTGGAAAGGCCGCAAAAATACCTCACTAAAAGAATCACAGGCCTAAAGCAGATGCCCTATGCTGACCATCTAAAAAAACTCCAGCTATACTCTGTGGCATATCGTCTACTCAGAGGCGATCTCTACTTAACATACAAGGCCATGTCAAACCTAGAGCTGTTGGACATGCTACACTTAAAGAAATCCCAATCCCTCAGAGCCACACGCTCAAGGGATCTAAACCTTGTCGTCACAATGAACAAAACATGCTGGAGGGATAGATTCCTGACCCAAAGACTCCCCAGACCCTGGAACTGACTGCCCATACATATCAAGCAGAGTGCCTCCGTGGCCCTCTTCAAAAGGAGCCTTGATGATTGGATGGGAGATAGGAAATTCACCCTGGGATCACGTCAGTCGCCCTGCTAGACAGGGGTCCAGGGAAGTAAATTTTGTGGGAAGATATATCTAGGGAATTATTGCTAGGCTTGTATAGGCCTAGGGCCAATAGCCTAGTACCAACCTATGAACCTATATGTATATATATATATATATATATATATATATATATACATATATATATATTTATATATATATAAATAAATATATATATATAAATAAATATATATATATATATATGGGTCTATATTAGATGAGCAAAGTTGCACACCTTTAAAATTCATATGATTGAGACCATATGATAGAAGTTTTGAAACTTCGAACATAAAATTAAAAAATATATATTTTTACATTTTTGCAGGGTGGCAAGCCCCCCCTGCATCCCCTGCAAATTAAATATACCAACTCCAAGATCACACTACAGTGAGGAAATGGGTACATTTCCTGATCCGCACTGTACAGTGATTTCCATTCAAAATGTTTGAAGTTTCAAAACTTCCATCATATACTTTAGTCCCAACTTTATGAATTTTGTAGTTTTGAAAACTTCAGTGATATGATAGGAACCCATATGTTTATATATATATATATATATATATATATATATATATATATATATATATATATATATATATATATATATATATATATATATATATATATATATATATATATGTGTGTGTGTGTGTATATATATATATATATATATATATATATATATATATATATATATATATATATATATATACAGAGAGAGAGAGAGAGAGGGATTTCCTGACTACTGTTGCGATGTGAGGTTCAAACGACAGAGTGTAGTCTACAGAGGTGTACAGATTTCTGATTGTGTATGTCTAGAGTCAGCTGTTCTCTGTACTGTAGGTTGCTGCTGAGATTGATGCATTCATTGATTGATGTATTTCTTGACTGGGTAAAATACTGATCCATTTGGATCATTTTGAGTCTCAGCCCAGGGTTTACAACCAGATAAAAACTGATATAAAGTAATATAAGACGTTGGTTAAGAAAACAATAATATAAACAAAGTTCAAAAACAATTGCAGAATTGAGCATTATAAGGTTGGTAACAGATTGTTAAACTTCTTACTGTTGGAGTACATAGACTAGCAAATGCATTTATACTGTATAATGAATACTATATTACACTGTCAACTCTAGTAAAACAACCTATTTTTATATTAGATACTGAATCTTCTACAAAACTATGATAACTAGTAAACACATACTATGTGACACTGATATATGTTTTACAAAACTAGATAAGCTAGTAAATGCACATAATTTCACAATGAAAAACTACTAAACACAAAATATTTTACACTGAGATATATACATCTGGAAGGGGGTAGCAGGAGAAGGATTTCTGGGTGTAATAGGTGAGAAAGAGCTGGATCCAGCACTAGGTGTCCTAGAGTTCCCTAGGGCCCACTGGCTTTGGGGTTGTCTTCTGGCTGGGGGACTGTTACATTTCCTGTTTGAATGTTTTAAAAAAATCAAAATTTTCAGGACGTTCTTCTTTATGAACTCTCCTCTGCGTCCAGTCGTACACACCTGTTGCATCCGTGTGTGTGTCTTTGTTACACAGAACTGTTTACTTCCTCCTTTCTGCATTCCATGTGAATGGAATTTAAATACAACATGACATTCCTGTGTTTCGTGGAATGTAAACAACACAAACATGCTATTTTCCCTGGATAGTACAGCATAGACAAGTAAGAGAGAGAGTGTGTGTACCTGTGTGTGATTGAAATGTCCTAGTTAGGGATGGCAGGTGGTTAGTTGATTTGCTCAGGCTCACACACTGTACCTTAGTTAGAGGAAGCAAGAGGATGAATCCTCTACCCCAACTACTAAGCTACTAAAAAAATGAGTTTCAAGTGCAATTTGTAGATGAAACACTGAAATATAAAGTTGTTTGCTAGCAGCAACCTCTTCATTAGTTACATATCTCTTTAACATATTAAAACAAAGAGTGAGAAGATCACACTGAAAAACCAATCAGTAAAAACTAAATGAAAACTCCAGCTAAGCTAGAACTTCCAATGAGTGACCTCCGAAACCTCCTGTAACAGAGGCACATAGGATATATGCAAATGACCCTTATGAACATCAGGTGTTTCAGCTATATGGTGATTCTGATTGCCCATGACTTTTACGTTTGAAGTTGTTTTAATGGACAATTTCAGGCCAATAAAGCCAAACCCCACTAGCTATGGATATGCATATTTCGGTCTTGTTATGACCTCGTCAGCATAGCACAAGCAGAGTGTTTGACTAAGCATAAGAAACACAGGGCTGTTATACCCAGATCTCTTTAACATGGAATTATTCAGATGACTTTTACTTCTGCAGATTGTGCGTATTGACAAATGCTGGTGAATTGTAATGATAGAAGTCTGTGTGGCCTTTTATGGCTGAAAGGTTCTGAATTAGTCATTTTTGTAATTATTAGTTCATATTTTGCATTTCATTGCTTACTGTAAAGATGTTAAAAACTACAAATCTAAAACACGCTCTAACAAGTGATGCTTTACTATACAAGGAATATAATTTAAAACACTCAGGAAGGTGAATTAAAGAACACATGCATGTTTGTATGATCCTAAAAATGTGTGCAAGGGGCCTATGATTTGAAAACAGCTCAGAGGTAAACTTTATCTGCCACTGGCCAAATGCATTTTCTTTGATTGTGGTTTTCAATGCCATGTCAATGAGTGAGTTTCAAGGAGAGAGGAGTTTTACTGTTAAGTCTGTTTTCACTGTAAGACTGTATTGCTTTGTTTAGCAAATGTTTATCAGTGTTTCTGCTATAAAGTTTGAAATAAGAGTTTTAAGTTATATACAAATATCTGTAATGATTGTAAAAGTAAAGAAGAAAACAGTAATCCACTGAAAGGTTTGAACAGTGTGTATTGTAACTGGGCAGAAATAACTAAGTAATGAGACACCAGAATGGCTACAGGGAGGGAGAGCTGTGTATGGAGGATCCTGATACATTACCCTGCCTAGGGCCCCATTTGACCATGATCTGGCTCTGGTGAGAAGGGAAAGTATAGGTAGATGTGGTGAGGTTGGGAAGATTGAGAAAGTTGAAAGCTTGGTGAGCAAAGTTTCATGGTAATGAACTGTGTCCAAGAAATGTTGGAGGAAGAAGGCAAAAGGGGCAGAAGTATGTAAATGAGGTTTGCGCGAGGTGGCATTAAATTTGTTTTAGTTGTATTTGTTATCGCGTATAGTCCAGGCACCAGTACCTGTCTAACACTGTAGGCATTGTCTCCAAGAAGGCAAAGTATTCTTAATAGCTTTTAGGTGCATATGGAGAAACAGATGGAGTTTTCTATCTGCCACCCTAAATAAAACCATGCCAGGCTGCCATATACTGACTTTGGTAACCAGTTTTCCCACACATCCATACATTGTCAGTGTGTTGCCCATGTTTGATGAAGCTTTTGAAACCACCACACGACTGACAATGTCACATGTTTATCACATCCATAAAATTACACATTTTTATCTTAGTCTTGATACATTTGTGTGAAGGCTGCCAGCCTAGCTAGACAGAATTCTGCAGATAATTCTATGTTATTGTAAATATTACTATAATCCACAGGCTTGTTTTTACAAATGTAAGAAAGCTAAATGTAAAAAAACTGTGTTATATGCTGAACTTCAAAAATGTAACCACAGCGCACCCTGCTGGCAGAAAGCTGTTAAGTAAAGAATTACCACTGTGTTTGATCTTAAGCTCGGAGACAGGGTGTCTGGGCTAGCAAATTCTTTCTGTTGTTTGAAGACAGAGATAATTGCTAGATTTTACATGTAAAAGTGTCTTTTATTGCTGTGACTTCCTGGCCAGGTGCAGCTTACAAAGAAATGCAAATTCTGAGTTTCTGTTAACCTGGGAACTAAAGGAGAAGTGATACAATTGATGTAATGTGAAATGACTCAGCAGTACTGGGTGTTATCAATTTAAGACTTTCTCAGAGAGAAAGATGGAGGATTTTGTATCTTGATCTATATCTGACAACACTCACTAGCACGTGCTTGCTCTGTATGTAAGTAGTATTTAGAACAGTGATTTCTCTTAGAGTTAGATATAAATATAGCCAGATTAGTCTTGCTATTTTCTGTATTTATGTCAGACTATCCTACAATATTGTTTTAAAGTTTCTGTGATCTCTGAACTCTTGATTAGCACTGTGTTGAACTGAGGAGATTTGTCTTATGTTTTTATTATTTATTATTAAATATTTGTAAACCTTTCAGCTGTGGCTGTTTTGTGTAGAGATAATTTAAGCTCTTAAAGTACATTGCATGCATTTAGTGATACTGTCCAAGCCACTCCAATAGTCTTGCTGTTCGGCACACTTACTATTTAGAAAATAGTAATATTACACACTGAAATTGGTCACCCCTTGGGAAGGGCCTTATAGTAGCTGATATTAGTGGTTGGTGGCAGTCAGTGCTACCTTATAGTCTGGGCAGAAAGGGGGCACAGCTGGAGAACCTATGCCAGCCTTCCCCAGGAGTGTCTGTGTGTTTGTATATAACTCATATCTCAAAGTGTGTGTGTTGTGTGTGTGTGTGTGTGTGTGTGTGTGTGTGTGTGTGTGTGTGTGTGTGTGTGTGTGTCAGCATACCTCTCAACCTTGAAACATCAAAAATCTGGACAAGGCCCATGAAAAATAGGTACAAATCGGTACGCTGTTTAACATAAAATTTGCATACATAATTATGTAACCCCGCCCACTCCAGTGGAATTGTGGGATACCAACTTTCGTGCAAATTGAAGAACAGGCAAACAAAATATGGCACCAGAGTCACCCTGCAGCCATTCCCAATGTCCCTTTACCTGGCTATTTTGCCCCATTTACCATAAACACTAATGTGTGCATACTGCTTTACTTCTACAATGATTATTTGGGTTTTAATTTTTACACTTTACAGCACAATGGACAAACACCAATAGACACCTGTTAAACTGTCTCACAATGAAAATAGATTTGGCATTAAAACTTGTCTACCCTTGAAACTCACATTCATTAAAATAGCATTGAAACATGCACCACATCCAAAGAAAATACATCTGGCCAGTGGTGGATAAAGATTACCTTTTGGGTTGTTTTCAAATCACTGGCCCCTTGCACACAAAACAAGAAACATACATGGCTTTAGTAAATTATATTCCTTGTATAATACAGCACACTTGTTAGATAAATTAAATTAAATTTGTTTGAACATTTTTTCAGTAGGCAATGAAACAAAATGCATGAACCAGTAATAAAAAAACTGCCCAATTCGGAACATTTCCATCATAAAAGTCTACTTCCACACACACACACACACACACACACACACACACACACACACACACACACACACAATATACATAAAAAAATAAAATGACAGTAATTTAAGGCATAGGTATCTTGCACAGCTCTTATTTTCAAGTTATGTTTTTTTTTTTGGGGGGGGGGGCAGAAGGCCAAAAACCAGGGGCACATTTTAAGCATTGCTTATTTAACTTTGGAAAGTTGCTAAAATAAAACGTGTTACTGCCATGTATTTCACTGGCAAGTCTTAACATAGGACTCTGTGCACTACAGTCAGAGCAACATACCACTATGCCAAATCAGCTGCTTGTTTCCCAAAAGATAGTAAGACTGAAACTTAAATAGCTATCATTTAGTGAATTCATTTCTCACTTCTTACTATAGTTCTCAACCTCTTAGCACAAAAACCTGGACAAAGCCAACAATGGGAGAATACAGCCCCAAATTAGGTACAAATTCAAATACTGATCTTCTAAACTTATAAAATTGCTAGAATAAAAGGTTTTTGTTACCATTTATTTTCTGAAGAATATGAAGTCTGAAATTTAAATGCCTGTCATTATTTAATAAATTCATCAGTGATTTGTCACAAGCATCCTGAAACCACAGAGTTTGAGGAACAGAACAAAAACAATTCACAAATGGTGGTGGCTAGGGACATTATGCTCTTTTTACCCTATACCCAGGGTACAGGGTTTGAGCCTGAGTACCTCTAGCCACCAGGTGTATTATAATGGGGGCATTTACACACAAGCACACACAGATAAAAATGCACACCTCCATCCTGAACAGTGTCCAACATACCTTTAAAATGACCATTATTCAAGGGATCATTACTACCCAAACCTATGTAGACCTCGCATGAAAAAGGGGAAAAACTAGGATTACCTTTTTCAAATACTGACACGGAATGCACAGCAAAAAGCTTTAAACAGACAACTTGTCTGCTAACATTAACCACACAAAGAGTGCTTCTGGTACAATGCTGATGGCACCTGCCTAATACACCTTTGCTTAAATTAACATCTCCTGGCTTATCTATACATAGCCCATGAAAAACACAATGCCTCTCTCTCTCAAAATACCCAGTTGTTCATTAAAATGTGGCTATCCACTGTATGGGACAGGAAGGTTAACCAAACAATACCGATTCCAAATAACTTCATACTGTGCTGCTACCTGATCCAAAGATACACAATACAATGACACAGAAATTCGAGATCAACATAAACATACAAATACTACTTAAGTTACCACACTATTAAAAGTAAAGGCACTGCTAGCAAATTGTCGCTTGCCACTCCCACTAATCCAAGGTTTAGTAAATTTTAAGTTGGTAATATACTTCCCTGTAATTACATCTGAGTTTTCACACTTCAGAAAACTGCAGTTATGGTGCTCAAACAACATACAAGGGTAACCTTTGTGTTGGAAATAATTTTTTTCGCCTTACTAGCCATGAGACAAGTGAAAGATGCTTTTCACGAGATGCTGTAAAGTGTACTTCCTCCTTTCTGGGCTTGCTATAATACTTTTCTCTCTATTTTCTAATCAATCATTTCATGAATAACCATAAATAAAGGGAAACAGTTAATATATGAAAGGTGACTACTCCGGAGTCCGGAAACTATGTTATAAAATGCTCATAACATAAAAAGACACAACGTATGGTGAAATGGTTGCATAGGACCTAGCTTGCCTAATTAAATTGTGTTAAATGTCAGAGATCTTTACAAAATGGAGTCTTAGCAGACAAACCCATGACAAACAAAACATAACATAGCTGAACATGCCTCCATAAAACGGCACGCACAGGTACTATTATTAAAATAGTAAAATAGGTGATATTATTAAAATAAGATCTGCACTGTAACTGTTGTCACGGGAAAACTGTGTGTGTGTATGTATACGCGCCCGCACACACACACACACACACACACACACACACACACACACACACACACACACACACACACACACACACACACACACACACAAAATTGACAGGCTCATAATACACACACACACACACACACTCACATTTTGTTCCTTACCTAATCCAATATCCAAGTCATTTCCAAAACAGCAGCAGAAGATCCATTAAGTCGCTATAGGGTACGGCAGCAGAAGATCCATTAAGTCGCTACAGGGTACGGCAGCAGAAGATCCATTAAGTCGCTACAGGGTACGGCAGCAGAAGATCCATTAAGTCGCTACAGGTGTGTGCTCTTAAGGGAAATTGTACCTTACTGTGTGTGTACTTGTTATCCTCCCAATGTGCATGCCCCTCACTGGTGCTAGTGGTGAAGATTGAGGCTCCTTGATTACTGGGCCAGTGCGCGAGCATCGCAATTTGTACAACCATTTTCAAATTACAATAGTGGACCCTTTTATTTGTTTAATCATGATGTGTTGCCTGCTCACCACACTTCTGTGTAAAGAACAGGGTGACACACTTGTGCACAGGCCCTGGACCCTGCATTCTTGCTGTAAACAGAGACATGGCATGAAAGTCTGGTTTGGTTTATGGGTATTGCTGCCTTAGGGGAGGAAGCATTGTTCTTAGAGGACTTGGTGTCCACTACCTTAGTAAAGCCTATGGTTCCTTGTGCAGCAATGGCATCTCTTAGGTTGCCTTCTATAGAAAGGTTGGTATTCACTTTATTTTGGCACAGTTAGACTTTCCCAGTAAATAAATTTCAATAAATAATAGTGAAGCTGGCAATACCAGTCAGAGAAGGCATTACAATGTAACTCATAGAAAGCCACACTATTTATAGAGTTGGGGTTCTGCCATAGAAGCTAAGACCACTAAGATCAATTTGAATGAGTAAAATAACATTTTTGATAAGTACAAGAGTATACCATGTTTTTCTTATTTGTGACTCCACCACCGAAGTGGGTGCCCATTATGTGATAAAGGCTGGTAAAATGGTAGGGTACACAGAGTAGGCATAACCAAAAGAAACTAAGAAGTTACTTTTCTGTACAGACATTTATTCAGGCCATACAGGATACCCTGTACTTCTTCAACTTCATAATTTTTGTGAATATATAGTGGATTGCTAAGCCTTACAAGAATTGAACAGTCAGCATAAAAACATGTGTGCACAGACCCCAGGAGTATAATCTCTGTAGTCTTTTTTTTTCTCAATTTTTTTTTATTTTCAGTTAAAATAACATTTACATAAAACCTCTGTAGTCTTGGGGAAAAAGGTTGGGGCATGTAAGGCAACTGTTACATTGATGCAACGCTATGACTAGAGTACCACTGTAAAGACAAAGTGCATTAAGTTTTATTGGGCAGGGTACTGTCACCTGGAGCAGCACAAGTGTTATCACTCCTAAAGTGGTAATGAGTGTCCGGAGCAGCCTAACCAATGAAATATTACATATTCATAGGTTCATAGGTGTATACTAGGCTAATGGCCCTGGAGCCTTTACAAGCCTAGCCCATAGAAGTGCCCTGGCATTGTGCCGCCCAATGTTAGTTTCCAGGGCCTCTATCATGTAACATGTAGACGCAGTGTCCCTTGTCACTGAGATACTGGACTAAAATGGGGCAGTAGGTATGAGACGCTGGTTTTAAAAATGTTGGATGTGCATAAATTGGACCTTAGGTAGCAGCTTAGGAACTGAGAAGATCTGCATGGCCAATTAAATATTATCGGTCATGGAAGTATATTGTATTGTTTTACTGTACTTATAGTTTCATTACAGAGCAGCCATAGTGTAGCTACACCTTCACAGCATAGGAAACCTTACAGTTTCCATACACAGGAACCACTGCTAATTCTGTTGTTTCTTGCATGACAATACTTTTCATTTTCTAGATATTATTTTGTGTGTGTTACTAGATGTAACTGTTTTGTACCATATAAATGGTTGTAATTACAGATAACATGGTATTTGGAAACAGCTCTCACTCCTCTGTATTTTTCAGTCTGTGGATGCTGTATCATGGCACCATAAATGTATCATGTACACATACTAATACATGATATACTAATGGTGAGGGAACACGAGACAATATTCTTATGTGGATACCACAAATTTGTCAAGTATATAATTCAAGGTAGGTTAATAGCACTTTTACCCATGGATAACTTTCACCCAGTCCATAAGTTATAACATTTAAGTTCTTGAAGTGGAGTGATGTGGTCATTCAAGTCAATGTGTTTTCACCTCATGCCAGAGTTTGTATCCACAACTTTCCTCCGGGGCAGCTGATATTTATGTGCACACATACATATTTATGTTTCTCCAGATTTGGCATTGTGATTATTTCTCTATACCTATTCCATTTCTGTTTCTGGCTCACAAGCAGGGAATTTGAAGTATGTACACGTTTTTTATGTTACTTATTTGACTCAACTCACTGGCACAGCATGTGGTAAAGGAAGCTTGATTAAATCAGTTTGCGTGTGAATTATTCTAAGCTTGACAATGTGTTAGGGTTATTGATTTTGGACTCAGGGTTAAACAATAGGTGTCAGACAAGGTGAAAATGTCCACATTTAACTTGATTAGGCAGTAAGACTGCTTTAGCTTGATCCTGGAAGAATTTCATTGCATTGAATGTCAAGCTTAAAGGGACAATCCCAATGTTTAAAATTTGGGTCCAAACTAAAGCTGTCCAAAGTAATGTCCACTTCACCGCATCGCTCACAGTCCCACCAACATTGTCGATTTTCTTGTAAATATCCTCTATATGTTCAGCCCCATTCCTCTTTTACCTCCCAGTGTCAACTATGCTTCAGTTTTATATTCTGATTAGTTTTTATTTGATTTTTATACGTTGCATCATTTGCTGCCTATTTGCTCACTTCGTCTCTCCGCAGTCAATAATTTTACAGCCAGTCGATCTGTGCATTTTGTTTTGTAGAATGTCTTCTTTTACAGGGCCTTTATTTATTTATTTTTTGGACATTTCAATATTGTATTTATGTGCTGATATATATACACAGTATTAACCTCAATGAAGGATCGTTTTAGTAGTGCACGCAGTTTCAATAATATGTGCAGAACAAATGCTATGTACATAAATATTGTACTTTGTGGTTCCATTCTCCTGTTATGATTAGAAGTCAGTTACAGCATTGTTATTTTAATCAAAATCCAACGCTACTTTCCCTAAGGTTATAAGGTGCATTTCCTGACAATGCAATCCATTTCTCGAGGGACACCATAACATCCAATGCCATTAGTTTCTTTCAAGTATTCTGTGCACTAGATGTCTTTGTCTAAACTTCATTTAAACATTATGTAGCATGTATGACTGCAGTGGAAGTGAATGAAGTGAGAGAGCTAGAGTTTTCCATAGCAGTACTGGCTGAGCTTTCACTAGGTCACTACTGTACTGTAGAGCAAAAATCCGGTGTTCGTGTGGGTTTTCCCTGGGTGCTCTGTTTTTCTCCAACTTCCCAAGGCAGGGGAGGTGGCTTGGACACTCTAATTGGCTGCATGTGTGAATGTGTGCATGGGTGAGCCTTCAGAGAGCGGATGTGCTCCAGGTTGGCAGCTGTACACTGTAAAACTGTCATTTTATCCAAAACTCATTCTGCAGACTGTTGATCTATTGTGGTGACTCGGAACAGGGGTCAGCTGAAAGAAGAGTTAGCTCACTTCACTTTCTCAGGAGAACATCGCTAAAGTTTAAATACTGACAAATGTCAGCCTTATTTTTATCAGTATTTTCTTGACATCCACACTGAAGAATAGTCAATGGAGACTATCAGTCTTTCTCCATATTAAACCATGATTTTTTTTTCTATTAAGTCATATACATGGATGAGTCATTACTAGCCTTGTGATCCCAGCAATTGTGAAAAGGAATGCAGAGTCTTGACATCATATTTGATGGAAAGACAAAATATTTGCTTTCAGTATTTTGCCAATAGTATTATATGTTAGCTGTAATGGTGCTGGACAAAAAAAATATATTAATGTTAAAAGTAGATACCATGAAAGCTTGTTTAATGCACAGTCTAGGGGATCATACAGCAAAGCTTTATAGACCAGTATGACTATAAATAATTCATAATGTAAAGGACTGTAAGATTCATGGAAACTGATTCAAGTTTAAAAAAATGGCAGGCTGATGTAGAAGCAAACTAGCATGTTTCCATACATGTATAAAGTATTCAGCCACGTCTGTGCCCTAGTTATATTTTAAAATAAGGAATGTTGTTTCCAGTTTACTCCCACTTCTAGAGGCATTCCAGTAGGTGAACTGGTGATTTTCTCGAAGTGCCATCAGGTGGATATGTTCTTGCAGGGTAGGGTCTATATTAGATTGGCGAAATGGCATTACAGCAAATGCCATTTAGACTGAAATCTGAAAATAGTGAAGGCTCAGGTCAGGCCTGAGCCGTGACATTGCCCTTTACCCCACTGTAGTGTGATCTCAGAGTTGGTATATTTAGTTAGGGGGGGTGTGGGGAGTGAAGCCCCCCCACTCAGTTATGTTTAAAATTGCCTGTGTGTGTTTTTGGTGCTAGCGATTTCTTTCCTTCATTAAACCAAATTGGGTTGGGTCCAGTGTTTAGAGATTTCCTTTGTCATTACTGATAATTTCCATGATAATTCTTTCCAGTGCTTTGCATATGAGACTAGTCAGATTTAGGGGTCTGTAATTCCCAGGGACTATAGTTGGCCCAGCTTTGTGTAGGGGGATTATGGTTGGCATTCTCCATTTGTGAGGCTCAAAGCCTGTTTGGAGGCTACGGTTAAATTGTCATTCCAGATTGCATGATAGGTCTTGTTTCATTATATTTATAAAATTTCTTGGAATATTGTCTGACCCCATCAATGCAGTATTCTTGGCATTATTGAGAGCATCGTGGACCTATTCCCTGTGATAGCAGGGAGAGCTATATTTCATATTATTTCCTGAGATGAGGCTGGGGAGAGGGGGTTAAAGTTAGAGTTGAATTTGTGTGCTGGTAGGTTTATTATATTTTCAGGCTTGGTATAGGTGGCTGTATTAATGATGAACTCAGTAGACAACTGCGTATTGCCTTTGAGGTTGCGGACATAGTTAAAGAATGCCTTGTGGTTGCCCTTGGCCTGGGTGGCCAAATTTACCTCAGGTTTGGCTTTGGCTTTGATAGACTTTATTTGTGCTCTCAAGTTTTTTTTTTTTAATAAGTTCAGTCTGGTAAAAGGAGATGAAGAGTCCATGTAGAAATCTTATCAAATTCATGGATACCCTTCTCATGTGTCTATTCAGTATTGCTTGCATCTACATGATGTACCCACATAAACCATGGACCTAGTGGATTTATTACTTAAATGCAGTAGCTTTTAACAAACCCTGATTATTTATTGGTTTATTCCTTTTATTTACTAAGAAAGTCTAACTGGGCACATGAGCCATTTTCAGGAAGATAAGGAGAAGGGCTGCAATGAACCAAATAACAGTAATAGAGTGACACTAACATTTGAAAGGAGAACTGCATTTAAAGTCAGATTAAGGATATAGACAGCCATATTATATTATTTTGTCTTATATTAAATGCTATGTTATAGCTTATCCTGCACTACTAGTGTAATGTGATAGTTACCAGTAAATCTGTCTTCTCAGTCATAGCTGTACTTTATCTGTAGGCCTCAAGCACGTTTTTGTGCTCATGTATCCATGACACCTGTTTGTGTCATTATTGTATATGGATCGCATTTTATAAGATATACTGTAAGATCACATCACACATATTTGAGAGAATAGTCAATTTTTAATCAACTTCTGTGTTTGGCTGGGAGATTTCACACTTAATTTAGTGAGAGTTGGAGTTTTTCCTTATCTCCAAAGCTGTGTGATCACAGAGTTACTGCATTTAGGGATACAGTAGGGCTTGTCCTTCATACACAGATGTGGCATTTCTTTAGGTAACGGTTAGCAAAGCTAGTTTCCAGTTTTTTAACTTTTTCAAAGATTCCCAGTGTGATGTTTATCTGTGCAATGATCCTTGTGCTGATTTTCTGGTCATGTGCCGTACAAACAAATGATAAATTAAATTTTCATTTGTGTCCTTTATTTGACTATTTTTTCTGCTTTGAGGAACATGTCTTAGGTAGGATTTGTATGTAGAAATAAGGATAATTCAGTTTCAGTGCAGCTCTCCATTAAGATTACAACAGAAGCTGAAAGACTGACACAGTGTATGTGTGTGCATGTGTCTGTAGATATTGGCAGTATAAATAGATAACTGAAAGTATACTAGAGATGTTACCAGATGTTTTCACTTTTGATGAAAACATGTTACAAAGATTATGAAATTAGGGTGAAATCAGACTAAAATACTTCACCAAGGCAAACTATACCCTCCTAGGTGAAGGTATAAATGCATTCCAAGTCCCACCCAAAGCTGAAAGTGGTAGCTATGTCAAAGCTTACACTAAAGCCCTGTACAATCACTTGCATAAGTGTATAAACTTGACTGCACCAGACAGAAGCAAAGCCAGAGCCCCAAGTAAATTCAAACTGCTATGGTGGACTTCCAGCATCAAAAACTACTCAACAATAAATGCAAAAAGCTGCTGTCCAAGAAAACAAAGACAAGGACCCAACAATGGGAAAGCAACCTCCTTAGCCTTAACAGGCAAATAAGGCAACTTTTCAAATCCTCCAAGAGCTACTGGCAAGGATAACCATAAGGCCTTTTACAGGTATGTACTGTACATAACCTAAAGGGTAGGACCCAAGCATGTGCAGAACTGGTGGTCAATGGTATCGCACAGGCTGACCCCACAGAGGTACAGTACTAGCTACTGGATAGGTTTGGTGAAAATGTCACTCCCTTATTCCTCCTAACTTACAACAAACCTTCCCCTAAACTCTCCTCACCTTACAAACCTGAAGAGCAGGTCCTCAAAGCCCTGTCCAAGGCAACGAATATGGCCTCTATGGGACTAGATAACATCCCAGACTGTTTTCTGAGCAGGCTAAAACATGATCTAGCATCACCACTAAGCAGGTTGACCACTACTTTAACTTAGACCAGCACGTGTGTACCATTGTAAGGAAAGCTTTCCACGTAGCTCACTAGATTAGTAAAGCCATCGCCTCAAGAGCAAAAGAAGTTATAACCCCCCTATACTCTGCACTTATATGGCCCATAATTGAGTATAATGACCCATTCAGTATGTCCCATACTAAGCACTTATGGCCATTTGAGAGAACTCAGAGGTTTCTAACAAAGACGATCAAGGGCCTCCAGCATGTGCCTTACATGGACTGAGTAAAATCCCGGTCACTATACTCCATATTGCATAGACTTATTAGGGGACAATTATGCCTGGCCTACAGAGCAACCCAAGACCCAAACCTAATGAACTCACTGCATATCTGTACATGAAATAGATCTAGGGCTACCCATTCCATGGACTGAAATATGGCCTGTTACTTAAATAGGACATACTGGAGGGACAGCTTTATCTCCCAGTGAATGCCACATCTTTGGAACAGGCTATCAATGAAACAGAGCACCTCTATGAAACTGTTCAAGAGGAAACCTGGATGAGTGGTTGGGGCACTGTAAATTCTTACCGGGATAGCACCCTCAACCCTCCTGGGTTATGGGAGTCATCACTAAATGCAATCTTGGGTACTGACTAGTACCGTATTATATTGGGTTAAAATGGCTAGGCTTAAAATGACCTCTGGGTCGATAGCCTAGTAGTCTCCTTTGATTCTATGTATATAATTTTTATATATACACACACACACACACACACACACACACACACACACACACACACACACACATATATATATGTGTGTGTGTGTGTGTGTGTGTATGTGTTTGTAGATATGTGTGTGTATACATATGTGTGTGTGTGTGTATATATATATATATATATATATATATATATAGGTTCATAGGTTCACAGGTGTGTACTAGGCTAATGGCCCTGGAGCAGTTACAAGCCTAGCCCATAGGATTATCCTGGCATCCTGCCACCCGACCTTAGTTCCCAGTGCCTCTGTCGAGTAGAGGCACTGAAGGGATCCCGGGGTTAATTTTCTATTTCCCATTCACTCATCAAGATTTCTCTTGAAGAGGGCCAGTGAGGTGCTCTGCTTGACATGTATGGGAAGTCTATTCCATAGCATGGGCAGTTTCTGGGTTATGTTCTATTGATTGTGGTAATGAGGTTGAGGTCTCTGGAGTGTGTGGTGCGGAGGGATTGGGATTTCTTTAGATGTAACATTTCTAACATAGCTGGGTCAGACATGGCTTTGTAAGTCAAGCAGAGATCGGCTCTAAGTACACGATATGAGACAGAGAATAGTCTGAGTTTTTTGAGTCTGTCCATATAGGACAAGTGTTTAAGGCCTATGATCCTCTTTGTGAGGTACTTTTGCGGCCTCTCCAGTTGTTGCAGGTGTCTAGTGAGGTACATGCGAAATGGGGCATTATACTCGATGATTGACTTAATCAGTGGAGAGTAGAGGGAGACAATGACCTCTTTCTTCCTGGATGTAAAACCTTAGTAATGAGATGTGCCACATAGAAGGACTTTCTGCCCACAGTGGCAATGTGGTGATCAAAAGATAGGTTGCTGTCAACCTGTGTTCCCAGATCTCTTATAACGCCTTCTGATTTAGTGGGCTACCATCGATGTGGTAGTTCATGGGAACTGGGTTTTTCCCAAAGGGGATGATGACACATTTTTTGGCCTTGAGCTTAAGTCATGGTTCTGACACCAGTCGTTGGTCACAGTGAGGCCTTTCTGTAGGATGTTAACATCACTTGGGGAGTTAATAATAGCTCCCAACTTGCAATTGTCTGCGAACTTTGTCAGCCAGAGTCCCTTTGTGTTGACCTGGACTTCAGATAAGTAGATACCAAACAGAAGAGGACCCAGGACTGAACCCTGTGGGACTCCACTTGTGACTGGTTGGCAGTCTGACTTGGAGTCAGCTACTTTCACATTGTGGGTTCTATCTGTGAGCCAGTTTGCAACCCACCTAGTGATATAGGGGTTGATGCCTAGCTTAGTGAGTTTTTCTGATTCCTGAGTGGGGAATGGTATCAAAGGCCTTGGCCAGATCAAGGTAGGCTGTATGAACCACCTTGCCTTCATTCACAGCTCTGGTAACTGACTCAAAGAAGTCGACCAAGTTGAGCAGGCATGATCAACCCTTCACAAAATGTGTGTGTGTGTGTGTGTGTGTGTGTGTGTGTGTGTGTGTGTGTGTGTGTGTGTGTGTGTGTGTGTGTATATATATATATATATATATATATATGATTATTTAATTAATTAATTAATTAATCAAATGTATTTGCTAATAATGTTTGGTATATAAGCAAGTGAATTTTTGTAGTAAATTGTTCCATTGAAGGCGAAAGGCCGAGGTACCAGAACATGAAAAATAAAAGCTTATAGCATTTCCTTGCATCGTTCCTTTCATGGTGGTGTGCTTTGATGTTTTTCGAGAGGTGAAGATTTTTGTCTTTTGTGGTTGTATTTCTTGTGACAGACTATTTATTTCAAGGTACAAACTGTCCTAAATTAGGTGACGCTGGAATGCAGAGCAGTACTGACCAATTATTTCACATGCATGCTTTTACTCAGCTACTAGGTCACAGCTACAGCAGTCATACAATCTAGTTCAGAATGCCTCAGTTACTATAGAGTAATGATATTTTTTTTTTATCACTTACCATATGCTAGTGAGGAACAGTGACCATACAGTCATCTGCATAGATCCTAGTAAAATATGATAATTTGCAAAGTATTCTGAAGTAGTCACTCAGTCTGTCTCACCATTACCCACATACAGGGCTTTAAACTTTTGTTGTCGGCTTTCATCCCAGTCTTCACACACAGTTCACAATTTTTATGAATTATGTCATCACCTACATTTTGACCAACATTGTATAATTACTATAATGATTTTCATGACATATTACACTATGTGGTAAGAAAAGTCATAGTATTTGAGCTTTTAAGAGATTTACTAAAACATATGGACTCAGTATTCTTAGCCAGGTGCTGGAGTTCATTAATCACTTGAATCTCCTGTTGAAAATAAACTTATCTGGCAAAGACAATACCACAGTAGCATATAAAAACATCTCCATTTCTCTCAATGAGGCAGTGAAAAGAGGTGAAAATATCCCCATTCACATTAACGAGGTGGTGGAGACAGAGATTCATTCCTCAGGTCTGACAGATTCCCATGCTATCAATACTTCAGAATTAAGGGATTGTAATTTCCATTTATGAAAAGTGGCACACAAGTCATTATAGGTTGGGTATGGGTCTGTAGGAAGAATGACATGCTTTGAACTTCCTGCAGGATTTTTGGCTCAGTTCAGAATACACAGCCAGAGTGAGAAGCTGGAAGAGAGTTTCTTGCAATCTTTTCTCTGGTAAAAGGAGACATAGTCCTGTTGAGCCGTGGCTTGTTACATGGATATTGGTTACATTGCTAATTTTTTGAAGGAATTATTTTGAAATTGTCATCTTTGTAGAGGAAGACCACTACCAGAAGGCTATGTGAACCATAAATACAACAGATAGGTGGTGGTATTTCAAGTAAGTGCAACCTTTTTATTATTGGGAGATTGTAAGGCTAAGATAAGTCAATGCTTTCAGCTTCTGTTCTGTGGGTGCATGGTGATGAATAAATTAGTTCAAATTATGTATTTTGTGTATTTCTGTATTTTTTTTTTACTAAACAGTAATGCATTGTAACATTTTATTTATTTATATCAAAAGTTTCCTATTTTAACTTTCATGTGGGTGTGTGGGTGGCTACTTACTCTTGGATGGATCATCCACCATTTTTGATTTATTTTTATTTCAGTTCTGTTTAACACACTGCATCATTATTGGTCAGTTTGTGTCTTGATGGGATGGCTGTATCCAACTATTTGCTTGTAGATGCGTATGTGCGTTTGTACTTTGTGTACTTTTAGACTAGTCCAATCTTGCTTGAGGTTAAAGGTCCAGGAACGTGAGTGTTTAACTATGACCTCCTGATAAGGATATCCGCACATATGTTCTACAGTTGTACACATTCAGGTTCTTAGTGACATTAGTCCCCAGTAGCCTAGTTAGGTACGGTTATCACAGTGCTCCATGATGGAACACTTAGTGTCTCAAAGTTTATTACACACTTGGTTTTCATGATACAGACAACTTGGAGTCACAGACCATCAGCCTATGCAGTGGAAGACTGAGATGTTGATTAATTATTTATTTTATTTATTTTACATTTGTTAACTGGGGGTGTCTGACTGAGCCAAAAAGACCCTTTTTCAGCAGAGGCCTGGGGAGAAAAGCTCCACATAGAAAAATTACAGATGCATTTAGATATTTAGACATGATTAATATAACCACAAATTACAATAGACATGTTTTTACAGTGGTATGCAGCACATCAACAGTTACAGTGGAGAAAACAAACAAGAAAATATTAATTTAAAAATAAAGGTAATTAATCGATTTGTGGTGTACAGCTGAAATTTGGAACATAGGTAGAATACATACATAGTACACAGGTACAATACATACGTTGTACATTAGCCAGTGTTTGTGAGTAAGAGTGAAAACTATTATCATAATGTCTTGTGTTTGTGCAATTTTTATGTGAAGCTCAACCAGTTTGCTATTAATTATAGATTATTGTGGATATAACTGCAGTCTAAGCATGTATGGTGATGCAAGAGATTGTAATTTTGCTACCCTGTCCTTGGTTATATCTCACATCAAAATACTTGATGTCTATCAGTATTGCTTGCATCTACTTGATTACTTGATGATGCTGTTTTTTTCATTACCTTACACATTCACAACTGCTGTATAGAGATAGCAAACGCCTGTCACACTTCAAGAAAGTACAGGGATGGATGACTGATAGACAAATAAACAGAAAGTAAGACAGTACATGAGCAGTTTGGATTCAGATCAGGAAGTAGTATGGCCAGTCCAATGTTGGCAGTGAGACAGATAGTGGAGAAGAAGTTAAAGATGAGGACTGAATCTAAATGAGCATTGCCAGACTTGGAGAATGAGTATGACAAAGCTGATTTGAGCAGTCCTGCAATGTACTCAAGTCCCAGAAACACTGATAGAAAGAGTGCAGACTATATGCAAGGACCCAATTGCACAAGTACTAACAGTTTTCAGACTTGCAGAGGAGTTCTGAATAGGGCTGGGTGTGCATCAAGGCTCAACTCTGAGCTCACTGTTGTTTATAATGGAGTTGGACTACATTAACAAACTGGTTGGAGGGGACAGGTCAACAAAACTGATGTATGCAGACAATGTGGCATTACAAGCAGGCTGTGAAAAACAAGTTCAGCAGCAAATGATTGAGGTATGAAAATAAAACTGAAGTGACATAGAATGAAACGGAGTTCAGACAAGACAGTTGTCATAGCAGCAAATGGAGAAATCAGAAGAAGCAATAAATTGACACTGAAGAGAAGATAACAAAACAGGATAATAGTTCTAAGTATCTATGTGGGATGGTTGAGGAGAAGCCAAGTCTGAATGGGGAGGTCAAAGCTAGAATCAGAGTGGGCTGCAGCCAAATGTCACAGATTGTGAGGGGGTAGTATGTGATTACCCTTTTGTTCTATTGCAGTGATTGTTTTTTCTTCTAAATAACTGTAAACTCTTGCCAGCCTCAATTCCAGTGTGTACTTTATACGCCGTTGGAAGGCAGGCAATTAAGGTGTAGTTTTTAGGACAGCTGGAAGGTGCATTCTTTAGATGGAGCATTGTTTTTCCTGTTGTTAACCAGGCTGGTGTCTACCTAGGGTGCTCATATAAATAGTTCTTACTCTTGGCTAAATCTTCATGTAAAGATGTTAATACTTTTAACCAGAAGTTAGGTACTGCATCTGGGCCTGGAGTTTTCCAGTTAGGAACTTTTCTCAACTTTGTTTCAATCTCTTTGGCCATTACTTCATCCCATTTCATATCCTGCACACTTGAACTTCTTATTCTTTCTTTTACTTCTTCCATCCATTTAGCATGTTTGTTACATTCCACAGCATCTTCATAGATATTTCTCCAAAATGTATCCATTTCCTCTTTTTTTGGTGCTGTTTCAATTCCTTTTACTTGTTTCCCAATTCTCTATAAAATAATTTTTTGGGTCATCAATAAACTGCCTATTTTGTACTTTTCCTTCATATTTATCTGCATGTCATCTTAGTTTTTCAGCCCATGCAGATATTTTTAGTTTATTATGTGCTATAGTGCACGACAATCTGTTCTGACAATGCACATTGCTTTTATCATATCTATCTTTCTCAGTATTTTTGTTGATCTGTTCCCTCTTTTATACTCTTCTATCAGTGGCACTTCTTGTCTTAATTGCTTTACAGTTTTCCCTACTCGATACTTTCATGATGGTATTCGATTTCTACCCTTCTTTCTCTCAAACTCACTTTAAGGTACAACTTATGTACAGATAGCTTCAAAGGTAACCTGTCACCTGCTGGCATTGTGGTGGAATAACTTGCTATTATCATCTACCTATATTATCATTAATCTGTGTAAATCAGCTTATACATGTTGTCAATCCTTTTTTTTTGGAAAATTGTCTGCATTATAATGTGTGTCACAGTAAGACGCTGTCCGGTTCGATTCTCAGCTAGAGCATCTTCTGCGTGGAGACATACGTGAATGGGCATACCTTCATTGAAGGTTGTGCGTCTGAGCTGGCAACTCGGCATGTAAAAATCTACTGCCAATCATTAGCAGACTGGAGTTCCGCTGTGGCGACCCCTAACCGGGAAAATCCGAAAGACACAACAACAACAACATACAGAGGTGGGTAAAAGACAACCACTGACAAACAGATTTTACCCACATGCAGTAATAACATGTGGATTAAAAGGAAACAGTCTCGCTGAGCTATAGACATGGACAGAATGAAAATATATCTGTAGTGTTATTTCTGACTAACCTGCAATATCTATGGCATGTTTGTTGGAAACCAATGACTTCTGTGGATTTCCATAAGTTGTATGTTCACTGACTAATTTACAGATACTTTCTGATGCTTAGTAATATTGTAGTAGTTGTTAGTGCATGCGGTCTGATAGAAACAGCATGAGGATGGTTCAGTATCTATTGTGTTGATATGTTGCCAAAAGTGCATAACAGTTCATTTTAACATGCTGACCTTTTTCTGCACAGTTTCTGTATAACTTCCAGTATGTATGTTGCGCACCATCTCATAGGACTAACATGTATTATGACTTGTATCACTGACTGTGGTTGTATATGACAAGCATCTGACATTCTTGGAGTACACATGTTCAGTCTGTTTGTATGTGCATGTAACTGTGGAATACCATTGCTATGGCACATTGGCTGCGTGGTTGTCCCTTACTTGTTATGATATCCACTGCCATGAGTTCAAATTCCACGTATGACCTATGCAACTTTTTAATGTATTGTACATGTGATGATGTTACTTCTTATACATTATATATTCAGGAATTTTCACATTTATTCTAATTATCTATTTGTAACAGTAATACAAATGAGACTGATTGTTTAGCACAGCTTTGCATTGTACATGAGAGGTGAGATAGTCCATTGGCATATGCTTGTAATATCTGAGCCTCCGTATAAAGTATAACATTTACATATCACACTGTTTGCCAGATATCAGTCAGAAGTAGGGAAGACAATTTGTAACACAGAGAGAATGAAATTATACTTGAGGTTCCTTCCCAGCATGATTTCAATGTTCTTGCATGGATGGGCAATACTGTCTGGAGGAATGAAGTGTGAACAGACCTTCCAAACATGAACAATGCTCTGAGCAGTCACAACAGATCCAGCGAGGCCTGTCAGTGATGTTACTCTGGCACGGTCCTCAGTAAAACCCACAGACTGCCACCCTTTCCTCCCCAGATGAGCTAACAGTGTTACTGGCTTCAAATCATACCAGCAGGATATATGTTGCCCTCATGCCTAATGCTGACAGGAGTGGATTCTCATTACATGATAGCTGTGGTCCAGTACTTACTGACTAGTAGTCCCTCAGGTATTTCATCATGTTGGAAAGCAGCCCTCAGACCACATTCCCTTCATATTAGAGAATCATGGACACTACCAGAGTGTGTCACCATGATATTAGTAATGAGGGATCTGGTGAGCACACCACCTGACACCCCTTTCTTTTGATGTACAGTTCTGTATCAGGTACAGCATGTGTTTTAAATGGAAAGTGGTTGCAGTCTATTGTACCAAGGATTATAGGATCATAGGAGTTTACTAGGCTAATGGCCTTGGGGCCCTTGCAAGCCTAGCCAAGGGTTTATCCCCAAAAAAGAAATCTCAGTCAGCATCTGTCACCCCTGTCAATGAAGGACAAAGGTGGAGCCCCTGGGACAAATTTGTGATTTCCCATCCACTCATCAAGATTGCACTTGAAGAGGGTCAGTGAGGTACTCTGACATGTATGGGAAGTCTATTCCAGAGATGGGGCAGATTCTGGGAGACAAATCTGTCTCTCCAGCAGGTTGTGCTGATGTTGCATAATAGATTTAGGCTATCAAGCAGGTAATGCGTAAAGTGTTAGACTTACGGATATGGAGCATCTCTAGTAGGGCAGGGTCCGATACTGCCTTGTAGGCGAGACACAGATCACCTCTGAGCAGTCTGTATGATACCGAGTAAAGTGATAGTGATTTGAGCCTGCCCGCATAGGACAGGTGTTGGGGGCCATGGATTCTCTTTGTGAGGTATTTCTGTGGCCTTTCCAGTTGGTGCAGGTGTTATACTCAATTATAGGTCTAATGAGGGAGGAGTACAGAGAGGTAATCTCCTTTTTTCTGGATGCAATCCCTTTACTTATGAGATGATCCAAGTAAAAGGCTTTTCTGACCACTGCCGCTACATGATGGTCGAATGTGAGATTGTTGCCAAGTTGAGTACCCAAGTCTCCCATCACGGGTTGTGTGCTTAGAGGGATACCGTTGATGTGGTAATCAGTAGGGGCCATGTTTTTGCTGAATGGTATGATAATACATTTTTTTGTGTTTAACTTAAAGCCATGACTTTGGCACCAGTTATTTGTTGCTGTGAGACCCTCTTGCAGTATGTTAACATCATTTGTGGAGTCAGTGACAGCACCCAACTTGCAGTCGGGTCTATATTATATATTCGAAGAGTCTTTCTTTGAACATATAATCATCGACCCCCTAAAGAAGGAATGGCCACGTCTGCAAATTTTTTTCTCGGGAAAAAATTAAGTTGGCCATTATTGGGAATTGCCCTTTTCCACAATGTAGAGTGATCTCGAAGTTGGTATACTTAGTTGGGGAGGAACAGCCTCCCATATGATCAGGGTTTTGAAGTTTGTGTTTTTTGTGTATGGCCCCATGAATTTTTTCACGAGGAAAAAATTTGTGGACGTGGCCATTTGAGCTTTAGAACATTTGCCCTTTAGGGGTCAATGATCATATGTTCAAAGAATAGTCTCTTCGAACATGTAATATAGACCCCTTGTAGTTATCCACAAACCTGGTCAGCCACAGACCCTTTGTCATTGCCTGGATCTCTGAGAAGTATGTGCCAAACAGTAGGGGGTCCCAGGACAGATCTCGGGGGAACACTACTAGTGACAGGTCTGATGTCGGAGGTGGTGGTGCCTATTTTGACCTTGTGGGTCCTATCTTTGAGCCAGTTGGTCACCCATCTGACGAGATAGGAATTAACACCAAGTTGTCTTAACTTTTTGATGATGCCCGAGTGGGGAATTGTGTCAAAGGCTTTGGCCAGGTCAAGGTAAGCTGTATGTACTGACTTTCCCTCAAAGAAGTCAACTAGGTTCAATAGGCAAGATCTGCCCCTGACAAATCTGAATTGGGTGGGTTTGAGTGTTTGGAGATTGCCTATGTCCTTGCTTATGAGATCCATAATAATACGCTCCGTGGCTTTACAGATCAGATGTGTAAATCTAATGGGATGATAGTTTCCCAGGTCAGTAGTGGCACCATCTTTGTGCAAGGGGATGACACTCTGCTGGAATGAAGCCTGTAATTAGGCTGTGGTTGAATAGGGTGCTCAATGGTGAAGCTAGTTCTTGCTGGAGATGGTGTAGAATACAGCTTGGGATATTATCAGGTCCCATAGAAGCTGTGTTCTTTGTCTTGGATAGGGCCTTTAACACTTGATCTAAAGAGATGTGAGGTGTGGGACAAGTATCAGGGATGTCATCTGGGCCTTTGGGGGGTGATAAGGGGTGAAATTTGCACTGAACCTATCAGCTAGCAGGATGGCTAAGTCAGCAGGATCAGTGTAAGCAGTACCATTAAGTACTAATTCGGAACAAACCTGGGCTTTGCCATGGAGGTTCCAAACATAACCGAAGAAGAACTTGTAGTTTCCCTTTGTTTTGGAGACTAGTTTCAACTCATAATTGGCTTTGGAGTTTTTCACTAGTAATTTAATTTGCTTGTAGCTTGCAGCTGGTTATTACAGGTTATTACAGGTATGTGTAACTTTTTATTTTTGAGAGATTTTCAAACTATGATGAGTGACTGCTTTCAGTTCCTGTATTGTCTGTATGTGTTCAGGATGCATAGCTATAAATTAAGCATTTAGTGAATTTCTTTTGCAGTGACTAAGAATTGTGTTTTATAGTATTGATTTTGTTTGTTTTACAAGTTTGCTATTTTAATTGTGATGCAAGTGGACTGTTTTTCATATGAGAACAGATGTTTTTGTCAGCCTTTGTCTTCATTTTACTTGAGCTCAATTTTTTATTTTAATTTGTTATGTTATAGTGGTTCGGTTTGTTTTCTAGGAGGTGGGAATTAGCTAGGTATTTTCGTACTGAAGTGCATGTGTGTGTATATGTGTGTGTGTGTGTGTGTGTGTGTGTGTGTGTGTGTGTGTGTGTGTGTTTGTCTGCACTCTGCGTAGAATCAATCAGACTAGACCTATCTTGTTTAAGGGCAATAGACAGGAAGGAGTTTAGCTGTAGCTTTCTGATGAGGTTCATGCAAGCTGTACAATAGGACACTTAAAGGTACCAAGTTGCACAATCTTAAAAAAATATAAATCAGCTTAGTTATGTTAAGGTGTCACAGTGGAATACTTAAGATTTCAAATTTTCTCAGATGATTTCTTTACATAATACATAGCAGCCAGGAGTCAGACAATCAACCTAGGCAGTGGAAGACTAAACTGTTTGCTGCTTCCATTTGTTTGTGTAATTTGTGTGTTGAAATCCACACATAAGCTGTTATTAATATATTATTGTGGATATAACTGCATATGAGTACAGCTGATGATGATGCAAGGAGTTGCTCTGATGGCTTGGTAGGTAACTACTGTTACTATAGTGTACAGGGTCCTGAGTTTGAGCCTTGCAGAGTCAATATATTTTGGTTGAGAGGGTGGCCTAATGGTTATGGTGCTTGCCTTACAAACACAAGGTACAGGGTTTGAGTCTCACAAGGGATAATTGTCTAGGCTTACAATGGCTCACAAGGGCAGTTAGCCTGGTGTGAACCTATGAACTTTGGGGTTGGGAGGGCGGATTAATAGCCAACGTGTTTGCCTTACAAACACAAAGTGCAGGGTTTGAGTCTCACACGGGATAACTGGCTAGGCTTAAAATGGCTCACAGGGGCAGTTAGCCTAGTACTGAAATATGAACCTGTTATACTTGTGTTACCCTGATCTTTATCGTCTTGCCATTTCACACCCTTTTCCCAAATGCTGGTGACTTCTTTGTTTCCATTTCATAGGTTCATAGGTTGGTACTAGGCTATCGGCCCTAGAACCTATACAAGCCTAGCCATAACAATTCCCTGGCTATTTCTTCCCACAATATTTACTTCCCTGGACCCCTGTCTAGCAAGGTGACTGACGTGATCCCCAGCGTGAATTTCCTATCTCCCATCCAATCGTCAGGGTTACATTTGAAGAGGGCCAAAGAAGCACTCTGTTTGACATGTATGGGCAGTCTATTCTGGAGTCTGGGGAGTCTCTGGGTCAGGAACCTATTTCTCCAGCATGTTTTGTTCATTGTGATGACAAGGTTTAGATCCCAGGAGCATGTGGCTCTGAAGGATTGGGAGTTCTTTAAGTGTAGCATGTCCAACAGCTCTGGGTTTGACATGGCCTTGCATGTTAAGCAGAGATCGCCTCTGAGCAGATGATATGCAACAGAGTATAGCTGGAGTTTTTTTAGATGGTCAGCATAGGGCATCTGCTTTAGGCCTGTGATTCTTTTAGTGGGGTATTTCTGCAGCCTTTCCAGTTGTTGCAGATGTCTTGAGAGGGGTAATCTATCAGTGTAGTACCTCGCAGGATACACAGTAGCAAAGCCCACCTCAAACACGCTTCCAGCCCTGTGGAGGCAGCAGCAGCATGATTATTCAACAGTGTGTGGAATGCAATGTAATTAATCAGCATCTGTGCCGAAAGCAACCCAATGTTTTATTGTAGACATTCAGTACCAAAAAAATGAAATGTTTTATTAGGAACATAAAACTAAAATGCATGTTGTACATCACATTTCAGTCATTTGGGCAGAGTTCACACAACCAAACTGTTTCTCTAAACGATACTGTTACATTTTAACGGCTGAAAATGTTTCCCGAAGATGCTAGCAGCACTGTTGCACAGCACTTGTTCAGTGCTGAACTGGTCACCTGGCCTTAAGGCATCCAAATCGTGAAAAGAAGGGGTGGGGTGGGGAGAGGGGGTGCAGTACCCCCACAAGGGGGTGTAGGGGGGCTTGCCCCCCTGAAAAAGGAGGAAAAAGTAATACTTTCTACGAGGATGGAGTTCGTTATGTGCGTGATATTTAGCAGTTTACATGACGTGACATATGAATTAGCATGCCTGTCAGTCTTCCTCGATATTCCCACCCATTTGGCGTGCCAATCACTAACAGCATGCCCAAAGCTGTGCAGAACTAATTGCGAGGTACTACACTGGTAGATTACCTTGGTACATACCAAATGGGGCATTGTATTCTATAATGGGTCTAGTGAGGGATGTGTACAGTAGGACAATGACCTCTTTTTTTCTGGATGAAAAGCCCTTAGTGATGAGGTGTGCCAAATAGAAGGATTTCCTGACTGTTGTGGTGATGTGGTTATCGAAGGTGAGACCACTGTCCACCTGTGTCCCTACATCTCTTATCACAATTTTGGTGTTTAGTGTACTACCACCTATGTGGTAATTCACTGGTACATGTTTTTTCCCAAAGGGGATAACTATACATTTCTTGGCATTGAGCTTAAGCCCATGGCTCTGGCATCAAGCATCTGTTTCTGTAAGGCCCTTTTGTAGAATATCCATATCATGAATTCAATAATGGCTCCCAGTTTGCAGTCATCTGTGAACTTTGTTAGCCAGAGTCCCTTACTGTTGGTCTGTACTTCAGAGAAGTAGATGCCAAACAAGAGCAGTCCCAGGACTGAACCCTGAGGTACTCCACTTGTCAATTGTCTAGACCTGGATTTGGAGGCGGCTACTTTTACAGTGTGTGTTCTGTCAGTAAGCCAGATGGCAAATCATTGAGTGATGTAGGGATTAATGCCCAGCTTAGTAAGTTTATCTATGATTCCAGAGTGGGGGATGGTGTTGAAGGCCTTGATAGGCTGTGTGGACTGCCTTACCCTCATCCACAGCTCTGGAGACTGATTCAAAGAAGTCAGTCAGGTTCAGGAGACAAGATCGGTCCTTCACGAACCCAAACTGGGTGGGGTCCAGTGTTTGAAGGTTGCCAATGTCTTTGTTTATAAGTTTCATGATAATATGTTCCATAGCCTTGAAAATCAGGCTTGTCAGACTAATGGGGTGGTAGTTCCTAGGATCCAAGGTGGACCCCCCCCTTGTAGAGTGGGATATCTGTAGCTGTCGCCACTCAGTGTGCACGAAGCCTGAGGTGAGGCTGTGATTAAACATGACACTTAGGTGAGGTGCCACTTCATTTTGTAGTTCATGTAGTACACAGCCCGGGATGTCGTCTGGTCTCATGGATGTTGTATTCTTAGCTTTGGAGAGTGCAATTTGTATCTGTGTGGCTGTTATTACGGGAATTTAGCAATCTTTCGGTATTGAGATGGGCCCTTTAGGGGGTGTGAGGGGGGTGAAGTTGGCACTGAATCGATCTGCCAGGATATTGGCAATATCCTTGGGATCAGTATATTTAATGCCATTCTGTCGTAGCTCAGAGCAGATCTGAGCATTGCCATTTCGATTCTTGACATAGCTATAGAATGCCTTGTGGTTGTCTTTGGAATCTTTGGCAATTTTATTTTCGTAACTAGCTTTGGAGGATTTTATAAGGGATCTCAGCTTCTTACTGAGGCTGGTAAGGGAGTTTTTTGCATCCTGGGATTTTCCTCTTTTCTGCAACAGTTTATTCCTTTTGTTGTAAAGTTTGTTTATGGCAGGGGGACCACCAGAGTGGCTTCCTTTTTTTGGAGGAGAGCATCTTGGTTCTATCTGGGATGGCACGATTCATGCACGAGTGGATATGGTCATACAGTGCCTTAGTGTGGGATTCAGGATTCAAACTTTCAGTTCCCATCTGCATGGATGTCATGAAGTTTGTCACTCCTGACTTGAGTAGCATGAAGTTGGCTTTGGAGAAGTTTTGCATTGTTTGCCTGTTTGTCGGGAGGGCAGGCATTTGGAAGATGAGAGAGCAGGTCACGGGTCAGGATGTGTTTTTTTTCCCCTTAGACTAAACTTTCGAGATCACCACCCATGTCATACATTTGCTTTGCTTACCTTCCATAAAGTGTGTCATGTCTACTACTCTTCACCACTGTAGCTCTAGATGAATTCCAGGTAACAAAGAGTTGATTTCCAAACAACAATATTTTGGGCTCATCAGTTAATGTGTTTGTGTGTGTCTGCATGTGTGTATGTGTGTGTGTGTGTGTGTGTGTGTGTGTGTGTGTGTGTGTGTGTGTGTGTGTGTGTGTGTGAGTGTGTGTGTGTGTGTGTGTCTGTCCACAGGGAGGTATACATAACAGGTGTGCATGCTGGTGACTGGGCAATGACTGAGAATTATGCTGTTTTGTAAACTTGGAAGGGTGTGGTATTGTTTCATAGGTTGTTACTAGGCTAACGACCACTAGTGCCTTTATAAACCTAGCCATACACCCCAAACCAGTTTTATGCCTGAGTACCTTGGGGATCTACTAGGACTGGGGAGTATGTTACCAAGGCAGTAGCTAAGAGACTAGTGGGTGGAGTGAAAATTGAAGAATATTATACTTATTGACGGCTTCTGTCCATCAGAGACGTGTGAACCAGACCAGGGGTGAATTTTTGATTTCCCATCCAATGGTCAAAGTTTTATTTGAAAAGGGTCAGGGATGAACTCTGTTTCACATGGATGGCAAGCCTGTTCCATAATATGGGGATCCTTTGTGTCACAAATCTGTCCCTCGAGCATGTCTATTTGTGTCATAAATGAACTTCACATCCTTGAATCTAATGTTTATAGTGCTGTTTGTTTTCTGGATGCATGAAAGACTCATCAGGGCTGCTTCTGAGGATGCCTTATAAGCCAGGCATAGATCTCCTCTCAGGAGCCTGTAGGATACAGACTAAGGAGGCAGGGCAATCTGTGTAGGACAGGGTATTCATGCCCTGGATTCTCCTGATGAGGAATCTTTGTGGGCTTTCCAACTGTTGCAAGTGTCTGGTTACGTACATGCCAAAGGGGGCATTGTACCCAATTCATCATGCCACTGCCAAATTTCAATTCATTATAATTGGTAAAATATGTGTCCGTGGATTTCTAAGGCTGGTTGGCATGAAATATTAAATAAAAAAGAAAAAGCTTGGATAGTTGGACTGGGAGGATTATTTCCACCTGGTTTAAATGATCATTTGTAATTGATGCTTATTGGCTGATGCTTATTTTGTTTTTTGCATATGTCTTTATATTGGGTGTATGTACCACAGTTACTGTTTTGATTTAAAAAGGACTTTTGGCCGAAACCGGTCTGTGGACTGATGTTCTAGTCTTGTTTAGCCATTGCATTTGCCTTCCAAATGGAAGCTCTTGTCATTGGATGTATTTTCTTCATTCTGCTGGTGGCATTTGACTTCCTGTTAGGAGAGTTCTTTTTGACCTTTATTCAACCTACAGCATTGGAATATTATTAATTCCTTTGGTTTGGGACTTTTTATTCAGTCTTCAGTCATGAGGTGTTCAAGCTGGATGCTATCTTGGATTGCGTTACTGGCTTGTTTGTATATAAGACATTTTATGCCATGAGGGGACTTCATTTCTTTTTGACTATATTGGTATTGCTGTCTTGCCTTGGGAACACTTTGGACATTGATACAAGCTGGATGTGAGTTTTTTGAATATCTTTTCAGAGGAGTGTTGCGTACTTTATGCCCATTTTGTTTTTTGTTTGCATCAGCTGGGTGTGTGAAGGCCTTACATCTGCTGACAAGCTTGATATTCATTTTATTCAACTCTGGATTGATTCTAATCAGTCAGGGGAATTGTGGCTTGTATGCGATGGCATGTGCTTAAAGACTTGGTGATGGACATTCACTATTGGGCCTTCTGGAGTCACCGGGTATGATGGATTTTTTTGTCTCTAATTGGGAGACATTTTCATTTGCTAGTTTTACAAATGATTTTTATGCTTCTCTTTCTAATTAGTGACAGTTTTCCACTGGGGTTCTAACTAAGCTGCTTTTTTCAGTGTTGGGTTCCCCTCATACCAATTTTTGACTGCTCATTTTTCTAGAGAATTTTGGATTGTGCATACGTGTTATTCTAGGTAATGTTATTTTGTAGTATGACTCTTATAGTTTAATTGCAGTAATTTTGTTGACTCATTATGTATTTCTGCTCACCCTTGACACACCTATTGGATTTTTTATTGACACACCTATTGGATTTTTTATTATGTTTAGGTTTCAGTTTAACAGCATTGACTAATGGTTTATTTCATTATCCATTTAGTCATTGTATATTGGTGATTTACATTTTTTATTTATTTTGAAATATGAAAACAGATGAATAATGGTGCAACACCAAGCTATGTTTGTTTGATTTACTTTTCATAGGGCCAGAATTATTCTCTTGGATCGTCATCTTGTGTCTGAGGGATTGTGATAGTCTGTTTTAAGTGCCTATGTTTTTGTGAGTTAGGGTTTGAATACGGTGAACTCTGCTATTCAACATGGATCGTATTAATATTCTTAAAGGTTTGTCAGCTGATAAGGAAGACATCCAAGTTTTTGGGCTTACTAAACTGAGTGATCAGGCCAATAATAATGAATCACGGTTAGATGGCTTGTGTTTATCTACATTTGACAAGCTCTTTAACAGCATGAAAGCCTTGAGATCTTATGTTTGGCACCTTAATCTATTCAAGGCATATATTGAAAAGGGCATTTCACCTAGAGGCCTTAGAATTCATATCAAACCATTGGTGGGGCAACCTGATAGTACGTTGCTTACAGCTTGGGAAGATATACAACAAAACACGCCTATAGAATTTGTTAAAACATTACATGCATTTCGAATGCAAAATAGAATTTTAAATTTCTGAAGTAGCATGGATTTGTGAAGAAGCTAAACGGTTTGAAAATGTATCTATCTATAAACATTGTTTTCAAAAACTTAGTGCTGATTTGTTGGAATTTGACAAAGAGCTTAAGGAATGCAAGCTTCGCAAATTTAATAGGGACATAAAGGATAACAATCAGGGGAGGCCTTTTGAACAGGTCAAAAGTGTTAAATTTGTTAAAACCAGTCCCTCTTACTCTGGTCAGAAAAGAAAAAGGAAGAACTCGATTCTTAAAAATCTAGCCATGACACTTCAGGGGAAGAATCCTCTTCCTATACACACACAGAAACTGAAACACAACAAACATCACCAGCCCATAAGAGAATCTTTGCCTCTGAAATGGGGGACATGGAGCATGGTACCAATATGGTCCCTTTAGGAATAGAAGGGGAGGGCAGGAAACACAAATCAAGACATATCCCTGGAAGCAATGTTACACCTCCTGAAACTGAAATAGACACTAATATTTCATCTGCTGTTTTGTCAGATGCAGAATATAAGCTACTCAATAAAGGTTTGAATTTTTATTTCTGGATTTTGTGTTTGTGAAGAAATTTTTGTGGATGATCTGATTTCTTTTGTAGACTACTTAACCTCAAATTGCATTTTAGAAATGATGGTAACAGGGACATTGTTGCTCTCACAGAATCTGGATTTAAATTTTATCCCTCCACATTTATTCCACCCATCAACAAATATGTTGATATTTTTCAAAATGCATTCTTAAAGGAACTACGGGCGCCACGGTGGTGCAGTGGTTAGCATTGGCACCTCACAGGAAAAGGTTCGCCGGTTTGATCCTCGGCTGGGGTGCCTTCTGTGTGGAGTCTGCAGGTCCTCCTGTGGTCGTGGGTTTCCTCTGGGTGCTCTGGTTTCCTCCCACATCCCAAAGACGTGCTGCAGGTGGTTTGGACACTCTAAATTGGCCCTAGGTGTGAGTGCATGTGTGTGTGCCTTCTGTGGAAGGTTGGGCGCCGGGCTGGCAACTCGACACTGTAAAACTCCACTGCCAGTCCTGAGCAGACAGGTGATCCGCTGTGGCGACCCCTAACCGGGAAAAGCCGAAGAAGAAGAAGATTCTTAAGGAACTACATTTTGGTTCCAAAATGCATAACAATTTTCTTCCTAATAATTTAACCAAATTAGAGAGACAGGCACTAGATAGGTTACAGAAGAATAAGAATTTAGTCATTACTCAAGCTGACAAGGGTGGTACTACTGTGGTGATGGATTGGTCCATGTATGTTGCTGAAGCTAATAAGCAGTTACAAGATGGCAGATTTTATACAGCAATGTCCATCGATCCTACTTCCAGATTCAAATTGGATATTGATGAATTTCTACAATCTGCAGTTAGTGAGGGTATTATCTGTGATAAGACAAGTTTTCATTTGAAAGTTAAAAATCCATTACCACAACATTTATATCTTCACCCTAAGATACACAAAAATGCCAGCAATCCACCAGGGAGATCCATAGTTTCAGGTAAGAGTTCTTCAACAGGACCACTCTCTGTACGTTTAACCAGAGATTTGAAACCTTTATTGAGAGTAGTTAGGACTCGAATACAAGACACAACTGAGTTCCTAAACATTGTATCTGATACCCAGTTAGATACTGGGTGGCTGATGTGCCCCCTTGATGTTACATCATTCTGTACTAGCATTCCTTATTGGGCTGACCTTATAGCACTGGAATACTGGTTGGGCGAAACTTCATTCTATGGTCCAGGCTTCAACACTTTTCTTTTGTGTTTAACAGAACATGTCCTTACCAAAAATGTTTATTTCAATGGTAAATGTTGTTTGCAGCTTAAAGGCACAGCCATGGGTGCCTCGTTTGCACCTATATATGCAGATTTATTCATGGGGTTTTTTGAACAAATGATGATTTATGACAGGAGTCATAATTTTTTTTTTTAATGAATTGACATTTGGAGACATTTTTGGATGACTGCTGGATGGTTTGGAAATCTGACATCACATATTTTTATGAATTTGTTCAATACTTAAATGAGAATAAATTGGGCATTCACTTTACAGTCAACTTTGATATGTAGTCCATTTCTTTTCTTGATGTGATGTTGAACAGACAGTCCAATGGCACATTGGTTACTTCGGTCTATCGGAAGCCTTTTCATTCTAATGCATTACTACATGCATCCAGCTGCCACCCAAAACACATCATCAAAAATATTCCCAAATCCCAATATATGAGGATTCACCATATATGTTCCAATAATCAAGACTTTTTACATTTTGACAAGGATTCAACAACTCGTTTTATCAAACGTGGGTATCAATCAGCACATTTGTTTTGAACCAGCAATGAGGTTAAAAAATTGCCTAGGGATAATTTACTAACATATCAGAGTCACAATAGGAATTCGGATTCTAACATTAGATTTGTAACTACTTATGGCAGAAATATGCATCAATTTATGAATCTGGTACAACAACATTGGGATATTCTTCTAGCTGATGACTGTCTGTGTGAATTGTTGAGCAGCAGATATTATTTTTCATTTCGTAGGGGTAAAACCTTAGGTGGGCACTTCAGTTTTTATAAACGTCATCCACAATTATCCAATATGGTGCAGGGAACAACTGATGGCACCAAATTGATGGGTTGCTTTCCTTGTGGTCACTGCACCTTTACAAACATATTAGTCAAATTAAAGCATTTACTAGCAAAAATACGCCTCACATCTTTCAAATCAATATACTTGCTAATTGTAGTAGTGACTTATCTAGCTGTATGTACATGTTTGGCATTTAACATAGGTCAAACTTCCAGACCTATGAGGCTACATATATCTGAACACCTTAGTAATGTGAGAAATAAAAGTCCCTACTAATGCATTATACAAACATACAATTCATCAGCCACTGCCAAATTTCAGTTCATTATAATTGATAAAATATGTGATCATATGATTTCTAAGGCTGGTTGGCATGAAATATTAAATAAAAAAGAAAAAGCTTGGATAGTTAGACTGGGGGGATTATTTCCGCCTGGTTTAAATGATCATTTGTAATTGATGCTCATTTTGGTTTTTGCATATGTCTTTATATTGTGTGTATGTACCGCAGTTACTGTTTTGCATTGAAAAAGGCCTTTTGGCCGAAACCGTTCTGTGGACTGTGGTAGACTTATTAAAGTCTCAATTTTCCTTCCATTTCATGTGCTGCCTGTTCCTTCTGATGTTCTAGTCTTGTTTAGCTGTTGCACTTGCCATCTGAGTGGAAGCTCTTGTCGTTGGTGGTGACACCAGCCATAAATTTAAAGTGTTAATAATAAAAAAAAAAAAAAAAAGACAGGGACATTCGAAATTAAGGGGCCACTCGGGAATTTGTGACAACCCAATATTTTGCCCTCAAAACAGTAAATACTAAGTAATTCAGTACAGTTGAGAGGTGTGGTCTGCAGTTCCTGGGGTCAGTTGATGATATGCTGTTATGTATGGGAATGACAGTTGTGGTCCAGCATTCACTCGGTATGCAACCTGTTCTGAGGCTGTAGATGAAGAGTGCCTCAAGTGGTCCTTATAGGTAATGTTTTAGACTATTCAGGAGGCAACCAGAAATATCACTGAGGCACATTGAGGCAGTGCTATTGGCCTTAATGAGTGCCACCAGAACCTGATCCCTGATACTAGTTGGGGGGAGTATGCTAGTATGGATTTAACAGGGGGTAGCCAGGGAGGAGTAGGGGAGGGCGAAATTTGAGCTGAATCAAGCCACTAGATTTGCTGTGTCTCCCTGATCACTGAAGGATTAGTGCAGTCTCAGATGTTTTATATAATGAACAGGATGTATGGGATGTATGACATCACACATGAAGGGTATACTGAGGCTTCCCTGCCTGCAAAATGAATGTTTTACTTATAGATTCATAGGTGTGTATTAGACGAACAACCACAAGAGCCTTTTTAAGCCTAACCATGCATCCCAAATCTCTGACAAGTTCTGATACACTAGTTAAGTGTAAGCAAAGGCTTGGGAAATGAAGCATTTGCAAGCAGGGATCTGGGAGATGAACCATTTGCAGGCTGCCTGTGTCCATTAGAGATATAATGGACAAACCAAGGATGAATTTCTTGTTTCTCATCCAATTGTCCAGGTTACACTTGAATTGGGTTAGGAGGATGTCTGCATCACATGGATGTTGGCGTGTTCCAGAGTAGTGGTAGTCTCTGAGAATGTATACCTTTGTATAGCATGCCTTATTTATATCACAGGTATGGTTTAAGTCTTTAGAACAGGTAATTTTGGTGCTGTTTGTTTTGCAGATATGCAGGAGGTCTATCAGTGTGGAGTCTGACAATGCCTTGTATGCCAGGCATAGATCTCCCCTCAACAGCCGGTAAGAGACAGAATATAGAGATAGGGCCTTGAGGTGGTCTGCATAGGACATGGTACTTACACCCTGTATTCTTTTAGGAAGGAACCTGTGTGGATATTCCAGTTGTTGGATGTGCCTGGTTAGGTTTATACCAAAGGGGGTATTGTACTCAATGATAGGTCTGATGAATGCCGAATACAAAGGAACAGTGACCTCCTTGGACCTAGATGACATACTTTTGTTTTTAAGTTGCACAACATAGAATGATTTCCTCACTACTTGTAGACACATGATGGTGAAAGGCTAGATTACTGTTTGTGTGTGTCTCTAAGTCTGTGACTACTGGGTGAATTCTTAGGGGTGTGTTGTCAATATGATGGTTACCAGGTGTGGATAACTTCCTGAAGGATACAACTATGCATTTCTTGGTTTTTAGTTTTAGTTCATGAATCCAGTTATTTATCTGAGTCGCCCCTTTCTGGAGAATATTTGTGTTGGTGGAGGATTCTATGACTGCTCCAAATTGGTAATAATCTGCAAATTTATTCACTTTAGTGACTTAGTAAAAACAAATGCCAAAAATGAGTGTTCCCAGGACCAATCCCTGAGTGACTCCATTTGTGACTGGCCTCTTTGTAGAGGTAGACTCCCCAGTTCTAACTTCTTGTGTCCCGCAGGCTATCCACTGGGTGACATAATGGCTTATACCTAACCTCCTGAATTTGTCAACAATGCCTGAGTGGAGTATTCTGTAAAATGCCTTGGCCAAGTCAATGTAGGCAGTGTGGATCATTTTGCACTCATCCACTGCTTTGATGACCTTCTTAATGAAGTCCACCAGGTTAAGTAGGCATGATCTGCCCCTGATGAAACCAAACTGAGTTGGGTCCATTCTGCAGATTTCCCATGTCATTATTGCTGATAAATGTTTCCTTGGCTTTGCATACAACACTAGTGAGACTTATAGGTTTCCAGTTTCCAGGGTTTGTAGATGCCCCATGTTTGTGCAAAGGGATGACAGTTGCTGTTCTTCATCTGTGAGGCACAGAACTTATTTGGAGGCTACAGTTGAATAGCAATTGCAGAGGGTCTGATAGGTAGTGTTTCATGCTATTTAAAATGCATACTGGGATATTGTTTGGGCCCATTGATTCAGTGTTATTGGGCTCAGAGAGAGCATTAAGTACCTTTTCCTTAGTGATAGGCTGTGGTGGTGTAGCGGTTAGCATTGTCGCCTCACAGCAGGAGGTTCTCTGGTTTGATTCTTGGCTGGAGCACCTTCTGTGTGGAGTCTGCATGTCCTCCCTGCGGTTGAGTGAGTTTTAAATAGATGCAGGTAGGTACCTGTGTGTATGTGTGTATTTCTGTGAAGGTTGGGTGCCGGGCTGCCAACTCAACACCATAAAAACACCACTGCCAGTCAATCTGCAGACCGGCAATCCACTGTGGCGATCCCTAACTGGGAAAAGCCGAAAGACAAAGTAGGGGAAGTTATATTTGATGGTATTTCCTGAGAGGAGGTTAAGGGGGAGAGAGGAATAATGTTGGAGCTGAATTTCCTCAGCAATTAGGTTTGCTGTATCTTCTGGTCTATCCCTTTTTTAAATTTCTCCAAATCTTTTGGATTTTTAATACCATGATGGTAATGGACCCCATTCCTGTGTCAAAGTACGGTTAAAGTTCATGAAATTAGTATTGTTTCAATCTCTGATGTTGACCAGAAGTGCTCTTCGCAGCACCCACAATGTGCCCAACAATGACTCCTTCTGAAATTCATATGGAGTTACATGTATTGGTAACCTATCTAAGTACGATTGTAAATTCTTTTTTATAAGACCTGTTGCTCCTTCTACCACTGGGACTGTCTGGGTATCCTTCTTCCACCTTCCCTCTTTTGTGCCTGCAAATCCTGGTATTTTATGACTTTGTGTCTCTCTGTACATAAGACATTGTAGTCACTGGGTGTAGCAATTTCAATGATCAATACTAATTTTGTCATCTTTTCATGGAGTACTATATCTGTTTTTCTCGCATCTATTTTTTGAACTGTTGGTAAGGTGTGAGACCATGTGATATAAACTTCATCATTTTCTATGATGCTTCATGGTTCATGTTTCCAGTGTTCTTCAGATACTTCAGTATCATAATTTTTGCACTCTCCAATGCAAGAGTCTTGCCACATTATTATGCCTTTCAGTATAAAGTCCTTCTGCCATTCATTTATCACAACCAGCTACAAGACTTGTGACTGTTAAAAATTCTGTCTTACAAAACCTACATTTGTCCGTTTCTCCCACTTGTTCAATGGACTTTGTCAACCAACGTGTACATAGTCTACTATCTTGGGCTGCCAATATTAACCTTTCATCTTTTGTTTTAAATCCACCTCTCCTTAACCATTCCTGCATTTGATCCTGATCAACATGAGGCTGTTCCAAGAGCTTCCTATACTTGCAACTGTATTTATGCATTTTCCACATTTCTTGCCTTCTCGTCTGATCCTTCAACTTATATTCTTTCTTTTGATTATTGACACATTCAGTTGCTGCCTGATTTTTATCTACTTATGGTTTGATTTCCATTCCCATTTGATGCCAATATGCTTCTGCTAAAATAAGCAGGGGAAATCATCTTGGACTTATTCTCCTCGTATTTCTAAACTTTCATTACTTTGGGTCTTTATGAGGTCAGCAGATATATAAGTGGTCCTATGATTTGCAGATCTATACATGTAATAAATTTCTATGAGGCCCATACCTCCTTCAGAATGGGAAATATTTTAATCTTGGTATGCATAGATTTTTATAAATCATTTAATGAGCATGAAATATCCTTCTTGTTTTCCTGCCTAACCTATCGAACACCTTTTGGGGCCAATCAATCACTCCAAAACTGCAAGCCAGGACAGGAAAAGCAAATTGGTTTATAGCTTGGACTTTGCTCCTAGATGTCAATACTGTTTTCAGTATTAATTTTAGTTTTTTAAAATATTCTTTAATGAGTTTTATTCATATTTGCTCATTTTTTTGTTGATCCTTCATCAATTCCCAAATATTTATATGCTCCCTCTTGTTCAAGTTCTTCAATATTACATTCCTGTCCCAAACTGATGTTCTCTTGGTGGTGCAGCTTTCCTGCTTTAAAGGTTGCTTTTGCACATTTAGCAAGCCTTACAAACACAAGGTACAGGGTTTGAGTCTCACAAGGATAATTGTCTAGGCTTACAATGGCTCACAAGGGCAGTTAGCCTGGTGTGAACCTATGAACTTTGGGGTTGGGAGGCGGATTAATAGCCAACGTGTTTGCCTTACAAACACAAAGTGCAGGGTTTGAGTCTCACGGGATAACTGGCTAGGCTTAAAATGGCTCACAGGGCAGTTAGCCTAGTACTGAAATATGAACCTGTTATACTTGTGTTACCCTGATCTTTATCGTCTTGCCATTTCACACCCTTTTCCCCAAATGCTGGTGACTTCTTTGTTTCCATTTCATAGGTTTATAGCTTGGTACTAGGCTATTGGTCCTAGAACCTATACAAACCTAGCCATAGCAATTCACTGGATATTTCTTCCACAATATTTACTTCCTGGACCCTGTCTGGCAAGGTGACTGACGTGATCCCCAGCGTGAATTTCCTATCTCCCATCCAATCGTCAGGGTTACATTTGAAGAGGGCCAAAGAAGCACTCTGTTTGACATGTATGGGCAGTCTATTCTGGAGTCTGGGGAGTCTCTGGGTCAGGAACCTATTTCTCAGCATGTTTTGTTAATTGTGATGACAAGGTTTAGATCCCAGGAGCATGTGGCTCTGAGGGATTGGGAGTTCTTTAAGTGTAGCATGTCCAACAGCTCTGGGTTTGACATGGCCTTGCATGTTAAGCAGAGATCGCCTCTGAGCAGATGATATGCAACAGAGTATAGCTGGAGTTTTTTTAGATGGTCAGCATAGGGCATCTGCTTTAGGCCTGTGATTCTTTTAGTGGGGTATTTCTGCAGCCTTTCCAGTTGTTGCAGATGTCTTGAGAGGGGTAATCTATCAGTGTAGTACCTCGCAGGATACAGTAGCAAAGCCCACCTCAAACACGCTTCCAGCCCTGTGAGGCAGCAGCAGCATGATTATTCAACAGTGTGTGGAATGCAATGTAATTAATCAGCATCTGTGCCGAAAGCAACCCAATGTTTTATTGTAGACATTCAGTACCAAAAAAATGAAATGTTTTATTAGGAACATAAAACTAAAATGCATGTTGTACATCATTTCAGTCAATTGGGCAGAGTTCACACAACCAAACTGTTTCTCTAAACGATACTGTTACATTTTAACGGCTGAAAATGTTTCCCGAAGATGCTAGCAGCACTGTTGCACAGCACTTGTTCAGTGCTGAACTGGTCACCTGGCCTTAAGGCATCCAAATCGTGAAAAGAAGGGGTGGGGTGGGGAGAGGGGTGCAGTACCCCACAAGGGGTGTAGGGGGGCTTGCCCCCCTGAAAAAGGAGGAAAAAGTAATACTTTCTACGAGGATGGAGTTCGTTATGTGCGTGATATTTAGCAGTTTACATGACGTGACATATGAATTAGCATGCCTGTCAGTCTTCCTCGATATTCCCACCCATTTGGCGTGCCAATCACTAACAGCATGCCCAAAGCTGTGCAGAACTAATTGCGAGGTACTACACTGGTAGATTACCTTGGTACATACCAAATGGGGCATTGTATTCTATAATGGGTCTAGTGAGGGATGTGTACAGTAGGACAATGACCTCTTTTTTTCTGGATGAAAAGCCCTTAGTGATGAGGTGTGCCAAATAGAAGGATTTCCTGACTGTTGTGGTGATGTGGTTATCGAAGGTGAGACCACTGTCCACCTGTGTCCCTACATCTCTTATCACAATTTTGGTGTTTAGTGTACTACCACCTATGTGGTAATTCACTGGTACATGTTTTTTCCCAAAGGGGATAACTATACATTTCTTGGCATTGAGCTTAAGCCCATGGCTCTGGCATCAAGCATCTGTTTCTGTAAGGCCCTTTTGTAGAATATCCATATCATGAATTCAATAATGGCTCCCAGTTTGCAGTCATCTGTGAACTTTGTTAGCCAGAGTCCCTTACTGTTGGTCTGTACTTCAGAGAAGTAGATGCCAAACAAGAGCAGTCCCAGGACTGAACCCTGAGGTACTCCACTTGTCAATTGTCTAGACCTGGATTTGGAGGCGGCTACTTTTACAGTGTGTGTTCTGTCAGTAAGCCAGATGGCAAATCATTGAGTGATGTAGGGATTAATGCCCAGCTTAGTAAGTTTATCTATGATTCCAGAGTGGGGGATGGTGTTGAAGGCCTTGATAGGCTGTGTGGACTGCCTTACCCTCATCCACAGCTCTGGAGACTGATTCAAAGAAGTCAGTCAGGTTCAGGAGACAAGATCGGTCCTTCACGAACCCAAACTGGGTGGGGTCCAGTGTTTGAAGGTTGCCAATGTCTTTGTTTATAAGTTTCATGATAATATGTTCCATAGCCTTGAAAATCAGGCTTGTCAGACTAATGGGGTGGTAGTTCCTAGGATCCAAGGTGGACCCCCCCCTTGTAGAGTGGGATATCTGTAGCTGTGCGCCACTCAGTGTGCACGAAGCCTGAGGTGAGGCTGTGATTAAACATGACACTTAGGTGAGGTGCCACTTCATTTTGTAGTTCATGTAGTACACAGCCCGGGATGTCGTCTGGTCTCATGGATGTTGTATTCTTAGCTTTGGAGAGTGCAATTTGTATCTGTGTGGCTGTTATTACCGGAATTTAGCAATCTTTCGGTATTGAGATGGGCCCTTTAGGGGGTGTGAGGGGGGTGAAGTTGGCACTGAATCGATCTGCCAGGATATTGGCAATATCCTTGGGATCAGTATATTTAATGCCATTCTGTCGTAGCTCAGAGCAGATCTGAGCATTGCCATTTCGATTCTTGACATAGCTATAGAATGCCTTGTGGTTGTCTTTGGAATCTTTGGCAATTTTATTTTCGTAACTAGCTTTGGAGGATTTTATAAGGGATCTCAGCTTCTTACTGAGGCTGGTAAGGGAGTTTTTTGCATCCTGGGATTTTCCTCTTTCTGCAACAGTTTATTCCTTTTGTTGTAAAGTTTGTTTATGGCAGGGGACCACCAGAGTGGCTTCCTTTTTTTGGAGGAGAGCATCTTGGTTCTATCTGGGATGGCACGATTCATGCACGAGTGGATATGGTCATACAGTGCCTTAGTGTGGGATTCAGGATTCAAACTTTCAGTTCCCATCTGCATGGATGTCATGAAGTTTGTCACTCCTGACTTGAGTAGCATGAAGTTGGCTTTGGAGAAGTTTTGCATTGTTTGCCTGTTTGTCGGGAGGGCAGGCATTTGGAAGATGAGAGAGCAGGTCACGGGTCAGGATGTGTTTTTTTTCCCCTTAGACTAAACTTTCGAGATCACCACCCATGTCATACATTTGCTTTGCTTACCTTCCATAAAGTGTGTCATGTCTACTACTCTTCACCACTGTAGCTCTAGATGAATTCCAGGTAACAAAGAGTTGATTTCCAAACAACAATATTTTGGGCTCATCAGTTAATGTGTTTGTGTGTGTCTGCATGTGTGTATGTGTGTGTGTGTGTGTGTGTGTGTGTGTGTGTGTGTGTGTGTGTGTGTGTGTGTGTGTGTGTGAGTGTGTGTGTGTGTGTGTGTCTGTCCACAGGAGGTATACATAACAGGTGTGCATGCTGGTGACTGGGCAATGACTGAGAATTATGCTGTTTTGTAAACTTGGAAGGGTGTGGTATTGTTTCATAGGTTGTTACTAGGCTAACGACCACTAGGGCCTTTATAAACCTAGCCATACACCCCAAACCAGTTTTATGCCTGAGTACCTTGGGGATCTACTAGGACTGGGGAGTATGTTACCAAGGCAGTAGCTAAGAGACTAGTGGGTGGAGTGAAAATTGAAGAATATTATACTTATTGACGGCTTCTGTCCATCAGAGACGTGTGAACCAGACCAGGGGTGAATTTTTGATTTCCCATCCAATGGTCAAAGTTTTATTTGAAAAGGGTCAGGGATGAACTCTGTTTCACATGGATGGCAAGCCTGTTCCATAATATGGGGATCCTTTGTGTCACAAATCTGTCCCTCGAGCATGTCTATTTGTGTCATAAATGAACTTCACATCCTTGAATCTAATGTTTATAGTGCTGTTTGTTTTCTGGATGCATGAAAGACTCATCAGGGCTGCTTCTGAGGATGCCTTATAAGCCAGGCATAGATCTCCTCTCAGGAGCCTGTAGGATACAGACTAAGGAGGCAGGGCAATCTGTGTAGGACAGGGTATTCATGCCCTGGATTCTCCTGATGAGGAATCTTTGTGGGCTTTCCAACTGTTGCAAGTGTCTGGTTACGTACATGCCAAAGGGGGCATTGTACCCAATTCATCATGCCACTGCCAAATTTCAATTCATTATAATTGGTAAAATATGTGTCCGTGGGATTTCTAAGGCTGGTTGGCATGAAATATTAAATAAAAAAGAAAAAGCTTGGATAGTTGGACTGGGAGGATTATTTCCACCTGGTTTAAATGATCATTTGTAATTGATGCTTATTGGCTGATGCTTATTTTGTTTTTTGCATATGTCTTTATATTGGGTGTATGTACCACAGTTACTGTTTTGATTTAAAAAGGACTTTTGGCCGAAACCGGTCTGTGGACTGATGTTCTAGTCTTGTTTAGCCATTGCATTTGCCTTCCAAATGGAAGCTCTTGTCATTGGATGTATTTTCTTCATTCTGCTGGTGGCATTTGACTTCCTGTTAGGAGAGTTCTTTTTGACCTTTATTCAACCTACAGCATTGGAATATTATTAATTCCTTTGGTTTGGGACTTTTTATTCAGTCTTCAGTCATGAGGTGTTCAAGCTGGATGCTATCTTGGATTGCGTTACTGGCTTGTTTGTATATAAGACATTTTATGCCATGAGGGGACTTCATTTCTTTTTGACTATATTGGTATTGCTGTCTTGCCTTGGGAACACTTTGGACATTGATACAAGCTGGATGTGAGTTTTTTGAATATCTTTTCAGAGGAGTGTTATGTACTTTATGCCCATTTTGTTTTTGTTTGCATCAGCTGGGTGTGTGAAGGCCTTACATCTGCTGACAAGCTTGATATTCATTTTATTCAACTCTGGATTGATTCTAATCAGTCAGGGGAATTGTGGCTTGTATGCGATGGCATGTGCTTAAAGACTTGGTGATGGACATTCACTATTGGGCCTTCTGGAGTCACCGGGTATGATGGATTTTTTTGTCTCTAATTGGGAGACATTTTCATTTGCTAGTTTTACAAATGATTTTTATGCTTCTCTTTCTAATTAGTGACAGTTTTCCACTGGGGTTCTAACTAAGCTGCTTTTTTCAGTGTTGGGTTCCCCTCATACCAATTTTTGACTGCTCATTTTTCTAGAGAATTTTGGATTGTGCATACATGTTATTCTAGGTAATGTTATTTTGTAGTATGACTCTTATAGTTTAATTGCAGTAATTTTGTTGACTCATTATGTATTTCTGCTCACCCTTGACACACCTATTGGATTTTTTATTGACACACCTATTGGATTTTTTATTATGTTTAGGTTTCAGTTTAACAGCATTGACTAATGGTTTATTTCATTATCCATTTAGTCATTGTATATTGGTGATTTACATTTTTTATTTATTTTGAAATATGAAAACAGATGAATAATGGTGCAACACCAAGCTATGTTTGTTTGATTTACTTTTCATAGGGCCAGAATTATTCTCTTGGATCGTCATCTTGTGTCTGAGGGATTGTGATAGTCTGTTTTAAGTGCCTATGTTTTTGTGAGTTAGGGTTTGAATACGGTGAACTCTGCTATTCAACATGGATCGTATTAATATTCTTAAAGGTTTGTCAGCTGATAAGGAAGACATCCAAGTTTTTGGGCTTACTAAACTGAGTGATCAGGCCAATAATAATGAATCACGGTTAGATGGCTTGTGTTTATCTACATTTGACAAGCTCTTTAACAGCATGAAAGCCTTGAGATCTTATGTTTGGCACCTTAATCTATTCAAGGCATATATTGAAAAGGGCATTTCACCTAGAGGCCTTAGAATTCATATCAAACCATTGGTGGGGCAACCTGATAGTACGTTGCTTACAGCTTGGGAAGATATACAACAAAACACGCCTATAGAATTTGTTAAAACATTACATGCATTTTACGAATGCAAAATAGAATTTTAAATTTCTGAAGTAGCATGGATTTGTGAAGAAGCTAAACGGTTTGAAAATGTATCTATCTATAAACATTGTTTTCAAAAACTTAGTGCTGATTTGTTGGAATTTGACAAAGAGCTTAAGGAATGCAAGCTTCGCAAATTTAATAGGGACATAAAGGATAACAATCAGGGGAGGCCTTTTGAACAGGTCAAAAGTGTTAAATTTGTTAAAACCAGTCCCTCTTACTCTGGTCAGAAAAGAAAAAGGAAGAACTCGATTCTTAAAAATCTAGCCATGACACTTCAGGGGAAGAATCCTCTTCCTATACACACACAGAAACTGAAACACAACAAACATCACCAGCCCATAAGAGAATCTTTGCCTCTGAAATGGGGGACATGGAGCATGGTACCAATATGGTCCCTTTAGGAATAGAAGGGGGAGGGGGGCAGGAAACACAAATCAAGACATATCCCTGGAAGCAATGTTACACCTCCTGAAACTGAAATAGACACTAATATTTCATCTGCTGTTTTGTCAGATGCAGAATATAAGCTACTCAATAAAGGTTTGAATTTTTATTTCTGGATTTTGTGTTTGTGAAGAAATTTTTGTGGATGATCTGATTTCTTTTTGTAGACTACTTAACCTCAAATTGCATTTTAGAAATGATGGTAACAGGGACATTGTTGCTCTCACAGAATCTGGATTTAAATTTTATCCCTCCACATTTATTCCACCCATGAACAAATATGTTGATATTTTTCAAAAATGCATTCTTAAAGGAACTACGGGCGGCCACGGTGGTGCAGTGGTTAGCATTGTCACCTCACAGCAAAAGGTTCGCCGGTTTGATCCTCGGCTGGGGTGCCTTCTGTGTGGAGTCTGCAGGTCCTCCCTGTGGTCGCGTGGGTTTCCTCTGGGTGCTCTGGTTTCCTCCCACATCCCAAAGACGTGCTGCAGGTGGTTTGGACACTCTAAATTGGCCCTAGGTGTGAGTGCATGTGTGTGTGCCTTCTGTGGAAGGTTGGGCGCCGGGCTGGCAACTCGACACTGTAAAACTCCACTGCCAGTCCTGAGCAGACAGGTGATCCGCTGTGGCGACCCCTAACCGGGAAAAGCCGAAAGAAGAAGAAGATTCTTAAGGAACTACATTTTGGTTCCAAAATGCATAACAATTTTCTTCCTAATAATTTAACCAAATTAGAGAGACAGGCACTAGATAGGTTACAGAAGAATAAGAATTTAGTCATTACTCAAGCTGACAAGGGTGGTACTACTGTGGTGATGGATTGGTCCATGTATGTTGCTGAAGCTAATAAGCAGTTACAAGATGGCAGATTTTATACAGCAATGTCCATCGATCCTACTTCCAGATTCAAATTGGATATTGATGAATTTCTACAATCTGCAGTTAGTGAGGGTATTATCTGTGATAAGACAAGTTTTCATTTGAAAGTTAAAAATCCATTACCACAACATTTATATCTTCACCCTAAGATACACAAAAATGCCAGCAATCCACCAGGGAGATCCATAGTTTCAGGTAAGAGTTCTTCAACAGGACCACTCTCTGTACGTTTAACCAGAGATTTGAAACCTTTATTGAGAGTAGTTAGGACTCGAATACAAGACACAACTGAGTTCCTAAACATTGTATCTGATACCCAGTTAGATACTGGGTGGCTGATGTGCCCCCTTGATGTTACATCATTCTGTACTAGCATTCCTTATTGGGCTGACCTTATAGCACTGGAATACTGGTTGGGCGAAACTTCATTCTATGGTCCAGGCTTCAACACTTTTCTTTTGTGTTTAACAGAACATGTCCTTACCAAAAATGTTTATTTCAATGGTAAATGTTGTTTGCAGCTTAAAGGCACAGCCATGGGTGCCTCGTTTGCACCTATATATGCAGATTTATTCATGGGGTTTTTTGAACAAATGATGATTTATGACAGGAGTCATAATTTTTTTTTTTAATGAATTGACATTTGGAGACATTTTTGGATGACTGCTGGATGGTTTGGAAATCTGACATCACATATTTTTATGAATTTGTTCAATACTTAAATGAGAATAAATTGGGCATTCACTTTACAGTCAACTTTGATATGTAGTCCATTTCTTTTCTTGATGTGATGTTGAACAGACAGTCCAATGGCACATTGGTTACTTCGGTCTATCGGAAGCCTTTTCATTCTAATGCATTACTACATGCATCCAGCTGCCACCCAAAACACATCATCAAAAATATTCCCAAATCCCAATATATGAGGATTCACCATATATGTTCCAATAATCAAGACTTTTTACATTTTGACAAGGATTCAACAACTCGTTTTATCAAACGTGGGTATCAATCAGCACATTTGTTTTGAACCAGCAATGAGGTTAAAAAATTGCCTAGGGATAATTTACTAACATATCAGAGTCACAATAGGAATTCGGATTCTAACATTAGATTTGTAACTACTTATGGCAGAAATATGCATCAATTTATGAATCTGGTACAACAACATTGGGATATTCTTCTAGCTGATGACTGTCTGTGTGAATTGTTGAGCAGCAGATATTATTTTTCATTTCGTAGGGGTAAAACCTTAGGTGGGCACTTCAGTTTTTATAAACGTCATCCACAATTATCCAATATGGTGCAGGGAACAACTGATGGCACCAAATTGATGGGTTGCTTTCCTTGTGGTCACTGCACCTTTTACAAACATATTAGTCAAATTAAAGCATTTACTAGCAAAAATACGCCTCACATCTTTCAAATCAATATACTTGCTAATTGTAGTAGTGACTTATCTAGCTGTATGTACATGTTTGGCATTTAACATAGGTCAAACTTCCAGACCTATGAGGCTACATATATCTGAACACCTTAGTAATGTGAGAAATAAAAGTCCCTACTAATGCATTATACAAACATACAATTCATCAGCCACTGCCAAATTTCAGTTCATTATAATTGATAAAATATGTGATCATATGATTTCTAAGGCTGGTTGGCATGAAATATTAAATAAAAAAGAAAAAGCTTGGATAGTTAGACTGGGGGGATTATTTCCGCCTGGTTTAAATGATCATTTGTAATTGATGCTCATTTTGGTTTTTGCATATGTCTTTATATTGTGTGTATGTACCGCAGTTACTGTTTTGCATTGAAAAAGGCCTTTTGGCCGAAACCGTTCTGTGGACTGTGGTAGACTTATTAAAGTCTCAATTTTCCTTCCATTTCATGTGCTGCCTGTTCCTTCTGATGTTCTAGTCTTGTTTAGCTGTTGCACTTGCCATCTGAGTGGAAGCTCTTGTCGTTGGTGGTGACACCAGCCATAAATTTAAAGTGTTAATAATAAAAAAAAAAAAAAAAAAGACAGGGACATTCGGAAATTAAGGGGGCCACTCGGGAATTTGTGACAACCCAATATTTTGCCCTCAAAACAGTAAATACTAAGTAATTCAGTACAGTTGAGAGGTGTGGTCTGCAGTTCCTGGGGTCAGTTGATGATATGCTGTTATGTATGGGAATGACAGTTGTGGTCCAGCATTCACTCGGTATGCAACCTGTTCTGAGGCTGTAGATGAAGAGTGCCTCAAGTGGTCCTTATAGGTAATGTTTTAGACTATTCAGGAGGCAACCAGAAATATCACTGAGGCACATTGAGGCAGTGCTATTGGCCTTAATGAGTGCCACCAGAACCTGATCCCTGATACTAGTTGGGGGGAGTATGCTAGTATGGATTTAACAGGGGGTAGCCAGGGAGGAGTAGGGGAGGGCGAAATTTGAGCTGAATCAAGCCACTAGATTTGCTGTGTCTCCCTGATCACTGAAGGATTAGTGCAGTCTCAGATGTTTTATATAATGAACAGGATGTATGGGATGTATGACATCACACATGAAGGGTATACTGAGGCTTCCCTGCCTGCAAAATGAATGTTTTACTTATAGATTCATAGGTGTGTATTAGACGAACAACCACAAGAGCCTTTTTAAGCCTAACCATGCATCCCAAATCTCTGACAAGTTCTGATACACTAGTTAAGTGTAAGCAAAGGCTTGGGAAATGAAGCATTTGCAAGCAGGGATCTGGGAGATGAACCATTTGCAGGCTGCCTGTGTCCATTAGAGATATACGTGACAAACCAAGGATGAATTTCTTGTTTCTCATCCAATTGTCCAGGTTACACTTGAATTGGGTTAGGGAGGATGTCTGCATCACATGGATGTTGAGCGTGTTCCAGAGTAGTGGTAGTCTCTGAGAATGTATACCTTTGTATAGCATGCCTTATTTATATCACAGGTATGGTTTAAGTCTTTAGAACAGGTAATTTTGGTGCTGTTTGTTTTGCAGATATGCAGGAGGTCTATCAGTGTGGAGTCTGACAATGCCTTGTATGCCAGGCATAGATCTCCCCTCAACAGCCGGTAAGAGACAGAATATAGAGATAGGGCCTTGAGGTGGTCTGCATAGGACATGGTACTTACACCCTGTATTCTTTTAGGAAGGAACCTGTGTGGATATTCCAGTTGTTGGATGTGCCTGGTTAGGTTTATACCAAAGGGGGTATTGTACTCAATGATAGGTCTGATGAATGCCGAATACAAAGGAACAGTGACCTCCTTGGACCTAGATGACATACTTTTGTTTTTAAGTTGCACAACATAGAATGATTTCCTCACTACTTGTAGACACATGATGGTGAAAGGCTAGATTACTGTTTGTGTGTGTCTCTAAGTCTGTGACTACTGGGTGAATTCTTAGGGGTGTGTTGTCAATATGATGGTTACCAGGTGTGGATAACTTCCTGAAGGATACAACTATGCATGTCTTGGTTTTTAGTTTTAGTTCATGAATCCAGTTATTTATCTGAGTCGCCCCTTTCTGGAGAATATTTGTGTTGGTGGAGGATTCTATGACTGCTCCAAATTGGTAATAATCTGCAAATTTATTCACTTTAGTGACTTAGTAAAAACAAATGCCAAAAATGAGTGTTCCCAGGACCAATCCCTGAGTGACTCCATTTGTGACTGGCCTCTTTGTAGAGGTAGACTCCCCAGTTCTAACTTCTTGTGTCCCGCAGGCTATCCACTGGGTGACATAATGGCTTATACCTAACCTCCTGAATTTGTCAACAATGCCTGAGTGGAGTATTCTGTAAAATGCCTTGGCCAAGTCAATGTAGGCAGTGTGGATCATTTTGCACTCATCCACTGCTTTGATGACCTTCTTAATGAAGTCCACCAGGTTAAGTAGGCATGATCTGCCCCTGATGAAACCAAACTGAGTTGGGTCCATTCTGCAGATTTCCCATGTCATTATTGCTGATAAATGTTTCCTTGGCTTTGCATACAACACTAGTGAGACTTATAGGTTTCCAGTTTCCAGGGTTTGTAGATGCCCCATGTTTGTGCAAAGGGATGACAGTTGCTGTTCTTCATCTGTGAGGCACAGAACTTATTTGGAGGCTACAGTTGAATAGCAATTGCAGAGGGTCTGATAGGTAGTGTTTCATGCTATTTAAAATGCATACTGGGATATTGTTTGGGCCCATTGATTCAGTGTTATTGGGCTCAGAGAGCATTAAGTACCTTTTCCTTAGTGATAGGCTGTGGTGGTGTAGCGGTTAGCATTGTCGCCTCACAGCAGGAGGTTCTCTGGTTTGATTCTTGGCTGGAGCACCTTCTGTGTGGAGTCTGCATGTCCTCCCTGCGGTTGAGTGAGTTTTAAATAGATGCAGGTAGGTACCTGTGTGTATGTGTGTATTTCTGTGAAGGTTGGGTGCCGGGCTGCCAACTCAACACCATAAAAACACCACTGCCAGTCAATCTGCAGACCGGCAATCCACTGTGGCGATCCCTAACTGGGAAAAGCCGAAAGACAAAGTAGGGGAAGTTATATTTGATGGTATTTCCTGAGAGGAGGTTAAGGGGGAGAGAGGAATAATGTTGGAGCTGAATTTCCTCAGCAATTAGGTTTGCTGTATCTTCTGGTCTATCCCTTTTTTAAATTTCTCCAAATCTTTTGGATTTTTAATACCATGATGGTAATGGACCCCATTCCTGTGTCAAAGTACGGTTAAAGTTCATGAAATTAGTATTGTTTCAATCTCTGATGTTGACCAGAAGTGCTCTTCGCAGCACCCACAATGTGCCCAACAATGACTCCTTCTGAAATTCATATGGAGTTACATGTATTGGTAACCTATCTAAGTACGATTGTAAATTCTTTTTTATAAGACCTGTTGCTCCTTCTACCACTGGGACTGTCTGGGTATCCTTCTTCCACCTTCCCTCTTTTGTGCCTGCAAATCCTGGTATTTTATGACTTTGTGTCTCTCTGTACATAAGACATTGTAGTCACTGGGTGTAGCAATTTCAATGATCAATACTAATTTTGTCATCTTTTCATGGAGTACTATATCTGTTTTTCTCATCTATTTTTGAACTGTTGGTAAGGTGTGAGACCATGTGATATAAACTTCATCATTTTCTATGATGCTTCATGGTTCATGTTTCCAGTGTTCTTCAGATACTTCAGTATCATAATTTTTGCACTCTCCAATGCAAGAGTCTTGCCACATTATTATGCCTTTCAGTATAAAGTCCTTCTGCCATTCATTTATCACAACCAGCTACAAGACTTGTGACTGTTAAAAATTCTGTCTTACAAAACCTACATTTGTCCGTTTCTCCCACTTGTTCAATGGACTTTGTCAACCAACGTGTACATAGTCTACTATCTTGGGCTGCCAATATTAACCTTTCATCTTTTGTTTTAAATCCACCTCTCCTTAACCATTCCTGCATTTGATCCTGATCAACATGAGGCTGTTCCAAGAGCTTCCTATACTTGCAACTGTATTTATGCATTTTCCACATTTCTTGCCTTCTCGTCTGATCCTTCAACTTATATTCTTTCTTTTGATTATTGACACATTCAGTTGCTGCCTGATTTTTATCTACTTATGGTTTGATTTCCATTCCCATTTGATGCCAATATGCTTCTGCTAAAATAAGCAGGGGAAATCATCTTGGACTTATTCTCCTCGTATTTCTAAACTTTCATTACTTTGGGTCTTTATGAGGTCAGCAGATATATAAGTGGTCCTATGATTGCAGATCTATGCATGTAATAAATTTCTATGAGGCCCATACCTCCTTCAGAATGGGAAATATTTTAATCTTGGTATGCATAGATTTTTATAAATCATTTAATGAGCATGAAATATCCTTCTTGTTTTCCTGCCTAACCTATCGAACACCTTTTGGGGCCAATCAATCACTCCAAAACTGCAAGCCAGGACAGGAAAAGCAAATTGGTTTATAGCTTGGACTTTGCTCCTAGATGTCAATACTGTTTTCAGTATTAATTTTAGTTTTTTAAAATATTCTTTAATGAGTTTTATTCATATTTGCTCATTTTTTTGTTGATCCTTCATCAATTCCCAAATATTTATATGCTCCCTCTTGTTCAAGTTCTTCAATATTACATTCCTGTCCCAAACTGATGTTCTCTTGGTGGTGCAGCTTTCCTGCTTTAAAGGTTGCTTTTGCACATTTAGCAAGACCAAATAACATTCTTATATCATCTAAAAATTTTTTGACCACTTGCAGTTGTGCTTTCAGTTGCTCATCTGATGACCTATACAGTTTTAAATCATCTACAAAAAGAAGATGAGAAGTCTTTACACTTTGTTGTTTTCTTGGAGCCAAGTTATAGCCATGACCTAATGTATTAAGTAGACAGGTTAATGGATTAAGGGCAAGACAGAATAGCAGTGGTGACAGTCACCCTGGAATATCCCTCTTGGAATTTTTATCCATGGAATAGTAATTTGTCCTTTATCATGCTTTAACAGCAAAGTGGGCTGCCTCTGTTACATGTTCGCTATAATGTAACCAATCAGTGTTGGGTGTATCTTATAAATTTTTAAGCACTCTATCTGCGAATGTGGAATACTGTCAAATGCTTTTTTTGTAGACTATCCATGCCATACTTAGATTCTTCCCCTTTTACAATTCCCCATTATGAATGTACTTAACAGCAAATGATCCTTTGATCCATATAACATTCTTTTTGTACCTTTTTGCTCTATTGCCTTGATTTGAGTTTTCTTCTAAATGATTATAAACTCGTGCCTGCATCAATTACAGTATAAAGTTTATACATTGTCAGAAGGCAAGTTGTTTATATTTATTAGGGTAGCTTGCAGGTTTGCTCTTAAGTATGAGTATTGTTTTTCCTCTTGTTAACCAAGCTAGTGTCTGTTCTGGGTGCTCATACAAATAGTTTTTACTCATGGATAAATCTTTTCCAGTTGGGAGATTTTCTTAAGTTGTTTCAATGTCTCTGGCTGTTTCTTCATACCATTTCGTATCCCATACATTCGAACTTCTTATTCTTTTTTTTTTTTTTTTTTATTTCTTCTATCCATTTAGCATCTTTGTTATGTTCTGCAAGGTTAAAAATAAGGTGTATTGGTGCAAGTTAAACTGTAAACCAAAAAGAAAGGCACCAAGGAACCGTAGATACTGTATTTTAATGTAATATAAAATATAAAATCATCCAGAATAAAACATGTTAAGTGCTTTCATCATATTCAAATGACTTCACCTGATGAAGTCCTTTTAATATGATGAAAGCGCTTAACATGTTTTATTCTGGATGATTTTATATTTTTTATTATATTAATCTATAAATACAGTATCTACGGTTCCTTGGTGTCTTTCTTTTTGGTTTATGTTCCGCAAGATCTTCAATGATATTTCTCCAAAACGTATCTATTTCTTCTTCTTTTGGTGGTGTTTCAATTCCTTTTACCTTGTTTCACAATTCTCTATAAAACTTTTTTGGGTGATCAATAAATTGCTTATTTTGTACTTTTCCTTTATATTTATAGGTTCATAGGTTTATAGGTAGGTACTAGACTATCTGCCCGAGGACATTTATAAGCCTAGCCAGAGTGTGTCGGCTTTCGCCACCCCAGTGATTAATTAACTGATCCTCTGTCAAGCTGAGCCAGTGAAGTGATCCCAGGGGTGTATTTTCTGTTACCCATCCACTCGTCAAGGTTTCTCTTGAAGAGTCTTAGTGAGGGGCTCTGCCTAATGCAGTTTGGAATTTTGTTCCAAAGCATGAGGAGTCTCTGTGACAGGAATCTATCCCTCCAGCATGTTCTATTTATTGTGGCCAGGTTTAGCTCACTAGAGCACGTGGCTCGAAGTGACTTGGATTTCTTGAGGTGGAGCATGTCCATCAGTTGGACATGGCTTTGTATGTCAGGCAGAGAGGTATCACCCCTGAGTAAGCGATATGCCACTGAGTACAGCCGGAGTTTTTTTAGTCGGGCTGCATAGGACATATGTTTGAGGCTAGTAATCCTCTTGGTGAGGTACTTTTGTGGTCTTTCCAGCTGTTGAAAATGTCTTGTGAGGTACATCCCACATGGGGCGTTGCACTCTATGATGGGTCTAATGAGTGATGTGTAGAGGGGCACTATAACCTCTTTATTTCTAGATGCGAGCCCTTTAGTAATTAGATGGGCCACATAGAAGGATTTCCTAACTACTTTGGCAATATGATTGTCAAAGGAGAGATTACTATCTACCTGGGTCCCCAGATCTCTTATTACCTCTTCTGTATTAAGGGGGCTGCCACCTATGTGGTAATTTGTGGGTGTTTTGTTTTTCCCAAACTGGATGACTATGCATTTTTTGGCATTTAGCTTGAGGCCATGTCTTTGACACCGGTGTCCGTCTCAGTAAGCCCCTTTTGGAGGATGTCCGTGTCAGCCAGAGAGTCAATTATGGCTCCCAGTTTGCAGTCATCAGCGAACTTGGTTAGCCATAGTCCTCCTGTGTTTGCCTGTACTTCTGAGAAGTATATGCCGAACAGTAGGGGTCCCAGGACCGAGACTTGCGGGACACCACTTGTGACTGGTTTAGAGTCGGACCTGGAGCCCGCTATTCTTACTGTGTGAGTTCTGTCTGTAAGCCAGTTGGCAACCCATCTCGTGACGTAGGGGTTTATGTTCAGGCTGGTGAGTTTTTCTGTAATACCTGAATAGGGAATGGTGTCGAAAGCCTTGGCAAGGTCAAGGTAGGCTGTGTGAACCACCTTTCCCTCGTCTATGCCTTGGTGACTGTCTTGAAGAAGTCAATCAGGTTTAGTAGGCATGATCTGCCCTTAACAAAGCCGAACTGGGTCAGGTCAAGTGTTTGGAGGTTCCCAATATCTTTGTTAATGAATTCCATGATGATGCGCTCCATAGCTTTGCAGACCAGGCTAGTCAGGCTTATGGGGCGATACTTAACAGGGTCAGTTGTGGCCCCTCCTTTGTGGAGAGGAATAACTATTGCTGTGTGCTATTCTATGGGCACATAGCCTGTGTAGAGGCTGAGGCTGAACAGCGTGTTTAGGTGGGGGGTTCGTTCGTTCTGTAGTTCGTGCAAGACGCAGCCTGGGGCACCATCTGGTCCCATTGACGCTGTGTTTTTGGCTTTTGAAAGGGCTGTTTTTATCTGTGCATCTGTGATTTTTGGGACACTACACTTTTCCGGTATTGTGGGCCCTTTTGGGGGGGTGAGAGGGGGGTGAAGTTTGCACTGAATATATCTGCCAGGATGTTGGCAATATCAGTAGGTTCATTTAGTGCATATCTTCTAAGTTTTTCTGCCTGTGCTGATATTTTTAATTTGTTATTTGCAAAAGTGCATGATAGATCCTGATCTGTTTTGATACTGTGCATTAGTTTTATCACGTCTATCTTTCTGAGTATTTTTGTTAATCTGGTCCCTCTCCTATGCTCTTCCAACAGTGATACTTCTTGTCTTAATTACTTTATAGTTTTCACTATTCGATACTTCCATGGTGGCATTCGATTTTTTCCCTTCCTTTCCCTTACTAACCTATGACCTTGTGGTAAGACTTTATCTGTTATTAATTTAGCTGCACAGTAATACATCCTCTTTACATCTGTTATATTGCATGAATTATGGACAGTCGTAATTACTGTGCTCCTTTGTTTTATAAAACTTGTAACGTTTAGGGTTTTATTGATTTTCTGCAGTCTATTTCTTTCATTGATTTTAATATGTCTGTCCATCTCTATTAAATCAAGCAACTCTGCTCTTAGATCATTTTTTTTCTAAGTTGAGAGCACCTTCTTTGTTCTCCATTTCCTGTGGCATTCTGTAGAAAGATTCAGATTATCTTCCTGTGCCACATTCTCTTCATTTTCATCCTGTCATCCATTGCTTTGTCATGTGGCAACTCACTGGCCTTCACTCCACAACACTGACTGCATCAGAGTTGCCACAGTTTCCTGTTCCTGCCGTTGCTGTGCAACCCCAACTGAACATTTGTAACTGGTTTCCTTTGGAAGACTCCAAAGTATCTTCACATGGCAACTGATCAGATGTTTCTCGCTCCACTGGTTTCTCCTTAATTTGGGGATCCATTACTCTATCCTGCTGTGGTGTTTTCTTAGATTTTCTACATTAAATCCTTCACTTCACAGGTACTTCATAACCTCATTTTCTATTTCTTTAACTTCTCCATTACTTATCCTCTTGTCTACTTTTCTTCTTTGTTTCCTTATTTTCTGTATTATAAAATTTTCCATATCCTGATGCCTTTGCCTATATTTCTCTTCAAATATCTTTGGTGTTGCTCTTTTTGTATTGATTAGTTTTTGCTTTTTCCTTTGCATAAATATTATACCACATTAAATCTTTTTTTTTTTTTCTCATGTCCATCTTTCTTCTTCAGATGTCTCCTGATCTTCCTTATTCTCCCTACTTTGGGGACTCGTTCCATATTGTTGTGATGTAACCTGGGTTATACTTTCTACACTAGATCCTTCACTTCACAAGTATTCTGTAACTTCAATTTATACTATTCTGTTCTGCATTCCCTCTTTGTGATCATATTTTTATTGTGAAATTTTCCATATCTGGATGCCTTTGCCTGTATTTCTCAACAAATATCTTTGGGGCTGCCTTTATTGTATTGATTAATTTGGCTTTCTCCTTTCCATAAATATTGCACCATATCAGATCTGCCTTTTCCATATCCATATTTCTTTTTTATACCTTTCAAAAATCTCTAGGTTTTGTTCTTTCTATTTTTGCACTTCCTTAGATGCTGCTTTTTCCAAAGAGATCAACGTTTCTTGCTCTATATAATGTTTTTTCATAAATCTTTTGTATTAATGAACACAGTTTTTATTTAAAGCTTCTGACAGTTTTTCTTGTGAAGTATTTTTCTTTCCTTTAATTTCTCTCATAATCTTTTTGTATGTCTTGTTTTGGGAATTTCTGAGCTTCTTGCATAACAGTAACAAAACATAATTTCTTTCTTATCCTCAATAGTTCACTCTATTGTCTTTATGGCTCTTTTTGGCCTATCAGTTTTTGTGATTTTTTGTGGACTACTTCCTTCTACACCAAGGAGGCCATCTTCCCCCTGGACCTGGCTTGTCCCCAATGTAGGAATATTTCAGTGTCTTAAGGATGCTACACTAATTTTCCAGTCCTGGCGCCAATGCACTTACCAGGATTGGGCACTTTTTTATCTTGGGTCTTGTGTAACCAGTTATCTTTTTTTTAATTTTTAACCTACTTCATTCCATGATATATGGTATATAAAATACAGTCTATGTATCAGTGCTGTCTTGGTGAGATTTTGTGAAAAACAGGGTCCACCTTTTGAAGGTACTCACCAAGACTTGAGGATGAATTCAATTTTAGCAATGCTTCTCTGCCTTGTTTGCTGACACATCATCTCTTCATTTGGACCCTATAAGGGTCAGTATAGGTGGCTGCATTGACAATGAGCTCTGCAGTCACAGTTGTGTATCGCCTTTGAGGTTGCAGACATCGCTAAAGAATGCTTTGTGGTTGTCCTTGGCCTGGAAGGCCAAATTTACTGCAAATTTGGCTTTGTTAGACTAGAGAGAGAGAGAGAAAGAGAGAGAGAGAGAGAGAGAGAGACAGAGAGAGATTTTATTTGTCCTTCGAGTTGTTTGTATAGTGTAAAAGTTCTTTTATCCTGCTGGGTGCTATACCTCCTAATGTTTGCCACAATTTTCTTTTTTTTTTTTCTTTGATTTTATTTCTTTTTTCTTTTTTTTTTTTGCTGTACAGCCTATTGATGTTGTGATTTCACCGTGGGTCTTGTTTTGTGAGTTATGTTCTTCCTGGTATGTACAGCAGCCACTACACAGCTATTAACATGCTTTGTTAGAGTTTCAGTGAACAGTTCTGCATAGGCAGCAGCTTTTTCAGGTTGGGTAGATGAAAGCGCTCAACCATTTTATTGTGTTACAATAAAGAAGATAATTGTGCAACTATTTTGGATCGTGGTTTTGTCCTGGGAACAGTTTTGGTTTTGTGTTGTTCAGCAAGTGTTGGGTTCCTTGGACTACACAGTTGAGGTTTTGCAGAGACTTGAAATGTTGTCTGATTATCACTTAATAGTAGAAAGTTAGCATTTGAATACTTCCTGAACATTTCTGAGTTAGCTGCAGTTCTAGGATTTATTTTTACTTCAAATAAGAACATTTTGTGATGTGACCTTATGAGAGAAGACATTACACTAGGGGGGTGTGCAGCACTCTCCCATATTAGTGAGGACCAGACCCAGTATATCTGCATGCCTGTTTGATGTATTGACAATCTGGTCAAAGAATTTCTTTGCCTGCACGTTTACTGTCATACATGATTCCCAGTTAATAGTGGGGTAATTAAAGTCACCCATGAATATGGTATTGGGTTGGATGGTGAGTGTTTCCATTAAGTTTAAAAACATGCTATGGGTTTCTTGCGCCATAAAGAGGAACCTATAGCTTGCAAGGAAGAGGTATGTGATTTTGTCTGTGGTGATTTGACCATGGAGAAGCTCACGTGCATTGTCCTGTTTGACCGGCCTTGAGGTATATTTATTTTGGATGTATTTTTGATGAAAATCAAAATACCTCCCCCTTTAGTCCCTGGCTGTATAGTAGCTGGTCTAAATGTGTGGAAGGCATTATAACCTTACACTGCCGATGTGCTATCTGTGGCTTTAAACCATCGTCTCAGTGACTGCACAGATGTTAGCATTGTAAAAAGAGCTTGAAGGATTGGAGTTTTTGTTTAGACTAGAAGCATTGAGCATTAACACCTTTTAGATCTTATTGGTGATCTGGTGATATGCTAGCCAACCCAAGCTAGGTAACCAGACACCACCTATCCAGTAGCTTATTGAACTATGGCTGCTGTTATGGAAGGTGCACTCATTAACTGGGAAAACTACTCATGTACCAACTCTTGTGCTCAACGTTTTCTGGAATTTATAAATTCCAGTGCCTTGGATCAACTTATCCACACCCCCACCAGGGGCAGCAATATCCTAGACCTGGTCATTACCAACATGGGCAACCGGTGTTCCACACCAGAGGTCAATTCCTCATTGGTCAGTTCCGACCACAAGCAAATCACCCTAGGCATCCACATCCCAGCCTCACCCCCCATTAGGGAAACAACCGTAAAAAATTTCTCCAAAGCCAACTTCATGCTTCTTAAGACAGAAGTGGAAAACTTCATGACATCCATGCTGACAGACAATAGAGATACGACTGCTGAATCCTATACAATTGCACTTTATAAGCACTTACACGAGTGCATGGATCATGCAATCCCTAACAGAACCAAGATGATATCCTCCAAAAAAAGGAAGCCAATCTGGTGGTCCCCTCCTATAAACCAACTCTACAACAGAAGAAAGAAACTGTTGCAAAAAAGAGTAAAATCCCATGATTGGAGGAACTCCGTGGTCAGCCTCAGTAAGAAGCTGAGATCCTTCATAAAATCCTCCAAAGTTAGTTATGAAAACAAAATCGTCACTGATTCTAAAGACAACCACAAAGCATTCTATAGCTATGTCAAGAATCTCAATGGCAACACTCAGATCTGCTCTGAGTTACAGCACAATGGCACTAAATATACAGAACCTACTGATATTGCCAAAATCCTGGCAGATAGGTTCAGTGCTAACTTTACCCCTCTCTCATCCCCTAAAGGGCCCATCTCTATACTGGAAGAATGCAAAGTACCTGTAATCATGGCTGCACAGGTGAAAAACACACTCTCCAAAGCCAAGAACACAGCATCAATGGGACCTGATAACATCCCAGGCTGCGTTGTACATGAACTACAGAACGAACTGGCACCCCGCCTAAGTACCATGTTCAATCATAGCCTCACCTCAGGCTTTATGCCCACTGAATGGCGCACAGCAACGGTTATCCCACTCCACAAAGGGGGAGCCACCACGGACCCTGGGAACTACCGCCCCATTAGCCTGATGAGCCTGGTCTGCAAGGCTATGGAGCGTATCATCATGGAACTTATAAACAATGACATTGGTAATCTCCGAACTCTGGACCCTACCCAGTTCGGGTTTGTAAAAGGCAGATCATGTCTCCTAAACCTGATAGACTTCTTTGAAGTGGTCACCAAAGCTGTAGATGAGGGTAAGGTGGTACACACAGCCTATCTAGATCTCGCCAAGGCTTTTGACACCACCCCCCACTCTGGAATTATAGACAGACTCACTAAACTAGGTATAAATCCCTATGTCACAAAATGGGTTGCCAACTGGCTCACTGATCGAACCCACACTGTGAAAGTAGCAGACTCTAAATCCAACTTCAGACCAGTGACAAGTGGAGTACCGCAGGGTTCAGTCCTAGGTCCTCTCCTGTTTGATAGCTACTTCTCTGAAGTACAGGCTAACACAGAAGGTCTTTGGCTAACAAAGTTCACAGACGACTGCAAACTAGGAGCCATAATAAAACCTAACAATGTGGACATCCTACAAAAGGGCCTCACTGAGACAGATGACTGGTGTCAAAGCCATGGCCTCAAGCTCAATGCCAAAAAGTGCATTGCCATCCCTTTTGGTAAAAACTCTGTACCCATGAACTACCACATAGGCGGTAGTCTACTTAACACTGAAAGTGTGATAAGAGACCTTGGGACACAGGTGGACAGTAGTCTCTCCTTTGATAATTACATCGCCACAGTAGTCAAGAAATCCTATGTGGCACACCTCATCACAAAAGGTTTCTCATCCAAGAAAAAAGAGGTCATTGTTCCCCTCTACTCATCACTCATTAGAACCATTATAGAGTACAATGCCCCTTTTGGTATGTACATCACAAGGTATCTACAACAACTGGAAAGGCCACAGAAATACCTCACAAAGAGGATTACCGGCCTCAAACAGATGCCCTCATGAACCGTCTCAAAAAACTCCAGCTTTACTCTGTCGCATATCGCCTACTCAGAGGCAATCTCTGCCTAGCATACAAAGCTATGGCAAACCCAGAGCTGTTGGACATGCTCCATGTAAAGAAATCCCAATCCCTCCGAGCTACATGCTCTAGGGACCTAAACCTTGTCATCACAATAAACAGAACATGCTGGAGGGATAGATTCCTGTCTCAGAGACTTCCCATACTCTGGAACAAACTACCTATCTATATCAAACAAAGCTCCTCATTAGCAATTTTCAAGAAAAATCTTGATTGGATGGGAGATAGGAAATTCACCCCGGGGATGACTTCTGTGGCTCTGCTTGACAGGGGCACAGGAAAATAATTTTCTTGGGTGGCAAAAACCAGGGTACCATTTGGCTAGGCTTATATAGGCCCTAGGGCCAGTAGCCTAGTACCTACCTATGAACCTATGAACCTATGATGTATAGAAAACATAGGCCCCTTAGACCATTATCATGGTCCCTGGTGTAGTTTGGAGTAGACCAGTTCTGCAACCCATTTGGCTACATTAGTCAACATGACCAGCTGACCTACAGCCAATGTTTACACTGAGTGGCTAGCCCTGCATGGTGTGCAGTCTATGATCAGTGATCTCCTATCTAGAGGATACTACACATCACCGTTAATGCCCAAAGCAGTTAATCTTATAATTCTCACCTCAACAGGAACTACCTACATCCCATGACTCCAGGCAATTTTTATAGTGAGTTTGAGGTGAAAACACTCAGCATGTTTTGGAAGGTAGGAAGTACTGTACAGAGACCACATACAAACTCTTCACAGGCATTAGCCAGTGGTCAGGCTCAAGCCTTTTCTTTTGTGCATGACAGAAAAAGGCCTTAACCATTATGTTAACTATGTTAAAGATTACATTGCTCCTTTATATTTTTATGCTATTTACCATCTGATAATGGAGAGGGGACATTGGCCCAAATAACTTTTTCAGGGATGGCCCAGGCTACATGGGCAACAAAGAACTTAAAAAAAGATGTAGTAATGTCATAACAAAAATCAAAGAACAGCAAAGTAAGAACCATTTTAATCAACAAAACATATTGAGCGAAGTCATACCTATCAACTGGATACATTTTTGCAGAAAGTCCAGATTTTTTTCCATTCTTCATAAAATTGTGTTTTTTTGGCAAATTAGTAGCAAATCATTAAAGACTAAAGTTAGAAAATAATGACAGATATTTGAGTTTCAAACATCATACTCTTTGTGAGTGGTACAAGCTCCCTGAATCATATATTCACTATTGTCTGAGTTAATTAATATTTTATTGCAAATCTCCACCCAAGATACATGCTTTGCATTATCAGATGTTGTTCTGTTATTCACATATCCTTATATGTTGCTTAGTTACATTATCTGTATTTTAGTGAGGTATTACAAATGGGTCCTGTACCCCACCAAATTCCTCAACACTGCAGTTATTAACTGCATTTAGTCTACCTTTCTTTAGTTTTCTGATAATAACTGTGCATTGTTTTTCTTCCCTTGTGATACTAAGCTGACATCTGCAGAAATGTATACATTACTTGTTTGGTATAGAGTGGAAGGTTATAGGTGGTGCTTGCCAACTTTTTAATTATTAATCGAACTACAGTAGTCTGTTAATAACTGTTATTTGCTTCACATTTATGCCCATGCCCTCATTAACTTTTGTTCTTTTCTGGTAAATGACAAAGATTTACAGTCAGTCAATAATTGCAGTCATTAGAGTTTTTACAGTTCTTATTGTGCAGAATGACAACCATGTGAGGTTCAGTCTTCATATCCTTCAGAACATATTTTCTAATGTAAAGCTTGTTATTCTGAAAGCTTTCTACTTGTACAAGATAAATACTTAAATCTGTTCATGATTTTGAGTTTTAGTTTCTGATTCCTGAGCTAAGACATTGAGAGGGCAGAAAGTGTTGCAGTGGGTGACACTTTATGGTTCTTACAGCAGTGAGCTGAGATGCAGTTATTCATTCATTTGATCTTAAGATGATATCTTAGGTACACAGTCATATACATGGCTGTAAATGATGGTTATGTGTGTATGTGCAGAGGATGTAGTTCTCAACTGACGTAGATTTTTTTCTCATATTTGTGGAATTTTCCTTGTAAAATGTGTGACCTATGGTAAAAGTTGGTGTACTGCAGTCACTAAATGACAAACGTATGAATTTCAGACTTTGCACCCTTTAGGAAATGCTTGCTAAGGCAAAACCTGTTACCTGTTATATTAGTAATTAAATATATAAGACCAATATTTAAAATCTACTCCTGATTTTGAGCCTTTGTCTGCCACTGTTTTTTTGGGTTTGCCCTGATTCTTGAGCTTATAGCTTGAGTGTTGTGGTAGGCTACGTGTAGCTGCACCTTCATTACTGAAGCAGTAACATTAAATATATTGCTGGATGTTTTTTTTTTCTGTACTACTTTTGGCGATCACAGCTGGAGGCCAGAAATGGCTACCTGTTGAAGGATCAGGAGGTAGAATGGCTTTCAGCTTTACCTAATTAGGGTGATGTTCTTCAGCATGTAAATTTGAGTGCTAAAACTTCCATTTTCCATAGTGTTACACATTGAAAGACTCTCTTGTATATCTGAATGAACCAATAGCCACTGCAAATGCTGAACTGTATGAGTTCAAAATAACATGTTGCAAGTATGTGAAAATAGTTATTTTATTTACCGTGCCGTGAGCTTCCTAGATGAACTTAGTAAATGTTCTGTATTTTGCTTGTGTATGTTCCATATTGTTAGAGGTAATGTGGTATCCCATATTATGGAGCTAAAAGATTAAAAAGTATGGGATGGAAACAATGAAAGAAAGGAAATGGCAAGCAGATGCAGTTCACATTAAAGTGACCATTGCTTTGGCTTGGCGGAAGGTGTGAACCAGGCTTAGTGTATCAATGATTTAAGTTGAAGTCCATTGCTGTAAATGGGTGTGCTTTCACTTGTAATAGCAGAAAACAAGATTTATTTGTGGGCACTGGAAACAATATACATTATCCACAGCACAAACACACTTTGTATTTATTTATTTTTATTAAATTTCTGCGGCAGTTAACAATTGGGTAGGGTGATAGCTTCCATTTTCTTCTCAATTAGCCATTAAAACTATGGAGTATGTGGGTATAATTATTCATGTCAAGTAATGTATAAAAGCTGAAGGCAGTTACATAGGTTCATAGGTAGGTACTAGACTATCGGCCCTAGGGCCCATACAAGCCTAGCCAAAAAATGTACCCTGGCTTTCGCCACCCAAGAAAATTATTTTCCTGTGCCCCTGTTGAGCAGAGCCACAGAAGTGATCCCCGGGGTGAATTTCCCATTTCCCATCCAATCATCAAGATTTTTCTTGAAGAGTGCTAATGAGGAGCTCTGTTTGACATAGATAGGTAGTCTGTTCCAGTGTATGGGAAGTCTCTGGGACAGGAATCTATCCCTCCAGCATGTTCTGTTTATTGTGGTGACAAGGTTAAGGTCCCTAGAGTGTGTAGCTCGGAGGGGTTGGGATTTCTTTAAGTGAAGCATGTCCAACAGCTCTGGGTTTGACATAGCTTTGTATGTTAGGCAGAGATCACCCCTGAGTAGGCGATATGCGATGGAGTAAAATCTTACACCTAACCCTACACTAAACTATACACACACACACCACTAACTGTTTTTTGAGACAGTCTGCATAGGGCATCTGTTTTAGGCCAGTAATCCTCTTTGTGAGGTATTTCTGTGGTCTTTCCAGTTGTTGTAGATGTCTTGTGAGGTACATACCAAAAGGGGCGTTGTACTCTATAATGGGTCTAATGAGTGATGAGTAGAGGGGAACAATGACCTCTTTTTTTCTGGATGAGAATCCTTTTGTGATGAGATGAGCCACGTAGAAGGATTTCCTGACCACTGTGGCGATGTGATTATCAAAGTAGAGACTACTGTCCACCTGTGTCCCAAGGTCTCTTATCACATTTTCGGCATTAAGTAGACTACCAGCTATGTGGTAGTTCATGGGTACAGAGTTTGTACCAAAGGGGATGACAATACACTTTTTGGCATTGAGCTTCAGGCCATGGCTTTGACACCAGGTATCTGTCTCAGTGAGGCCCTTTTGTAGTTTGTCCACATCGTTAGGAGTTTCGATTATGGCTCCTAGTTTGCAGTCATCTGCAAACTTTGTTAGCCAAAGTCCTTCTGTGTTGGCCTGCACTTCAGAGAAGTAGATACCAAACAGGAGAGGACCCAGGACTGAACCCTGTGGTACTCCACTTGTCACTGGTCTGATGTCGGATTTGGAATCTGCTACTTTCACAGTGTGGGTTCTGTCCGTGAGCCAGTTGGCAACCTATCTTGTGACATAGGGATTTATACCTAGTTTAGTGAGCTTATCTATAATTCCAGAGTGGGGGATGGTGTTGAAAGCCTTGGCGAGATCTAGATAAGCTGTGTGAATCATTTTACCCTTGTCTATGGCTTTGGTGAAGCAATCAGGTTTAGGAGACATGATCTGCCTTTTACAAATCCAAACTGAGTAGGGTCCAGAGTTTGGAGATTACCAATGTCTTTGTTTATGAGTTCCACGGTGATACATTCTATGGCCTTGCAGACCAGGCTCGTCAGGCTAATGGGGCGGTAGTTCCCGGGGTCCGTCGTGGCTCCCCCTTTGTGGAGTGGGATAACTGTCACGGTGCACCATTCAGTGGGTACAAAGCCTGAGGTGAGGCTATGATTGAACATGGTACTTAGGTAGGGTGCCAGTTCATTCTGTAGTTCGTGAAGAACGCAGCCTGGGATATTGTCAGGTCCCATGGATGCTGTGTTCTTGGCTTTGGAGAGTGTGTTTTTTACCTGTGCAGCCATGATTATAGGAACTTTGCATTCTTCCAGTAAAGAGATGGGCCCTCTAGGGGGTGAGAGGGGGGTAAAGTTAGCACCAAACCTATCTTCTAGGATGTTGGCAATATCAGTTGGTTCTGTATATTTAGTGCCATTATGCTGTAACTCAGAGCAGATCTGAGTGTTCCCATTTAGATTCTTGACATAGCTATAGAATGCTTTGTGGTTGTCTTTAGAGTCAGTGACAATTTTGTTTTCGTAACTAGCTTTGGAGGATTTTATGAGGGAGCTCAGCTTCTTATTGAGGTTGACCAGGGAGTTCCTCCAGTCATGGGATTTTACTCTTTTTTGCAACAGTTTCTTTCTTCTGTTGTAGAGTTTGTTTATGGCAGAGGACCACCAGATTGGCTTCCTTTTTTGGAGGATAACATCTTGGTTCTATTAGGGATAGCATGATCCATGCACTCATGTAAGTGCTTATAAAGTGCATTTGTGTAGGATTCGGCAGTCATACCTCTGTTGTCTGTCTGCATGGGTGTCATGAAGTTTGCCACTTCTGTCTTAAGAAGTGTGAAGTTGGCTTTTGAGAAGTTTTTTTACGATGGTTTCCCTAATTGGGGTTGGGGGTGGGATGTGGATGTCTAGGCTGATTAGCTTGTGGTCGGATCTGACCAACAAGGAATTGGCCTCTGGTGTGGAACACTGGTTTTCCATGTTGGTAATGACCAGGTCTAGGATATTGCTGCCCCTGGTGGGGCTGTGAATAAGTTGATCCAAGGCGTTGGAATTTATGAATTCTAGAAAACATTGAGCAAAAGAGTTGGTACATGAGTAGTTTTCCCAGTTAATGGTGGGGTAGTTGAAATCGCCCATTATTAGGGTGTTGGGTTGTACCCTAATACTTTCCAGTGTATCAAGAAATGAGGAGTGTGAATCCTGGGGCATGGTGGGGGGTCTGTAGCAAGCTAAAATTTGGATTGCGGTCTTGCCCAGAGTTAGTTGCACTTGGATAATCTCGGATGCATTATGCTGTGCAACTAGCCTGGAGGTGTGGATATCCTTAATGAATATGGACATGCCTCCGCCTTTAGTGCTTCTTTCTGGGTTAGGTGGCCGAAAGGTGTGGTATGAATTGAAGCCTGGTGATGCAGGGGTGCTCTCTGGAGCTTTGAACCAGGTGTCTGCCACTGCACAGATGTCAATGTTCTCCATTTTAAGGAGTGCCTCGAGTGAGTGCATTTTGAGGTTTAGACTTCTAGCATTGAGTAGCATTACCCTCAGATTTTACTTGCTTGTACCTGTTTCGGTGGTGAATTTGTCATTTGAACCTTGCATAAAAAAGGCACTATAGGGGTGGCAAGAGCCTTAGCCAATATCTGGAATCCTAAGGGCGACAGGTGCAGGCCATCTCTGGCAAAGCATCGTGGACTGTCGATCATGTCGTCCCAGGCAGACAAATACTGGATCCCCTTAGAATGACACCAGAGGCTTAGCCAATTGTTGAAGTCAAGCATTTTGTCCTTGTACTGTGGTATCATTCTGGGTGATGGCATGATGCTGCTCAGGGTTAGGGTCATACCTGCCTGGGATACAAGATCGGAGAGCTCCTCTATGTCTCTTTTCATGTAGTCCAGGGAGGTACGTCTCAGGTCATTCACACCAACATGGACAATGACAGTGTCATATTTGTACTTATTGTGGAGTGACCTGAATGCATGCGTTATGTGGCGGATCCTGGCACCTGACAGGCAGCTGACAGTAACTTTCTCCTTGTTTAGTCTAGTGAGTGGAACATCAGTGTGCCTGACTATAGAGTCACCTATGACTAGAGTGTTGGGTACGTTGCTATGCCTTATGGGCTGTGGTTGAGTGGCACACTGACTTTGTGGGCTATGTGTCATTTGGGTTGTGTTGGGGGGTGGAGTTTGCTTGCGTTTATGCTTTGGATGTCCCTGATGCTTGGGCAGGTTTTTATTGAGAGCCTCTGTGAATGTAGGTGTCTAAAGACATGCTTCTGGAGCATTTCTCCCTGGGCCTCTGCTGAAAACAGGATCTGTGGAACCTAGTCGGACTTTCCCGGTCAACAAATGTTAAATACATAAATAAATAAAAGGTGTGTGTTTTGTGTTTCTATGTGTGTGTTTTGGTGGTGTAGGTTTTGAGGGACTATGTGATGAGTGTGGTGTGGTGCAAGTGTTTACCTTCTCCTCTTGACTGTCTAGTCCAGTCTTGGGTGAAGAGAGCTTTGCTTCCAGTTTGGCTATATAAGTGCATCTCTCACAGGTTGTAGTGTTGGGTGGTAGGAGGAGAGGGCTGTCTGTGTACATGAGGCAATTGCTGCATTGCCTCAAGATGCCCATGATCACTTTTGCATAATTATTAATACTGCTTGTTGAGTGGGGACAGTATATGTCAAACAGCAACATAGTATGTCAAAAGCAGCTAAATGATTTAAAATGAAATTTCAAAGAAAGACAAATGTATAGCCCAATGATGGAGAACCTATGACACACTTGCCAACGATGACAGACACCATGACATTTTGGGTGACTTATCAGCGCTCACCAACACCCGAGTTACCAAAGATACTGCTTTTGCATTCATTGCTCAGGTGAAGTGCACTGAATTATTTTGGGTTTGGAGTGTCAAAAGCTCCTGGCACAAAATTTTCGCCATCACTGGTATAGCCTTTCAGTTCAGGTCCCCTGGAGCTTTAGTTTGTGTGTCTTTGCTGGAAGGTCTGATATTTTACATTACATTTGGTTTTCAGGGTCTATATCAGAACATCAACGTTTCAAAACTTCGAGTGTTCTAATATCGAACCCTATTCAGCGAAAGCTGAAAATATCTAACATACAGAACAGCGAATTTTTTCCTAGGGAAAAAATTTGCTGTTCCAAAACACATACACACAACACAAGCACACCAAACAAACAGCAATCCGCACACATACACCTAAAATCTTACACCTAATCCTACACTAAACTATACACACACCACTAACTATCCACTTACCTTAACCCAAACCCTAACCCTAAGGTCCGTCACTATCGCACACTCACCTCACCCGCACCCTAACCCTAACTCACCTACCCCGCCCTAACCCTCATGTCCACACAATCGCACACATACCTAACCCGTGCCCTAACCCTAACTCACCTAACCTACCCTAACCCTCACGTCCACACAATTGCACACATACCTAACCCACACCCTAACCCTAATTAACCTAACCCGCACTCAATTGCACACTTACCTGAACCCGACCCGTAACTTTCCACCACAGCGCTGAAAATACTGAAGCAAAAGAAATGGACAACCAAATTCTTTCCCTAGGAAAAAATTCAGTTTTCTGTTGCTTCGATATTTTCAGCTTTCGCTGAATAGGGTTTGATATTAGAACATTCGAAGTTTTTAAACTTCGATGTTTTAATATAGACCCTGGTTTTCATTGGGGTGCTATGGTGAAGTTTGTTTCAGTACTCTTAGTACAACAGTGGTCTGAATAATATTTTACTGCTTTTTCATTTCATCAAATGCAAAAATATACTTTATTTCTTCTGAATACAGATTTTTTTTTATTCACTGAGTGTATGACCCCTCACATCCTCCATTAGTGCCATGGGTAGTAAACTACAATACAAAAAGATACGTGTGTATGTGTGTGTTTGTGTCTTACAGCTGGTGCAACCAGCTAAATGCATTTTGTATCTGAGGGTCATGATATATTTTTCCTGAGAAATGTGATATAATAATTTGTCAGTATATGTATAAGAATCATTTTATTTAGGTGTTCTTATGAAATCAGGATCAAAATGCTCTTTTCTATGAAAAATTAGTAATTTCTGTCATTTTCAATTGCAATATCAAAACAGGCATATTGTATGTACTCTGAGAGGCATGCACATATTTGAGATTCTAGGCTGATAACCAGGGGGGCCTTTCTTCTAGGACTAGCCAAGTTGTTCCAAAAGAATAACAATGTCCTGTATCTGAACAGGATACTGAGAGCCAGACATTTATAGGATACCTCTGTCCATAAGGAACATGGGTGCCAATACCAATGTAAATTTCCTATTCCCCATTCACTGGTCTATGTTGCACTTAAACTGGGTAATAGATGAACTCAGCATCACGTGGATGGGAAGCCAGTTCCATTGGTGGGTCAGTCTGTGTGACACATATCTGTCTTTCCAACATGTTCTGCTTAAGTCACAAACATAATTCAGGTCCCTAGACCTTGTATTTCTGGTACGCTTTTACTTACAAATATATAGGAGGTTCATAAGTGTGTAGTTTGCGGATGCCTTGTACGTCAAGCATAGATCACTCCTCAGCAATCTATAGGAGACTGAGTATAGGAAAAGGGAAAGGGCTTTAAGGTGTGGTGCATAAGGCAGGTTTGTTACGCCTTGTATTCTTTTTGTAAGGAACCTCTGCAGTAACTCTAGATGCTGCATATTCCTGGCCAGGTACCTACCAGACGGTGCATTGTACTCTATGATTGGTCTGATAAGGGTAGAGTACAGTGGGATAATGAACACTTTGACTATAGATGCCATGCCTTACTTATAAGTTGCCCAACATAAAAGGATTTCCTCACCACTGTGGCCACATGGTGGTCAAAGGTAAGGCTACTGTCTATGTGCATACCCAGATCCCTGACCATTGAGACAACTCTTAGGGGTGTATTATCAACATGATAATTAATCAGGGTGGTTGACTTCCCAATGGGTACAATTATGCATTTCTTAGCACTGAGTTTAAGACCATGGCTTCGGCATGATTTGTTAGTCAGAGATAGACCTTCTTGAAGAATGCTAGAATCTGCAGGGGAGTCAATGATAATCCCCAGCTTGCAATCATCTTCAAACTTAGGCAACCATAAATCTTCAGCATTTGCTTCCATTTCAGAGAAATAGATGCAAAAAAGGAGCAGACTCAGTACAGAGCTCTGGGGGACTCCACTAGTGACTGGCCTCTTGGTGGAGATGGCCTCACCTATTTTGACCTCCTGGGTCCTATCAGTGAGTCTATCAGTCAGATTCACTTGTCTACTTTCTTTAAATGTATTAAGCTGTACAAAATAATATAAAAGTGAGGTTGGCAGAGGGTCTTATTCTGAAATATCAGTGCAAGGATATTTTCGATTGAAGCTACAGTGGAATTCAGGTTAGAATGCCCTTTTTAAATTGAGTAAGTGCTGTCAAGTTTAAGAGTGTTGCAAAGTAGTTTACATCATTCATAATGGGTAGTACACAGGCCTATCAGCTCATTTACAAACAATATTGTTCCTTTTCTACACTGCATGACAATGTCTGATAAAATATAAAAAATGATTTAGCTTTGTCTCAATAGTGTGCTATAATTCTCCATGTGATGCTTTCATTATTTTTGGTCCCCCAGACCTCATGGTACTGGCTCAGCCCCCAGTGCCCCACTTCTATGCCAAGTCTGCCAGCCATCCTCCTATCCCTAGAGTTTTCTGGCATTTTGTGGATACAGTCATGGATCCTAAAGGTACCCTGGGAGCTCAGCCATCTATACTTCCTTCTTGGGGAGTTTCTTTTATATGACCTGCCTGCTTTCCCTTTCCCCATCCCCATGCTCAATGACTATATTTGAGGACAACTCTTCTGTATTGACCAAATCTCACCTTAGGAAGCATCATCAATGAGCACCCTTCCTCCCAGGATGGGCTTCCCATCCCTCCCTGCTGATCTCTCAGTCACCAAAGCCATTAATCGAACACAGGAGAGCTGGGCCATGGTTAGTGCTTTATCCCTTTATGCCACTTAAGCAGCTGTAGTTAAGGATTTATCTCTCTGCACCACTTCAGTGGGAATTTTCATTTTTAGGTTGATCTGTTTGGTGACGATGGATGGTTTTCAGTAGGAAACATTTATTTGAGATTATACTTTTCCTGAGTTGTTGTTTGTCTTTCGGCTTTTCCCGGTTAGGGGTCGCCACAGCGGAACTCCGGTCCACTAATAATTGGTAGTAGATTTTTATGAACGCCGAGGTGCCAACTCGACGTTCAACCTTCAACAAAGGCACACCCATTTACGCATGTCTTTTGAATGTCCACCCAACCGCGGGGAGGACATGCAGACTCCACACAGAAGGCACTCCCTGCACTCCAGCCGTGAATCTAATGGGAGAACCTCTTGCTGTGAGGCAACAACGCTACCGCTGCACCACTGCGGATGTCCATTATACTTTTCATGAGTAAAAGCTCATTATATCTTATAAATTCTGCTGCAACTGTTGGGCCACTATGAAGGATTGTGGATACCACTGTTGGGGAAGGGAGTTATCCCTGTATTTTTCCCTATTAGAGTTAGCATGAATTTGTTCTTTTTGATAAATTCTAACAGTTGCAAAAACTATAAACAGAACAGTTGAAGTAAACGCTGGGTGGTTACCACACACACATACTTGCATGCACATATTCAGACTGGTGTAAAATAATGCAACAGAGACCACTGTGCCATAAAACAATGAATCTTTATTGAACAGAAGGAAAAAATATAGATGAAGACTCTCTTTGTATACATTGAAGGAATAGAACTACACAAAGGACTATTTCTGTTAGTCCACAAAAACAAAAACTCTCTCAAACCAGTTTTGTCACAATCTAAAGGTGCTTTTCATCATCTTTCTTCTTTTCTGACTTCCTAATAGAAGACATGTAGGCTTCCTTGGGGTATTTTGCAAGGTCTTCTATTTTTTTTTTGTAGCACAGTCCTACAAACCACTATTCCATGCCCAAACTCCCACATCATTAAGAGGCCAGCTTCTTTAACAGGTCCAAAGCCCACCTTTGCTTTCTTTCGGCTTTTTCCCGGTTAGGAGTCGCCACAGCGGAACTCCGGTCCACTAATGATTGGTAGAAGATTTTTTACGTGCTGAGTTACCAGCTCTGATGCACAGCCTTCAATGAAGGTACGCCCCTTCATGCATGTCTCCACACAGAAGACACTTTAGCTGAGAATCGAATGGACAACGTCTTGCTGTGAGTCGACAACGCTACCGCAGCACCACCACCGCATGTTCATTAACTAAACCTTTCTATCTAATACAAAAATATATTTGTTTTAAATAAACAATATTATTTAGACTATGTACAAAATGCTGTATTTACATCAGTGTTATTTACATTTATGTCTGTTCAATTTAGTGACAATTTAACATATCATATAGCAAGAACTTCCACACTATGTAATATTCACATGCATAGATGTATACTATGTATTTTGATTAAACTGGACCCAGAGGTAACTGAAAATGCAGCTTGTAAGCTGAGCAAAATCTGCTGTACCCAAATTTGTGTAGTATATGTTGTAGAAATACATGGTCTCACCAACAGAAAATGTTAATGTACAGATTTCACCACCACTTATACAGAAAGTCTAAACATAGTTCAGACTATATACATTCAAAACGGTGTAGTTAATGCAGCTGAGCATTGAATTTCTACTGCTCTTTTTGTCAAACACACAAGATCCTTGCAGCCATCTGAGCTAACACCTCTTTGGCAAATGGGACCTCAGTTTAACATATCATCTGAAGGGTGACAGATTCAGGAGTTTATAGCTCTCTTGTGCTATACTTCAGCGCCATTAATGAGTAATTAACCCAAGTACCTTGGGTAGTGAGCAGACTACCATTACATGTTGGAGGGGCCTGGAGAGTACACAGAGGGGTTATAAAGTAAAACTGATGATACCTTTAAGAGATGTCTTCAAAGTATAGGATTTTTTTCCCAGCAGAGAAGGAAGAATCCAGTGGATGAGGGTATGGGTACAAGGGGCTGACATGATGTTGCTTCATGTAGCATATCTAGACACTCACAACAGTAGACATGCAGAACTTTCAGATTTAAGAAATCTCAAAGTACAGCTAACTGTTTCTCTTTGACAGGAATGACTTAATTTGATTGGAGCAGAGCCCCATGATGCCACCCCAATATGTAATCCACTTTATTGGAGTAACACTCACAGATCACTTAAAGGTGTCCCTGTGGTAGACACCCTAGAAATGCAGGGTGGCGACACAGTTTGGGCTGAAAACTGTTGGTTGGCATGTGACAGTGTAGGGTGTCATTTTCATCATGTCAAAACAAGAACAAATGGCTTAGAAATGGATATATAGTGGTCTTGATAGCTATTAGGCATAGCCAAAAAAAAAAAAATCAGTGCTAGACATTGCTTACAAACTGATGAAGCGCATGACAATACTTTTGCAGCAGAGAATGACAATCAAAAGGAACAAAAGCATGACATAGTATGATCAGGAATAGTATGCATATTAGAGCATAGCTGTACTGTCTCAAGTACATTTATTATTTATTTATGCACTTATTGACACTTGATTAAAGAATATAATGTTGTATAATCTCAGTAATACAGTCAAAAGACAGATGGACCCCCGTGTTTAATATCACTCTATAACAAAGTGAGAACGTAACCCTTGTATTCAAAAGAGAATTTCTGATCTAGACACAATGACAGGTAGTACAGTATTAAGGAATGGTTACTGTAGTACTGACCAGCATTATTTTACAGAACATATTTTCAATGTTTGCTGCATATCTTCAGCAATGGCAGTAACACAGGGTTATCACATGTCCCACTGTATGCAAGACAGCCACTGCCTGGGCAGTTGTGTCCTGTGAAAAAAACATCAAAAATGTCAAATATCAGAATCAGAAATACTTTACTGATCCCGCAGGAAATAGCTGAGAATTTTAGGAAAAAAATGTTTCCTACATTTCCTTTCAATTCATGCATAAATCCATTATCGTGTATTTGAAACACTTAAATATTATATGAAACAGTATAAATAAATTAAATTCTAAAAAAATGAGCTTTTATTTTGATAGTAAACTGTAGTCCAGTCTTTTGCACTGGTTGTAAGTGTAGTTTGTCCTACAAAATATTACATTTTCATACAAAAATCCCACTTTGGGCACGTGGAGATGTGGCAGCCCTACAGTGACACTGTATATAATTGTGCAAAAGCAGTATATGGGGTTCCTATCACATCATCGAAAATGCATAATCTCGAATGGCCAAAACATCAAATGTGCTGTACATCGAAACTGTACTTGTGGGATTGCGGTACAATGAGGATCAGTAAATTTTCCCTTTCCTCACTGTAGTGTGATCTCGGAGTTGGTATATATAATTAGCGGGGGTGGGTGATTTGCCATGAAGGGCAAGGTATTAGAGAATGAGGTAGTGAAGAGGGTAGAATACTAGTTGTGTCACTGCTCTGACGTTGCCTTCATGTGAGCAGCCCTACAGTGACACTGTATATAATTGTGCAAAAGCAGTATATGGGGTTCCTATCACATCATCGAAAATGCATAATCTCGAACGGCCAAAACATTGAATGTGCTGTACATTAAAACTGTACTTGTGGGATCACGGTACAGTGAGGATCAGTAAATTTGCCCTTTCCTCACTGTAGTGTGATCTCGGAGTTGGTATATATAATTAGCGGGGGTGGGTGATTTGCCATGAAGGGCAAGGTATTAGAGAATGAGGTAGTGAAGAGGGTAGAATACTAGTTGTGTCACTGCTCTGACATTGCCTTCATGTGAGTAACTTGGAACAGCAACAACAGTTTGAAAAGTGTCATGCAAGACTAAGGATTGTGAGACAGGGAATTAGCCACTCATCAGGCAATACAGACAGAATGATGACAAAACACCCACACTGTATCATTTCAGTTACTCGTCTACATATAACAGTGGAATCAACTACAAATGCATACAGTTGTAAGGTAGAAAGAGAAATAAAACTGCTTAACGGCATATCATACAGCGCAACCACTAAGTCACCAACATGTAGCATATAGCACGTATAGTAGGAAATGCATGAGAACAGCACAAAATAAAATATGAAATTAAAGGAATGGATGAGTGTGTCCGCCCATACCTCTCAACTGTTCAGATTTTTGCATAATGCCGATTTTCATCTGATATTTTTGGTCTGTTGCTCATAAAATTTGCAGTTTTCCTCCAAATCAATGAAGATGAAAGTCACTAAATAATGACATATATTTGAGCTCAGACTTATTATCCTTCAGAAAATGCACGATAATGCAAATTGTGTTATTCTAGGAGCTTTCTGAGTTTATAAGTATAACGTAAACTACAAAACAAAAGGAACTGAAGACTGTCTACTCATGTTTGAACCCTGTATCAGACATATGGCTTTTTACAGAGCTACTAGCAGGTAAGAAAACCATCACACTTGGCTAGTATTCAGAGATCAATTTGAACATGAAAAAAGAAACAAGACTGTTTCTACTACTGTTTGAAACTTGCATCTTTCAGATGCTTTCTACAGAGGCTAGGGCATTTGTGTCATAAATCATTGCACTTGGCTAGCATTTAGAAATCGGTACAAAATACAATATGAAATGAAATTAACTGAAGACTCTGTTTACCAATGTTTTAACTTTGCACTGCACAGATGCTTTCCTGCAGGGTATTAGCAAGTTAAGTCAGAACATTCCTGAAAAGCTAGGTTCTCTGAGGATAAAAAGGACAGTTGAAACTAATGAATGACTCAGTGAGAGCGGTTGTGAGTACAACTGCAATTTGAGGAGGCATCTGCCTAACACCTCTGAAGCTTCCTGTAAGCACCCTACCCAACCCCTGCAGCCAAAGTTGGGACATGCCCAGGAAGCCAGACTGAAAATGTAAACAAAGATCAGAATCAAAACAAAAAATCCCTGGGATTGTACCTTTAAATTGTATATGTCTCTGAGATTCATTGAGGCAATAAAATTATTTAGTTTCTTAGCTTGTGTTGTTAATTTAACTTTACTGCTTCTAGAAGTATCTTTATCTGTTAATAAGGAATTGAAATCTCCCGCCAATATAATTTCCCCCTTTGGATATAATACAATGGTATCCAGATATTTATTTACATATTTAGTTCCTAACCCAGGGATCCAATAAGAATTTACCAACTTGTAGCATTTCCTATTAATTTCCAGCACCACTAAACTTAACATGTCATCCTTATCAGAAAATGAGTTTAATATTTTAGGCATTATGTAAGTGTTATTCCACAGTTCATAGGTTCATAGGTTCATAGGTTGGTACTAGGCTATCAGCCCTAGGGCCTATACAAGCCTAGCCATAACAATTCCCTGGCTATTTCTTCCCACACTATTTACTTCCCTGGACCCCTGTCTAGCAGGGCGACTGACGTGATCCCCGGGGTGAATTTCCTTTCTCCCATCCAATCGTCAAGGTTCCTTTTGAAGAGGACCAAAGAGGCACTCTGCTTGACATGTATGGGCAATCTATTCCAGAGTCTGGGGAGTCTCTGGGTCAGGAACCTATCCCTCCAGCATGTTTTGTTTATTGCGATGACAAGGTTTAGATCCCTGGAGCGTGTCGCTCTGAGGGACTGGGATTTCTTTAAGTGTAGCATGTCCAACAGCTCTGGGTTTGACATGGCCTTGTATGTTAAGCAAAGATCGCCTCTGAGTAGACGATATGCGACAGAGTATAGCTGGAGATTTTTAAGGCGGTCAGCATAGGGCATCTGCTTTAGGCCTGTGATTCTTTTAGTGAGGTATTTCTGTGGCCTTTCCAGTTGTTGCAGATGTCTTGAGAGGTACATACCAAACGGGGCATTGTATTCTATAATGGGTCTAATGAGGGATGAGTACAGTGGGACAATGACCTCCTGTTTTCTGGATGAAAAGCCCTTAGTGATGAGGTGTGCCACATAGAAGGATTTCCTGACTGTTGTGACGATGTGGTTATCAAAGGTGAGACCACTGTCCACCTGTGTCCCTAAGTCTCTTATCAAACTTTCGGTGTTTAGTGTACTGCCACCTATATGGTAATTCATGGATACATGTTTTTTCTCAAAGGGGATAACTATACATTTCTTGGCATTGAGCTTGAGCCCATGGCTCTGGCACCAAGCATCTGTTTCTGTAAGGCCCTTTTGTAGAGTATCCACATCATTTGGGGATTCAATAATGGCTCCCAGTTTGCAGTCATCTGCAAACTTTGTTATCCAGAGTCCCTTAGTGTTGGCCTGTACTTCAGAGAAGTAGATGCCAAACAAGAGCGGTCCCAGGACTGAACCCTGAGGTACTCCACTTGTCACTTGTCTGGAGCTGGATTTGGAGTCGGCTACTTTTACAGTGTGGGTTCTATCAGTAAGCCAGTTGGCAACCCATTGGGTGACGTAGGGATTAATGCCCAACTTAGTAAGTTTATCTATGATTCCAGAGTGGGGGATGGTGTCAAAGGCCTTGGCAAGGTCTAGATAGGCTGTGTGGACCACCTTACCCTTGTCCATGGCTCTGGAGACTGATTCAAAGAAGTCAATCAAGTTTAGGAGACATGATCGGCTCTTCGCGAACCCAAACTGGGTGGGGTCCAGTGTTTGAAGGTTGCCAATGTCTTTGTTTATAAGTTCCATGATAATACGCTCCATGGCCTTGCAGATAAGGCTTGTCAGACTGATGGGACGGTAGTATCCGGGATCCAAGGTGGATCCCCCCTTGTGGAGTGGGATAACTGTAGCTGTGTGCCACTCAGTGGGCATGAAACCTGAGGTGAGGCTATGATTAAACATGACACTTAGGTGAGGTGCCAGTTCATATTGTAGTTCATGTAGTACACAGCCTGGGATGTCATCTGGTCCCATGGATGCTGTATTCTTAGCTTTGGAGAGTGCATTTTTTACCTGTGTGGCCGTTATTACCGGAATTTGGCAATCTTCCGGTATTGAGATGGGCCATTTAGTGGGTGAGAGGGGGTGAAGTTGGCACTGAATCGATCTGCCAGGATATTGGCAATATCCTTGGGATCAGTATATTTAATGCCATTCTGTTTTAGCTCAGAGCAGATCTGAGCATTGCCATTTAGATTCTTGACATAGTTATAGAATGCCTTGTTGTTGTCTTTGGAATCTTTGGCAATTTTATTTTCGTAACTAGCTTTGGAGGATTTTATGAGGGATCTCAGTTTCTTACTGAGGCTGGTAAGGAAGTTTTTGCATCCTGGGAATTTCCTCTTTTCTGCAACAGTTTCTTCCTTTTGTTGTAAAGTTTGTTTATGGCAGGGGACCACCAGATTGGCTTCTTTTTTGGATGAGAGCATCTTGGTTCTATTTGGGATGGCACGATTTATGCATGAGTGGATGTGCTCGTACAGTGCCTTAGTGTAGGATTCAGCAGTTGAACTTTCAGCTCCCGTCTGCATGGGTGTCATGAAGTTTGTCACTTCTGACTTGAGTAGCATGAAGTTGGCTTTGGAGAAGTTTTTTATGGAGGTTTCCTTACTGGGGGGTGGGGGTGGGATGTGGATATTAAGGGTGATTAGCTTATGGTCAGACGTGACTAACGAGGGGGTGACCATAGGTGTGGAGAATCGATTTCCCATGTTGGTAATTACCAGGTCTAGGATATTGGAGCCCCTGGTGGGACTATGGATTAGTTGATCCAGGGCGTTGGAATTTATGAATTCCAAGAACCGTTGGGCAAAGGTGTTGGTACATGAGTAGCTTTCCCAGTTAATGGCAGGGTAGTTGAAATCACCCAGTATTAGGGTGTTTGGTTCTATCTTAATATTTTCCAGTATGTTTAGAAAGGTGTAGTGAGAATCTTGGGGTATGGTGGGGGATCTGTAGCAAGCTACAATTTGGATTGCAGTCTTACCTAGTGTTAGTTGCACCTGGAGAATTTCAGACGCTTTGTGTTGGGCAACTAGCCTGGTGGTGTGAATATCCTTGGTGAATATTGACACTCCTCCACCTTTAGTGTTTCGGTCCTGCTTTGGTGGCCAAAAAGTGTGGTAAGAGTTGTAGCCTGGTACCCAGTATAAGGGTGCTTCTCCTTTTGGATTTATAACAAGAATCAGCAAGTACTGTATAACCATTAAAGGACAGTTTCTGTAAATCTTTCTTCAACAAATTAATTTCTTGCAAGAAAATTATCTGTGCTTTATGCATTTTGATAAACTTAAGCAAACCAGCTCTTTTGACATTATTATTTAAACCATTAACATTTAATGATAGCATTTATAAAGCATCATGCACTTGAATTATATTTAAACATCTATAATATATCTCATATGCAATAGCTTAAAATATCTCCTGGAATTTATCATGGATGAATCAAAAAATGTTTCTAATGACTTCTGAAACCAATAACTATATACACATACAAATATATAATGTTCTAGGTTTGGTTAAAAGTTTAACCAAACCACCCACTTTCCCCATCTCACACACCAATTACATCACAATTAGCTTTTGCTTTAATCATATAAAGTATAAGCTATAAAACACTTTGAAAGTAACCCAATCAAACATGAATTTAGGACGTGCACTATTTAATCGCAGTAGAACCATTTTCAATAGTACATATAATCAGTCACACTATAATGTAACAATGTGAGGTCAGCTTCACCATATGATACATATTTTGACATGAGTCTCTAATAAAAACTTCTTTTATTAATTATACTTAATTCTCTTCTGTGTTTATAACCTTAGAGATCTAATACTTGTATATTTCCTGCTTCATACAAGGTTAATACCCATGAGAGAAAAAAAACACTGTTCTGTATAATGTTTAAACTGTTTAAAACTTTGATATTTGTACTGACCACTAGTTGTATTTATAATCATTTATTAAATATGCATGTGTAGTCCTTTAACAAATCTGAATCATTTCAATATATCTTACAGTGCAACTAACATTGAATGTAATGCATTTTATCAGGTACTTTGGCATGACCTTATAAAATATATGTATACTTAGTTATGTATGCAGTAATAATAAGACCTGTATATAACAAAAATTTATGTCCGTTTCACATGTCTATTTATATAACCAACATTACTATTTTATTTTCATTTAAGGGCATTCCATCTGTCACTATCTTTACTTCCCACCTTCCTTCACCATTTCCCATAAAACAAAATCATACATTAGCTTTAATTTACTGTTTTTAGCTCTAAACTAGACAGTCACAAAATTGACTCTAGTTTCTTTAGAATGCTTTTTTATAACATTTCCGTACCTTTTAAAGCTTTTGAACCAAGATGTCACTTAAAATTCACTTCTTTCCCTTCCGAATTTTGTCTGGCTTTATTTCTGCATTTTGAAGCTGTGCATGGGGTGAAAGGTCAAATGACATCACCATTCCATGTTTCCTTGCTTTTAGCTTCTCAAACTCATTGCTGTTGCCTTGTATGTGCTCACACACATTTAAAACAGTCACAGAAGCTAAAAAAAGAAGCTCTTCGGCGGGAAATACAAAATATGAATCTTTTCTTGCTCCTGTTTGAAAAAAAAAAACGCTCGAGCAGCCTCAAAAGTGCCAAATACCAATGGCCCATATTTAACCCAGGCTAGCAAAGCCATATTTTCCCTTCAAAACATCAACTTACACCCAAACTGCTTTTTGAAGTTATCTGTTTACATTAAACAACTTAAATCTGTTAGCTAGCATGAATACAACATCTATTACCCTATTATAGTCAGATATGTAGTTAGATAATTAGATGGTTTCTGATCACAAAATAAGCATTTAAGTCATATTATTAAGAAAACATAATATTTCTTGTTTTAACTGCACCTAATAATAAGACAATTTTGGTACGGGAGCCCTATGTAGTATGATCACAAAAGCATATTTAGTATGTACTATAGCATTATCTTATCCTACTATTCATACACATGAATATATTTTCTTTACGATATCATTTAGCAATGATATTACTGAATAACTCTGAACCCCCAGTGAGCATATTATTATGTTAATTAGAACAATCAGATAATACACACACAGAAAAGAGATAAAACAAAAAAAAGCATAGTTTTACCTTTACCTTGTTGTTTCCCAGCCATAAATGAAGTAATGAATCTTACAGTAAAGAATTTTACATTTAACAATATCTTATTTATTTATCCTTTAGTTTTCTATTTGCTCCTTCTTTAACAGTCCATCCATTTTTTGTTGCATGTCTCTTCAGACTTTGTGTAGACAAATCCATATTTACTATATCAGTTAGTATTTTTGCTTCTGGTAATGAGCTGAAGATATTCTTACCATCTGGTTGAAATATTTTAATCCTGGCAGGAAAAAGTATTTGAGCCTTGATGCTGGACTTTTTGAGGGATTTTATTAAGGGAAGACATTATTTTCTTCTAGAGATGATAGAAGAGGTGTAATCATTGTCAAAACAAATGTTTCTTTCCTTTATCTTGATAGGAGAGTTTGTCCATGCAGACTTCAGTACCAAATCCTTATCTTGGAAAGACACAAATCTGACAATGATGGATATGGGGTTAGAAGATACTATAGTTGAAGTTGGTTTTGGTAAAGACTGGTGGGAATTTTCAATTCTGAATGAAAGAGAACCCGAGCCATAACAATTCCCTGAATATTTCTTCCCACAATATTTAATTCCATGGACCCCTGTCTAGCAGGGTGACTGACATGATCCCCGGGGTGAATTTCCTATCTCCCATCCAGTCATCAAGGTTTCTTTTGAAGAGGGCCAAGTAGGCGCTCTGCTTGACATGTATGGGCAGTCTATTCCAGAGTATGGGGAGTCCCTGGGTCAGGAACCTGTCTTCCAGTTTTTCTAGTACTTTTGTATTCTGCTTCAAATGAAAATCATTGTGGCTCTCACACTCTGTCAATCTGCCATCCAGATCAGTTACAGTTTCTTCAATAGAAGATATTGTTCAGAATGGTTTTTATTACCTCATTTAGAATGTCCATCTGCTTGCTACAATCCTGTTTTATAATGTCAATTTTGTTTTTCAGTTTATCCATTTGGAGAGATTGTTCTTGGATATCTGTTATTATAGCTTGTAACTCATTTTCACCACACTCTCCTGATGTGAGTTCTTCGAGTTACTCATACTTGAATCATTTGTAGAAAACTTCTTGATTGGAAAAAGTATCCTTGGCTTCATGGCATCTGCAATCCAAATGACTACTTTTGCTAGACTCCTCATGAGAAAGATTTGGTGCTACCTAAAGTCAAATTGGGCTCACCACTGCCATCCTCTAAATTTCTCAGTCCTTCTCTTGCCTTTGTGAAGAAAGAGCTGTGTTGGTGGATCAACAAGATACGAGCCAATCTAGGTGTTCCCGTGCTTATTTCTCTCCTCTTTCAGAATTTTCAAAAGATGCCTTCGACTTTGTCTGAAGGGCTTATTAAAATGGCATCAATGTTCAATGTTTTTCATCCAAAGAGGATAAGAGCAAGCATATAAACATCAAGGAGATGAAGACTTTGGTCTTTACCTTCCAGAATTTTCATCACCTTTGGACTCCAGAGACTTGAAATCTTAAGAAACAATACCCCAGCCATGGGTATATGAACAAATGGAGGGGGTATAGAATCTTATCACCTTTGCAGTCTTGCAAAACACTACTGTCTTTATCTCAAAGTTGTTTACACCCCTAAAACACTGAATTGAATGGCAGATTATTTGAGCTGACCCAAGGTAAACCCTCACAAATGGATGCTGTACCGAGAGGTCTTCCTTCAAGTTGTCCATTTGTGGGTAACTCCCTTTATAGATTTTTTTTGCTTCCCCACTGAACAATCACCTCAGACAGTTTTGCTCCAGAGCTCTGTAGAAAGGAACTTGGAAAATGGACTCTTTCTCCTTACTATGGAGAGGGAACATCGTGTGCATATTTGTTCCTTTTCCTCTCATTCCAAACATCATTCTGAAGGTTCAGAAAGACAATCCAAAGATGTTGGTGACTTCCTTTTTGGCCCAGACAACATTGTTTCTCTATTCTTTTTTCCACAAGTCACCCCATGGGATGAATTTACTCACACAAAAAGGGGCTCTCTCATTTATTCAAACCTAGAGACACTGAACATCACAGTTTGAATAAGAGGCTTCTGATTCCTTTCAGGCACCTTTGTTCCGAGTATGTGCTACAGCTTATAAAGGAAGCAAGAAAAACTGCAACAGGAAAACCTCATATTTTTAAATGTAAGAAATGTTTTATATAGTGCCGCAACAGAGGACAGGGCAGTTACCAAGCAGTGATTTCTCTTTCTCCTCAAATATTTGTATGAGCTGCTCAATTGAGATCCAGCATATACCTCTATAAAAGTGTCATCAGCCATTTCTGCTTACTTGCCTATCAATCCCTCTCTGTCTTCATGTTATGAGGTAAAAAAAATTCTTAAAGGTGTCCTTGATATGAGGTCTCCCAAGAAATCTATTCCTCCACCTCCTTAGGACATGAATTATATCCTTGAAAAGTTAACACTTTCACATTTTGAAACTGCTTCTTTAAAATTCTGTACTTGGAAGATAATTTTATTATTGGCCTTACCATATTCCAAAAGAGTTTCTACGTTACACTATCTAATGTGTACTTTTCCTTTTCTTTTTGTTTCAAAAAACGTGGTGGGCCACAGGACTAACCCCTCTTTTATGCCTAACATTATTACTGGGATGTTTCAATGAATCTATCCATCTACCTGCATTTTTCCAATCTTCAAAATAAAGAGGAAAGAATCCTACATTTAGTAGATGTCCACTAACAACTTAGATTTTACCTGAATAAAAATAAAAACTATTAGAAAATCTGACCAACTGTTTATTTTCTTTGAGGGGAAAGAATGTGAGCCTTCCAGTTTCTAAACAGACCAGATCTAGATAAATTTCCCTTTCCAGTTCTTTCTGTTATTCCTGCCATAGCAAGTCTCATCAAGGTCAAGTAAAGGTAAATTCTACAAGACTGGTAGCTTCTTATGGAACATTTTCCAATGGTCTTGAATCTAAATCCATCTTTGAGACAGCTACTTGGCCCTCCATTCACTTTTGCTAAGCATTACAAAATAGATGCATTTTCCAGAGCAAGAGCAGGTTTTGCCAGGACCATCCTTCAAGGGTTACTGGACTCCAGTTATGTTACTCAAACCTCCACCCTTTCTGCCTTAAAGCTTTGGGAATCATCCAGTAAGTCATTAGTACTGCAACAGTGATCTAATGATGAAAATGGAACAGTTGTGTAAGAACTTCCAATAACAGTAGATGTTTGAGTAGATCACTGGCCAATATATGAACCTTCTTACCTTTCCCACCTTTCATTTTCTCTCTCTCTCTCTCTCTAAATGGAAGAGGTGGATCCCCATAATTGTCCATCCTGCCTTTTACCTGATTTTTGACAGATTCTGTCCTTGTTGATCACAAACCTCAGCCCCTTTCTTCCTGGGGCAGAAAAACTCTGTGCTGTATGTCCTTAAGTAACAGCAAGCAATCTTGTACATAGGTCATAGGCTGGGCTCACAAGTGCGAGAGGATGTTACCTAAGCTTTTGTAGAATGGCCAGATGTATGATATCCTTGGCAGGATGTGACCTATGAGTGTGCAATACTGCAACAGAAATCTATTTAAAGATCTACTGTTATGGTAGGTTTTTACACAATTGTACTATCATGGTAATTCAAGACTGGAATAAGCACTCCTTTCCCAGTCTAAGCCTGGCTTTTTGATTTTTTTAAGTTTGCAACCCTGAAGCAGATCCCTAACATAAATATAGTTTTCTTTATGATGCAATCAATGTACCCAGAAAAGCTCAGTGTATGATCTAGATAAAATGCAGGTAAATACATATCACTGGAATGTATGATGTTAGGATCATGGTACACATTAGATTTTGTGTACCCCCCCCCCCCACAAGGTGCTAAGTGTTCATTCAGGTGGATCCATCTTATGTCTTGTGCTATTTGTGTTGTTAAAGTTACTGTTCCATTCGAGTTGGCAGACCCTAATACAGACATCATAAGGATAGCTTATGATAAGTACTGTAGACTAATGCAGAACCATAAGGATAGCTTATGATAAGTACTGTAGACTAATGCAGAAATCATATGGATAGCTTATAAGTACTGTAGACTAATACAGAAATCATATGGCTAAGCTGCAAGTATAAAGAATGGAATTCATGTTAGAGATGGAAATGCTGATATTGTACATACATACATAACAGGGGGCATAACACTAATCCTTGTGGAACAACTCTAAATGGTTTTAGTGTGAGAGGGTACTGCCCTCGTGTAGCCTAAAAAAACAATTAGGCAGGTAAATACTGAACCAGTCGATTGCAGTATTGTCAACCCCTACAGGTTTCATGATTAGCCATTTGTGGGAAGATCATCAAAGTTGATTTGAAGGTCCAAATATACCAAACTTGTTAGCTTACATTCATCCATGTTTGTTAAAAATGCTGTTTGTAATGTGTGATATGTGCACTGGTAGTGCTTTGCACGTTATTAAAACTATGCTTTTGGTTGCAAACTAGGCTATGTATTTCCAGGCGGTGCTTTGAAATGGCTCTTTCAGCAGCATTTGATGGACCAAATCAATATTGGCCTGTTTGAGTCAGGACAATGTGGGGAACCAGCTTTGAGCAGGCATATGTTAACAAAGGAGTTCCACAGGTGAGGGAGGGACCCTGTGGTTAACAGGTACAGAGTCATAGAGTATAGATTCATAGAAAGTAAGCAGGCATGTTGTCCAGGAGAGCAATGAGAAACCTAGCCCAATTTCCCAATTTAGAAGTATACAGATACTAATAAATTCAGGATACCAGCTGCTTATACCTACCCTGGCAAACATGGTAACATTTTTTAGCATTTGGTTGACTTTTGCATGTGTGAAAGGGTAAAAGAGGAAAAAGAGATGCTGATCTGGGTTGTTCATCACAGGGCTTCCTCTACAACTCAGTCTGAGAAGTAAGTCTGAATGATGTCTTCCACTGAGATGGGGAGATGAACATTTGTCAATTTTGGTTGGGAGTGATGTCTAAATTAGACATCTTTTTCCAAATCAGGTGATTTACTTCCTTGCAGCATTCATAGAGGTTCACCAGTGGAGACATTTGCCTTTTGATTAGGAATGAGGCCTTGGAGTATTTGTGAGCATTTTGCATTTTTCCATAAAGTGTATTGGTCATGTTCTGGACCAAGTGTAAGTAACAAATGTTTGAAGTTGGACATAACCTCCTTATCATATACAATACCAAATTATACCAAACGTATATTGGTTTTGCATTTTATTTTGTGGATAAGGATGACTGCTTGAAAATCTTCTCAGTGCTGAAAATCCCTACCATGACATCATGAAAGACTGGACCCACAATGATTCACTGCTAAGCTAATGCATAGGCTATTGTATTTCCATGCTAAACGTCACAGTAGGAAATTATTACTTCCTACAAAGACATGTTGTTAACTAGCTGTTGCAGGTGCAACACGTTACACTGAAAATTAACATTTGATAATATAGTAGTGAACCACAATGTAAGACATTGCAATTCTAAAGAAGGTGGCTTCATTACCTAGAGTGCTTTGCACCTGCATGTAAATCAATGCCCAGTACCTACCATGACATCTTTTATTGGTATGATTGTATAGAAAACCAAGTAAACTAAAAAAAATGCAAATGATGCACTATAAGTTAATTTTTTTTCAGGACCACTTGTAGCTTTTATAAATGAGAATGAAGTTAGTTGTAAAACAAATGTACTTCAGAAAGTGACCATTACACTTTAAAGCACAGTAATCACTTCAGCAAGAGTGCAAATGAGAATTTTGTAAGTTTATCAGTCTTTGTCCTTATCAGACATACTTTCTTAACCTGACTAAAGGGGTAGATTGACTCTGAATTTAATGATAATAGAGGGTAAATAGTTTTCTTTGCAAGGGCAGGAACACTAAGAATGTACTCCAGTGCAGCATTACAGTCACTCTAGACAAGATATTGGTGCCTATGTATAAATGCCAACTCAGTAAGGAGTGAAGATTTTTCTTCTAAAACAATGGTGGTATCCATTTTTTGGTGTAAAATGTTATCATGGATAAGCAGTGGTCACTAAGCACCAGTGGCAGGCCCAGTGGCTGGGGAACTTATTTGTATTATTAACCTGGCTACATTCCAGTGATATGTTACTAGTGATGAGATGGAGCAGTTCATAAGTAGTATATCAAAGGAGATAGAATTCTGATGTTTCCAGCAGGTGTTGTATTTCTTGAAAACAATCTCATTATGAGTGCCAAGGGAAGGGGTTACATAGCTTAGAAAGCTAATGAGTGCCAAGGGAAGGGGTTACATAGCTTAGAAAGCTAATGAGTGCCAAGGGAAGGGGTTACATAGCTTAGAAAGCTACTTACCCTGGCTAGAATATTGTAAGAGGATATTAATTAAATGGGTCCATATTTTGCTCTTTTATTCTTTTGTTTTCATACCTTTGAATGACCATCAGACTTTTGTCCACTACTGCCTCATTTGTTCTTCCTAAGCCTCACAGTAGTATGACTCTGAGAAAGGAAGTTGAGATCTGGGAACTGCCATCATGAAGTTGTGTGTGTGTGTGTGTGTGGGGATTTATTTTGCATTTTCCTAACATTTCCTAAAATTGCATAGGTTCATATGTTCATAGGATATTACTAGGCTAAGGGCCCAAGAGTCCTTACAAGGTTATCCATATTTAACCCGAGTTTCCCAATTTTTCAGTCGCTACTTGAATGAAGTTCACAGAGGTATAAACTTATGCTATGTTATCTAATACTTACTACCTCTATCCATGATGGACATGGGCACCATCCCAGGAGTAAATTTATGATGACCAATCCATTTATCTAGGTTACGCTTGAAGAGGGTCAGGGAAGGGCTTTGCTTCAAGTGAATAGAAAGCTTGTTCCAGAGAAGGTGTAGTCTCTGACAGAGGTCTCTGTCTCTCCAACATGATTTAGTTATGTCAGAGGCTTGGTTGAGATCCCTAGAATGAGGGACCCTCATGCAATTTGACTTATGAATGTGTAACATTTCCATTAGGGCTGTAGGCTAGATGCAAACCACCCTTTAGTAGTCTGAAGGAGACAGAATACAGTGATAGGGCTTTCAACCTTTCTGCTTTGGGCTTACTTTTCTATACCCTGTATTTTCATGCTGAGAAACCTCTGGGGTCACTGTAGCTGTTGCAGTTGGCTGGTGAGGTACTTGCAAAAGGGAGCATTGTACTCAGTTATTGATCTGATGAGGGTCGATTACAATGGAATTATAATGTCCTTTGATCTGGATGCTATGCCCTTACTTATGAGTTGTGCTACAGAGAAGGACTTTCTCACCACTGTGAACACATTATTTATTTATTTTTATTTATTACATTTGTTAACCGGGTAGTGTCCGACTGGGTTAAAAGCCTGTTTTCAGTGGAGACCCGGGGAGAAAAGCTCCGGATATAAAAAAAATGCAAACATACCAGATATAAAAAAATAAAATACAAACATACTATGAGTAGACATAAAACAGCTGGAAAGTAGAGCTAGCAAGTAGTTGAATACAGCATGATAGAGAAAATGTATTATAGATGATATGGTACTATCTTCAGGGCACCAGAGGTAGAGCGATATCATAGAGTCAAATGCAACAGGTTCATAACTGCATAGTAACTAATCATTCAAATCATGCAAGCATGGTACAGCATAAAAATTACAGATGATACAGTTAAACAGTTAAACAGTTAAACAGTTAAACATAATCCTATTTAAGCTGTAAATAGACTATGTAAGGATTGGACGAACAGTTTCTGAGAAGATACAGAGATTGCATGTGGTTACCAGTATGTGGGAGACCATACAGTTGTAAGCAACATTTTGTGAGCGGACTGCTCCCTTCCAAGCCATAGGATTTTGTCTTAATAGGTGTGATGACCGACATAAGAGGTAGAAACAGGGGAGGAAGCAGTTGAGGGATTTTTTGGACGATATTAACCTGGATTATGGCAGGTGCAAAGCCAGTGATTTGCTAGGTGCTGTTTTAAGAGCTTTTTTGAACTCTTGTTTTTTTGGGTGTTTTGTGATTGACTGAAGTGTGTTCCATAGCTTGGCAATTTTGTAAGAGTAGAGGGAGTCCCCGTGAAGGTTGTGGGAGTGGGTGACGTTTAGCATTAGTTTTGCTGATGATCTGAGGGGTCTGGGATTACAGTTAGGTTGAACTAGGTTATCCAGTGCAGGGAGGTCTTTGGGATGATGGATGATTTTGTGGACTATGGTAAGTTGGTTGAGGGTTAAAAGGTTAGGGACTTCAAGCCATTTAGTTGAGAGAGGGCTGTGCAGTGGTGGGTTGTATGAGGATGACTGGTTTCAAATTTTGCAATTCTGTTGTAACAGGCTTCAAGACTATTGAGGTCCTTCTTACGCAGATTGGTGAAAATGTGAGGGCCATAGAGGAGAGATGAGTGCAGGTGAGACTGGGCAGTGGCCAGCCTGGCATTGTTGGTTAGAAATGGTTTTGCTCTATAGAGTGCTCCTAGTTTGGTATGCACTTTTTTGATAGTGAAATATTTTTATCAAATTTTAGATGAGAGTCAATTGTTATGCCTAGAAGTTTAGTTTGGTCATTTGGAAGTAACTTGGTTCCATTGGAGGAGAGGATGGAGAGCGAGGTCGGCAATGTGTTGATTTCTTATTTGTGAAGACTATTATCTTAGTTTTATTTGGGTTTAGAATAAGTTGATGGTTGGCTAGATGTTTTCCTATATCTTGAAAGGAAGACTGCATTTTTGCATTAAGTTCTTGGAGAGTTAAGGCTGAACAGATAAGGGTGGAATCGTCAGCATATTGTACAATAGAGGCATGATTAGTAGCGGAACTGAGGTCATTTGTAAATATACTAAAGAGGAGTGGGCCCAGTATGGAGCCTTGTGGTACGCCAACCGAGATGGGAAGAATGGTAGAAAGACTGTTTTTCCATTTGGTAGCTTGCTGATGATTAGTGAAATAGCTATGGAACCAGTTTAGGGAGATGGGCTGAAAACCAAGGGAAGAAAGCTTGTTTAGTAGTAGCTGATTGGCAATGGTGTCAAAAGCTTTGGACATATCAAGGAAGATAGCGGAGACAAGTTGGCCTTTGTTTAGTAGGTGATGTATGGTGTTGGTGAATGATAAAGGGCAGTGCTGGTACTATGTTTGGGTCTGAAGCTGTGCTGGGAGCTGTTTACTAGGTTGTGGGTCAGGAGGTGGTGGAGGAGTTGATTGTGGATACATTTTTCTAGCATTTTTGCAAGGTGTGACAGAATGGCTATGGGGCGATAGTTTTCAAGCTCTTTGGATGTTCCACCCTTATGGAGGGGAATTATATGGGATATTTTCCAAAGAGTTGGGACGTATTGCTCAGAAATGGATCAGTTGATCAGGATTGATATGGGATAGGCTATAGATGGAACAGCAATTTTTAGGAATTCATTTGGAAGTAGGTCAGCAGTGACACAATAGGGTTTTAACTTGGTTAGGAGAGCTTTAATGTAGTTAGTTTTGATGGGAGAAAAAATGGGAAGGGTGGGATGATTACTAGTTGTAGAGGGGAGAGTAGGAGGTTTGCTGGGATGGTCGCCTAGCAGAGAGGTAATAGTATTAATAAAATGAGAGTTGAATTGTGTAGAAATTGGCTCAAAGTTGTCTGAGGAGGTAGGGGCAGGTGTTGAGGAGTGGCCAGGATTGAGGAGACAGTTGATGCTTTGCCAGAATTTTGGGGGGTTGGATTGGTGATACTGTTGACAGGACAGGAAGTAGTCTTTTGTTTGTCTTTCCTGATGTGTTTTTTGTTAGATTTCTAAGCTGCTGATAGTTAGTGAGGGCAGATTTATCTCTGGTAAAGTGGTAGGCGGCCCATGCTTTGTCCCTGTGTTTTATTAACAGCTTGGCATGTGAGTTAGCCAGGGCAGGGGTTTGGATTTTGATCTAACCTTCCTGGTTGGAGCAAGATTATTAAATATATTAAGGAAGATTTTGTTGAAATATTGTACTGCCATATCTAGTTGGAGGTTTTCAAGTGGATCCCAGTCACAAAGTTGGAGCAGGTGATTGAATAGTGTAGGGTAGAATTTTTTCTTGTTACGGATGTATTTTTAGGTTATGTTGCTATGGGTATGGACTCGTTTTCTGTGTAAGAAGGTTGGGTTATGGTCACTGAGGGAGTCAGGGAGGCACCCTGCTAAGTAACCAAGATTGGGCTTGTTTGTTAAAATCCAATCTAAGGTTGATTGTTTCTTGGTGTGCTTATCTATGCAGGTTGGGCAGGTTATGGTTTGGGTGAAGTTAAATAAATTCAGAAATTTGGTGGGGGTGTTGGATGAGCAGGAGTGCCAGTCCAGGTTGAAATCTCCAAGAATGATAGTTCCATGGTTAAGATTGCTAGATGCCTAGGCAAGCAGGCTTTCTATGGTGGATAGGTTATTACTAGGAGGGAGATAGGTGGCTATGATGATTATTGATTTGTTTGGGTTGATGTGTAGGTGGGCAGTTAGGATCTCTGAGTTTGACAGTTCAGGAGGGGTGCAATTTAGCTGAACGACCTTACGGGTGTCCTTGGATATAATGGCTACCTCACCCCCTTTTTTGTTTAGTCTGTCACGTCTAATGATGTTATAACCAGGTGTGATTACTTCAGTGTTGTTTATGTGAGGCTTTAGCCAGGTTTCTGTAACTACAGCTATTTCAGGATGGTAGGTGAAGAGGGCAGCATTGAAATCATCAGTTTTCTTGATTAAGCTACGGAGGTTGAAGTTAGTGAATAGCAGGTCTGAATTTGAGATATTTGGTGGGGAGGGGTAGAGGTGGCAGTGGATAGATGAATATGTGGGGTTAGTAGGGGAGATGGGGAGGAAGTTGGCTGGGTGAGCAGTTGTTGTTGGGTCCTGAGTTGGGGTGGATGTCAGCTTGGAGTTTAATTGGTTTGAGAGAGTGCAGATGGTGGTTTAAGTTTAGATTACTATCAACCTGATTACCCAGATCATGTACCACTGGCTTCACTCTTAGGGGGTGTTGCATATATTGTAATTAGTTGGGGCATTTGCTTTCCCAAAGGGAATAATTATGCATTTTTTGCATTTACTTTCAAGCCATTGCTCTGACCTCTTATGAACCAATCATTTGTCTGTGTTAATCCTTTCTGCAGTATATCAGTATGATTTGGGGATTCAGTAATTGCCCCCAATTTGCAGACATCCACGTACTTGGTCAGCTAAAGGTCATCTACATTTGCCTTGACTTCTGAGAAATAAATACCAAACAGGAGAGAGCCTAGTACAGAATCCTGTGGGCCACCGCTTGTACTGGCCTCTTGCTAGAGGTGAATTCACTCACTTTGACAGTATGTGTCCTGCAAGTGAGCCATTTGGCTACCCACTTGGTGATGTAGGGGTTTATGCCCAGTTGAGAGAGTTTCTCTGTAATACCTGAGTGGGGAATTGTGTCAGATGGCTTGGCCAGGCAGGGTAGGAGTTATGCACACTCTTTCCTTTGTCCATAGCCTTGGTGACCTTCTTGAAGAGGTCAATCAGATTTAATAGATATGATCTACCCTTAATGAATCTGAACTGGGTTCGTTCCAGAGTCTGGAGATTTCCTATGTCCTTGTTGATAAGGTCCATGATAATTCTTTCCATGGCCTTACAGATGAGGCTAGTCAAGCTTATGGGTCAATAATTCCCTAGGTCAGTTAATGGTCCCCCTTGTGCAGAGGGATAACTGTTGCTGTCCTTCATTCTGCAGGAACATAGGCTGTCTGTACATTGTGGTTAAATAGGCATCCAAGTGGGGTCTGCTAGGTCATGTTTTAAGTTATCTAAAAGGCAACCTGTTATGTTGTTAGGGCCCATTGATGCCGTGTTTTTAGCCTTTAATGAGCACAAAGATGACCTGCTCTCTTGAGATAATAGGCTGAGGAATGGTGCTAGGCATACTTTGTGGGACAATCAGTGGGGACAGGGGGTGAGGTCTGATACAAATCTATCAGCTAGCAGGTTGGCTATTTCCTCCAGTTAAGTAAGGGTTGTGCCAGTCACAACTAGCTCTGCACATAGCTGGGTATTCCCCTTAAGATTTTGGACATAGTTAAAAATGCTTTGTGATTTTCCTTGGTGTGTGTGTGTGTGTGTGTGTGTGTGTGTGTGTGTGTGTGTGTGTGTGTGTGTGTGTCTGGCCATCTATGTCTGTGTATATATGTGTTCTGGATATATATGACTTTCTATAAATTGGAAATTTTGGAGTTTGGAAAATTCTGGACTTCATAAATGCCAGTGCAATTATTGTCCCCCTGTTCCCCAGAGGTGTTAAGCTCCTTGATCTTGTCTTCACAGATGTTTTCTCCAGTTGCCCCATCCAAATTGTTAACCCCTCTCCAGTCAACTCTAACCATCTTGCTTATTATGCTTTAGAAAATTATTGGTAATTGTGAATATGTATAAATCTTTGAAGATCTGCATGGATGTGTATATTTCTGTGTGTGTGTGTGTGTGTGTGTGTGTGTGTGTGTGTGTGTGTGTGTGTGTGTTTGTGTGTGTGTGTGTGTGTATCTGTATGTGTCTGTGTGCATGTGTACATGCCTGTGTGTCTAGCTGTGTTTATGTATGTAAGTATTCTTGTGAATGTCGATGCCTTTGTATAAATTAGCAGTTATGGAGTTGAGTGATTTATGGACTTCGTAAATACCAATACACATATTGTCACCCTGCTCACCAGAGACATTAATATTCTTGAACTTGTCCTCACAAATGTTTTCCTCAGTTGCACCACCCCACTTGTTACCCTTTCTCTAGTCAAATCTTGCTGTGACCCTATCCCTAAAAGCCTACTTAGCAAACCCTAATAATTCCTTTATATTCAGAGATTATCCTTAACCTAAAGAGTTCATTTCTGTATAATGATCTTACTGATGACCACAAATGATATAGCTCCCCAGCTATCCTTGTACCTGAGACCGCTGCCTACTTTTTTTGAATTTTACTTCTCTTGGACATAGGTGTTGAAGCATCTGTGCCTTTTGAATGTAGACACTATGGAAATTTTAAAATTAAATCCATATGGTAGAACTATCACCCTCAACAAACAAGGTAAGAAAAAAAAAACCTTCCGGTCATCAATAAAAGACGTCCACTTCATCATTATGAAAGGGATTTAAAATTGGTGAGCAAGTCCATTAAACTACTTCATAAATTTATCACATGGGTAAGTCTACATAGCACAAGTATGGATAGAAGTGTCCCTTTTCAGTGTGTCTGGTTAAGTGACTTGATCAGCATGAAAGCTGAGGGGTTTGCTCTAGATAGAAAGGTGTCACCAGCTGTATCCTGCCAGGCTCTTTCCTGAACCCTCTTCTCTTTGGTAAACATTTCATTGGCGTAAAAAAACAATACATACAGCTTATGGGTAACCAGGTTTACTGATTTCAAACTGAGGGTGGTTATCATATCCCATTGTGATATTCAAATTCTCCAGTAACAGTTAGACCAAACAAATGGTGTGTTAATCATGAGCTTATCCTCAATGCCAAGAAATGCAGTATAGGTAAGTCTACCTTCGATACTGCTTACCATATAGCTAGCTTAAATTTGACGCTGTCTTCAGGGACTTGGCTGCCTATGTTGATAGCAGACTGTCTTTTGATGACCATGTCTCTGTGGTGGTTACGGAATCCTTGTACCTTGCACAATTCCTCCTTCATTGTATCTCCTCAAGGTCCATAAAAGTCAGTCTTGGTTTATTCCCATTAGGCCCAGCACTGAATATAATACCTTTTTTAGCATGTACTTCTCTAAGTTCTTAAACCAGCTTGAGATACCCATATGTTTCTTCACTGAAAAGCTCTCAGAGCTTAGTAGCCTTAGCTGCTCTAATAGACTAAAAGTCCTTTCCCTCTACTCAGTGTCCTGCAGACACCTGAGGGGTGACCTTTGCTTAGCTTAACTTTCCAGGCTATGAACAACCCAGTATATTTTTACCTCCTTCACCTAAATAGAACCAGTGGCAAAGCAAACACTGATTCAAGAGACATAAACCTGTGCTACCACATTATAAGGTGTGTGTGTGTGTGTGTGTGTGTGTGTGTGTGTGTGTGTGTGTGTGTGTTTAAACTAATTTTAGAAGGCATTATTTGGCATTATAGTACTTTTCTCATTGAAGTTACCGTTTTTAACTTTGTATTTATCAGAGGGAACACCAACATTCAGCTGTAGCTATGTGTACTTTAAAGCTGCGATATGGGGGAGTTATGAGTGGAGTTGGGACAATTTGTACTGTACTTTTATAGCAATGGCAAGCAAGATAATAGTATTTCAAAATAATTCAAAAAAGGTTGCATTTGATGTTGTGGTTCTTCTCTATCTGGTCAGGAGCTGAGAACTTCTGCTCTGCTTTTTATTTGTTAGAACACACACAATGGCAATATGGAGCAGTTCTCAGTGATAAGCACTGTAGCTAAGCTATACTACTTTGACTTGGGGTGAGGCATATGGTGGGGTCTCCTAGTGTATATGTGTCATTTTGTATTGCACTTTACAGCAATGAAGAAGAAGACAGATATGCAATAGGAAAAAGAGATTTTATTTCCATGTTGGCTGTCATTTTTTTAGTCTTTGGATTTCTGTGGTTTAATAGCTCTTTTGACTGTTGTTTGGTAGCTCTTTCTGACATCTGTCAGAATGCCACCATACCATGGCAGTTCAGCCTGGCATTTACTGATAGGATTAGGGAATTTGTAAGAAGCTTCAGAGCAGCATATTCTGATTCTGCAAAATCTGTTGTTGACAGATCTTGTTTATTATTGGGCCTTATGCATTAATAATGACCTAATTATTCTGAGTTTGACCAAGTCACATTTATACATGCTAGACATAGATAAATGCTTTATTAATTAAAACAACAGTATCAGAGTTAGTGTCTTTGTCCCTTATTAAACCAGGAATTCATCAGACACTGGGTTAAAATAAAGTAGTTCTTTATAATAAGTAATGACAATCACATGCAGTAAAGTGGTTAGTAAAACATAGGAATAATAAGAATTCTGGTTAGTAAAAAAACAGAGATTAAAATGCAATGGATGAGAGTCAGAAAGGGCTGCAGTCAGCAGTAAGCCTCAACACAAGCTGCTACCACTGGCAGCGTCTTTTTAATTCAGAGACAGGCCTACTATGGTGATTCTACATGGTATGTGGGATCACTGCAATGGTCCTTCTCCTCATCCATGCTACATGCTAATGAGGCATTCTGGGGGGAGCAGCCTATGCTAATTAGCCATGTAAACTCCCTGGAAGTGTCTGAGGTAAGATATTTATAAAGCTGAGAAATTCATTAAATCACTTGGCTGTGTAAATACGCACGGCCAGCTATGTTAGTTAACATTGCCAAAAAGTTGCATTTCCCCTGTTGTAGTAAGTGGAGGGAGACTGTGTAAAAGTTGAGATCAGGTATATTTCTGTGGGGAGGTAGTGGTTCCAGGTATGCGAGTGTGTGTATGTATGTGGCAATATGTGTCTGTGTGTGCGGTCATTCTGTAAACTCAGGGACAGTTGCGAGGGATTGTGTGTGTGTGTGTGTGTGTGTGTGTGTGTGTGTGTGTGTGTGTGTGTGTGTGTGTATTTGAATGTGTGCATGCGTGCGAGATAGAGTAAGTGGGGGGGGGCTGTGCCAATGCAATGCATGGGCCACCAATGGTGATTAATGCAGAAAAGTGTGGATTATCAGTAGTGATACCACTGCGTGATTCAGAGTCTTGTAAAGCAGCCAGTAATTACATCTTTCCGTACTGCAGCTAAACATGTCTCTGGAATTGTGGAAAATGACCCTTGTTGCCACAGCAGTTAATGCTCATGCTGGGGCTCTTTCTGAATCACAACCATGAGTTTTACAAAACTTGTAGACACTGCTATTCACATGTAAAAATGCAGTGGCTTAAACCCCTACCGTTTAAATCTTCTGGCCTTTAGCATTCAGCATAATGCTAAATAGTTAAATTGAGGAGTTTCTTTGCATACAAACAGAATTGCCATGCAGCTCACTATTGTCAAGTTTTGTCTCTATGCTCCTTTAGTAATTTTCAATAATCTTCTCTAAATAGTGAGTACTGCTGTTATAACTGAAATTAAATGAATGTTAGAACTTTCTGCTGCTGGTATAGTGATGATATTTCAGTGGGGATGCTGGCAGAGTGATGGTAAATCTTATTATGGTGCTGGCAGAGCATGGCTAAACACATTTTTTGCACTCTAATTCATCTGTTGTTCTATTTTAGGATAAATAAGGGGTATGTGTGGGTGGGTCTAGTGTTGCATATGAATATTTTCTTACACTGTAGAGGTAGAGAATATGTTTACCACTGATTTCAAAATGCACTTGTTATACTGACAGTACAAGACACTTATACATCTAACACTAGACCTATGCTATATTGCCCTTCTCCAAATTGTTTTCATTCTGAGAAGCAGAATTGTATTAGTTTTTATTTATTTTGTAACTGTAAAAACATATTATAGTTTTGTAAAAAGAGCAAGTGCAACATTTATTAAATGGAATTTTATAATTTTTGCCCATTTCAAAGTATGTGCATAAATAGGAGAAATAGCAGTGACGTTTTTAACCTGATTGTTTAATGAAATCTTGGAAAGTGAGAGAATGCCTGAGGAGTGGGAAAAAAAGTGTTTTGGTACCGATTTATAAGAATAAGGGTGATGTGCAGAGCTGTAGTAACTACAGAGGGATAAAACTGATCAGTCACAGCATGAAGTTATGGGAAAGAGCAGTGGAAGCTCGGTTAAGAAGGGAGGTGATGATTAGTGATCAGCAGTTGGTTTTGTGCCAGGAAAGAGCACCACAGATGCGATGTTTGCTCTGAGAGTGTTGATGGAGACGTATAGAGAAGGTCAGAAGGAGTGTGGACTTAGAGAAAGCATATGACAGGGTGCCTAGAGAGGAGTTGTGGTATTGTATGAGGAAGTTGGGAGTGGCAGAGAAGTATGTAAGAGTGGTACAGGATATGTATGAGGGTAGTGTGACAGCGGTGAGGTCTGTGGTGGGAGTGACAGATGCGTTTAGGCTGGAGGTGGGATTACATCAAGGATCAGCTCTGAGCCCTTTCTTATTTGCAATGGTGATGGACAGGTTGACAGACGAGATCAGACAGAAGTCCCCCGTGGACTATGATGTTTGCAGATGAAATTGTGATCTATTGTGAGAGTAGGGAACAGGTTGAGGAGACCTTGGAGAGGTGGAGGTATGCTCTAGAGAGGAGAGGAATGAAGGTCAGCAGGACTAAGACAGAATATATGTGTGTGAATGAGAGGGAGGATAGAGGAATGGTGAGGATGCAGGGAGTAGAGTTGGCGAAGGTGGATGAGTTTAAATACTTGGGATCGACAGTTCAGAGTAATGGCAAGTGTGGAAGAGGTGAAGAACAGAGTACAGGCAGAGTGGAGTGGGTGGAGAAGTGTGTCAGGAATGATTTGTGACAGACGAGTACCAGTAAGAGTGAAAGGGAAGTTCTACAAGAGGGTAGTGAGACCAGCTATGACAGTTGACAAAAAGGCAGGAGTCAGAACTAGACGTGGCAGAGTTAAAGATTTTACGATTTGCACTGGGTGTGATGATGGTGGACAGGATTAGGAATAAGTATATTAGAGGGTCAGCCCAGGTTGGATGGTTTGGAGACAAAGCCAGAGAGATGAGATTACATTGGTTTGGACATGTGCTGAGGAGGGATGCTGAGTATATTGGGAAAAGGATGCTAAGGATGAAGCTGCCAGGTAAGAGGAAAAGAGGAAGGCCTAAGATAAGGTTTATGGATGTGGTGAGAGAGGACATGCAGGTGGTTGGTGTGACAGAACAAGATGCAGAGGACGGGAAGAAATGGAAACAGATAATCTGCTGTGGCGACCCCTAATGGGAACAACTGAAAGAAAAAGAAGATGCATAAATAGCCCTTGAAGTATAGTTATGTGCATTACCAACAGTTTGTGCATCACCTATGTTAGTCTTTGCGCTGTAGATTGTTGTATGTGTTTCCAGTAACTTGCTACTGCATTTTATTTTAAAACCTTTTTAAGATACTTGAGTTAAACATATGTTCAGACCAGAATTCAGTGGAGTACTATAACTGCATGCTTCGTCACATACTGTGAGTTGACTTTGTCAAGATCACACAACCTTATTTAGCTCACTAACTCCTGTGCAGCAGGAGGCTAATTAATCTTCTTCCTTGTTGATGTCTTTTTTTGGCAATAAACAGTTTTACTTCCTGAAAGGTTTTTTTTTACAAAATTCTATGTTGAAAACATTTCATGCAATTTGCAGTATCCTGCAAATAATGTAAGCTATACAAAATGTAAAGTAGGAACGTTTTCCTTACATGATGGGTTAAGTACTGGTTTAAAATAGCAAAAGTCCGGTGATACTGATTTTATATTGCTATCTTTTCAAGAAAGTTTGTACTTTTTTGCCAACAATTACTAGCATAATGATCAGACCGTATTATGCAAGATAGCCCTCAGGTATTAGAGGGAATCTGGTTCATCTCTACAAGAATGTGCCATTTTTCATTTAATATTTTCATAGTATTTGACAAAACATTATTAATCTACAAAACTAGGCATGTTAGGTGCCAAGCACCTTTGGCAGAGTTATATACTTTAATGTTATGTATAAAATGGCAACATTTGTTTACTTGTAGGTCACATAGCTTTTATGATTTTCCTGTAGTTATGAAATTACTGCTAATATTCATAACTGCTTTACTAAACAAGCACACATCTTTGGATGTCTGCATGTTACTCATCATGTTTTAGAGACATTTTTTTACGAAGTCCTACTTCTTGCATAGACCATCCCCAACATGACGGTATCACACTGTCTTGCATTATTAAAGTAATATGGACATATTTCATATTTTTTCATAACTATTTTGCAAACAATCTTCAATAACTCCAACTCTGTACATCCTTACATCTCACTGCAGTGGTTCCACTTTGCTTGCCTACAAAATCTTAGGTTCATTGATTCATATGTTATTACTAAGCTTATGGCTATGGAGACTTGAGAAGCTCAGCAACATTAGATATTGCTGGTGTGAGACTAACAATGCCCCCTGTTAAGTAGACTCTCTCCATGTATACCTGGGAGAAAATTTACAGTCACCATTCAGTTATCCAGACTTGTTTTAAAGGTTGCCAATGAAATACATGTCTTCTTTTCAATATATTCATAAACGATTTCCACAACTCCATCCCTTTTACAAACATTATCCAATACACAGATGATTCAACTATTATCTGTTCTGCTACCTCCATCCCTACACTTCTAAAGCTTACACAAGATGCATTCTCAACCAGCGAACAATGGATGAAAAAACATCACCTTGTACTCAATACCTCCAAAACCAAATTAATGGTATTCACCCCCTCCAAAACTACCTCTTTCAATCCAAGTATTTTCTGTATTACTAGTCATAACAATACATCTCTCGAACTGGTATCTGAGGCCAAATTACTTGGGGTCCAAATTGACAGTCAGCTTAAATTCAACTCCCACCTACAATTAAACATAAAAAACCCACCAAAAACTTGGTATGCTCTACCGACAGAATCGTTATCTTATACCCTCCACTAAATTCACCCTCTCTACCACATTTCTCATCCCCTCCCTCCTTTATAGAGCCCCACTCCTAACTAACCTACAATCTTCACTCAAAACACAACTCTTCTCTTGCTATAACAAAATTGCCAAGTTTGCTACCACCCATAAGTCCTCCTCACACCACTGTTCATCTCTCCACAAACTAAAATGGTTAGAACTACCCAATCACCTCACCTACGTCCAACTGACTCTTGCACACAAGCTCATTATCTTCAACCCTTCCTTCTGCCCCTCCCTTTCCTCTACCTTTAAAATGCACCTCCCTGATAGAATACTAAGATCTAACAACCAAAACCTAATTGAATTGTATAAACCAATTTGTCCCCCAGGAAAAAATCTCCTATCCTACAGTCTAGCTCGTCTCTGGAACTCCCTACCCCCATCCATTCGTACTATCTCAAATCACTTTTCATTCAAAAAAATCCCTTCACTCACACCTAATATCCCAGTGGGAATGCTCCAGCTCCCACCCCACATAATCTCCTCCCCTATTCATACTGGTAATTTCCACTTACTCTCCTAAGCTCATAGATCTTGCTCTTGCTTGTATTAAGCTATTTATCCTGAATGCGTGAAAGGTACCTCAAGTGTAACCTACCCTAAGTTGTAAAAGCTTCTCAGTTTCTATATTGTAAACTTTTTTGTTTTCTGCTTTACGAGATTGTAATATCTGTACATTTGTTCACTAGTCTGCTGTACTTACAAAGTTTCCTTTTTCCTTTCATTTTTTACTAGTCCATAGTAATTGTATAATTGTAACCAAACACTTTACTGTAACCTTGCTACTTGTTTTTGGAGCTTTTCTCCCCAGGACTCCATTGAAAACGGGTTCTTTTTGGCCCAATGGACTATCCTGGTAAACCAACTGCAAATAAATAAAAAAAGTACTCTACTTGATAGGTAAAGGTGGCCTGTTATAAAATGAGGGATATATTAGGTTAGGTATCTGCCATGCCGTGTGGTGTTCTCCTTTGGGAATATGGTTATCCCTGGAAACTGCCACATTGATAATATACCTCTAAGAGCAGAGCCAGTGGTCAGGGTTTGGGAATGCATGTAGACAGTAATCTGGTCTTTGATCATCATTGGTCTATGATGGAAAGGAATTCAGTCTACATTGAGCATCTGATAAACAAGAGTATCGCATCTAGGCCCAAGGATGTCATTGTTCTGCTGTACTTGGTCCTCATCAGACCAATCATTGCATACAATGTCCCCTTTGGTATGTACCTGACCAAATGTATGCAACAACTGGAGTATCTACAGAGGTTTCTCACAAAAATAACACAGGGCATAAACAACATGTCCAACATGGACCTTCTCAAAGCCCAGTCCCTGTACTCGGACCCCTGTAGACTGCCGAGAAATGAACTATGCCTGGCCTACAAAGCATTCATATCCACAAAACAAATACCATCAAAATTACCTGCTCTTGGGACCTTAACCTCATCTGAAACATGGGTAGGACAAGCTGGAAGGACAGATATGTATCTCAGATACTACCCCTTCTGTGTAACAGGCTTTCTATCTATGTGAAGCACAGTTCTTCCCTAACCAAATTCAAGCATAACTTGGGTCAGTGGATGGGGAATTGGAAATGTATACCTGGTCTGGCACCTCCATAAATACTTGGTCACCCATGCCAAAGCCTACATATTCTCCCTTTAAATAGCCCTATGGTATCAAAAACCATGAGATACATTTGGGAAGTTAGGTATAAAAAGGCCCTCTGGGTTTGTTAGCCCCGTAATCACCTATGAATCTATGAACCTATGATGTGGTGTTACAGGTAGAACAGGTGTTTGCGTGTTTGCTTTACCATTAATTACATGTAGATGAAGGAGTCAAAAATGCTGGGTTATTCATAGCATGGAAGGCTAAGCAGAAATCACCTCAAAGCAGTATGTGTGACACTGAATGGAGTCGCACGACTTTTACTCAGAGTACCTAAGGATATTGAGACAGGGATTTTTTTGGTGAGGAAAACTGAACTCTCTCAAGCTGGTTTAGGTGCTTAGTGAGTTATATGCTGAAGGGTGCATTACTTATAATGATGGGCCTAATAAGGGATTACTGAAGTTGTACTATAACTTCTTTGGACCTTGAGGAGTTATTATGAGAATAATTTCTGCAAGGCAGAAAGATTTTTTAACCACAGTAAAGATGTGATGGTCAAGGGAGACTCTTTTTTCAGCATCATCATCATCAACTCCCGTTTTCCCATTTTCTACATGGGGTCAGAGTTTTGTGTCAACTGCCACCATCTCTCTATTAAATTGCACTCTCCTACCTTCTTCTACACTCATGTCTGATTGTCTCGGGTCCTTTCTCACACAACCCATCCATTGCTGGATGCTCATTTCCTCTTGCCTTCTTCCTGCCTGTCCCAAATCTCACCAGACTGTCTTCTACTTTCCTGCAAATGTACCCAAATCACTGTAATATGTTCTCTTTGACCTTTTCTGCAATTAGACTATTTGGCTTTTGCTCTTCACGTCTTTATTTCGTCAACTGTCCCACAATGTGTGTCCTACTACTTTATCTCTGTCATCTCGAGCTTCCTCAGTTGCTTCCTTTACTGTCCAGGTTTTTGTACCATACAGTAATACTGGATGCAGCACTGTTTTGTACATCCATATCCAAATCCCTGATCTTTGAATTTAAGTGGAATGTTATCTATATTGTAAGCAGTAATGATGCCAGAATTACCAAAGGAAACTGGCCTGTGTTTCTTGGTGTTGATGGTATGGCCATGATTGATACACCTTATTTGGTCAAACGCATGCTGGAGAATTTGAGGGTTAGAATGGGATTTGATAACCACTCCCAGTCTGCTGCCAGCAACAATCCTGGTTAGCCATAGTCCATTGATATCACCTTTATGTCACAGAGGTATATGCAAAAGAGGAGGCAACTCAAGACAGAACCCAATGGGATACCACTGGTAACATTTTTCTGTTAGAGCAAATACCCCTGTCCTTAACATTATGATATCAGGCAATCAGTTACCAGTTCAGTAAACTGTATGGGTTAATATTGAGATGGGAGGGTTTGTCAGTAATCCCAGCATGGGAGGTAGTGTAAAAGGCCCTGGCAAGGTTCTGATAAGCAGTGTAGACTGTATACCCCTTATCTGTGGTCTCAGTAACCCTCTCAAAGACCTCAACCAGGTTGAGCAGACATACATAATCTATCTTTTATAAAACTGAACTGGTGAGTATCTAGGAATATAAGGTCAACTATGCAATTGCTTATTAGTTCAGCTATAATACATACCAAAAAGCCTTTCAAGCAGTACTACTGAGAGTAAAAGGCTGCAATTCACAGGGTCAGTAGAATGGGCACTTTTATGCAAGAAACTTAATCAGTGGAAAGACTACAGTTGAAGAGTCGATAGAAGAGCTTTTTTAGGTGCGACTTTATGCTTTTCAGCTGATATTCGGGATATTTTTTAATGTCATCTTGGAGCTGCTGTCTTGCTCCATGATAATAGTCTTTACAGTAGAAAAATGTTGCTATTATTTGCTTGCATCTTAAACAGTTATATCTCTGGATGTGTTTATCTTACTAAACTTCTTTTACTGTCTTTTGTCTAACATTCACTGCTTGCATAGGCCCCTTAGCATGGCACAAACATACTCTGTTTTTGCATTATTAACAAAAATATGGAAACAGTTTTATAATTGTCTTACTCTTCCATAATCATTTTCTACTCTATTATCAAGCCCTGTAAATCCCATAGTGATAGCTTCTCTGTGCATGCTACCAGATCATTTTAGCTTCCACAAGCACCTTGTTTCCTAATGTAGAGGGTACCATTCTTGATGCTTCTATTAATATGCAAATATTGCTAATGTTAATAATCGCATGAAAATCAAAGGTGTATATCTCAGGATGTGTGCATGTTACCCACCTGACTTTTGTGAGTTTTTATTCCCATCCTATGCATGCATGACTGCATACTTCTACTCCTGCATTCAGCTCCAGTAATATATTATAAAAGTAAATATAACACATTATGTCTTTTTTCCATAATATTTTACAATCTTCATTACTTAACTCTGGGAATGTATGGCTCACAGTGACTTTTTCAGTGCTTACATATAGTAATATGTATCACCTTGCAGATCACAGCTTGCTCCTTAACGCTAGGGCTACCATTTTTGATTTAGTAACTCTAATCTACAGAGACTGCTAATACGTATAATTGCAGGGAAAATACAAGCTGCATACTGCAGGACTGAGTGTTACCTACCTCTGTTTTGTGTCTTTTTCTTACTATCACCATGTGCATGCATGGTTGAACACATATTCTTGCTGAAACATTCCTTAATGCACTGTAAAACAAAGTATGAAACAATATCTGTTGTAACTTTGCACCAAGAATCATCAGTAACTCATGAAATGCGTATCTTATGCTACATCTTTCAAAACAAAGGTGTAGTAACTGAGGCAAGGTTGTTGCTGTCACCTTTTTTCAACTGCTATAGGTACCCACTTACCTCTCAATTTCCAGTGTTTTACAGAATGTCTGGATTTTTGATTCATATTTTTGACTTGTTCCTCACAAATATTGTGGTTTTCTGCAAAATCTTTCAGGACTAAAGTCACTAAATAATGACAGACTTTTGGTTTTGGATATCATACTCCTCAGAATAATGTACGAAAATGGAAAACCTGTTATTCTATCAGTTTCCGAGTTTATAAGAGCAATATCTAAACTTTGTCCCTGATTTGGGCCTCTGTCTCCCAATTATTTTGGCTTTGTCCAGAATTCTTACAGTAAGAGGTTAGAGGCATGGGTACTCAATATTCATAACTGCAGGAACCAACAAAATCTTTATAGCTCAGTATGTGTCACTGTTGCCTACCTTCCATCTTTGGGTACAGTAACTCTGACTGGTCAGTGAAAAGAAGAACTGGACATAGTTATGTGCTGTGGAATGCTGATAACAGCTGCGGGTGGTATGGGTCATGCCCACTGCAACAAAAGACAGGTAATACTATGCACACCTATGTACTTCCACTCATTGCCAACAGTAGATCAAAGGCACAGAGACCGTCCAGCTTGAGTCACAACGGTAACTGTGACGGACTGGCTGGTGGAAAGAAAAAAGTGGAAGTACTAATGTGTATTTCATGTTGCAAATGATACTCATACAGTATCCTGTACACATTAAACTTTGAAGTGACAGTCATCCATTATTATGTATCCTTTTGATGTTCCAATTAAAGATGTAACCCATGCTCTTCCTAGCATCAATGCCATAGCAGCAACTCAACTTTCAGGTGTCTGTGGGGGTAACATGATCATTAATTATTTACATCAAATATTATGATCAATGCCATGAATTCCTCAATGCTTTACTATAGACATGGTCAAGTAGCAGGAATGTCATTAATACCATGGTTCCATCTCAGATGGGAATGACAATGCCCTCCTTGTGCAAACTATATCACACTTTAGCTGTAACATTAATCATCTGTATTCTGCTGAGTTGGTTCCCAAATACAGGAGTTTATAAGCAAGACTACTAACTCTACACCATTATACTGGGTGAATAAAGAAAGCTCCATTCCTAATTGTGTTGATTTAGCCATATCAGTATGCCATACTTCCATTAAACTAGATGCAGACCCTTCAGGAGAATTGGATCTCCAATTAAGGAACACTGGGGAAGCTCAGCAGAAAACTGTATCCTAAACATATTTTAGAATATCTTACTGGCTGTGCTTCAAATTCTTGTGTCGTTAAAGTTACCAGTGTTGTTTTGCTGACTGTAGTGTTGGTACATGTGTTACTGCGAGAACTTGGTTACAAACTGATGGAGTTTGAATTCCATAACTGCCAAGCAATGTAACACCAGTACTTATGTAGGAGGCATTACAATAACCCACCTCTGGGTACCTGGATATGTGATAAACAGGGATTCTAGTCCTTTGATCATTTGCACTGCCTACAAATAGGTTTGATGGTCACCAATGGGATGGTCTCTTAAGTTCCACTACAGGCACCCAACAAGTTAAAGCAGAAAACGTGCACTTAAATTTGATTAACTAACCAGTTTGCCAAATGCAACCTGGCCTCAAGAGCATACAGGGAATATGCACAGCTGTTGTGGGTATGGGCTTCCAACATCCATACCCAGACTAACATTACACACTGACCATTTACTGAGCTGATTCTTTGATCTAGCTAAATAATCTGGCTGATTTTATCTTAAGTAAAACTGAACCATGACGAGGCTAATTTACCAGAATATTATATAGGCAGATTACGGATAACTTAAACAGAAGTTCTTCCAGCAGGACTGACAGTTTAGGCTCAAAATACATTAGCTTAATATTTTCTCCCAAGGAAATAGGGGTAATTACCTCAGTTTTTTTCTCACATACAGAAAAACAGCAGAAGGACTAGCTCGGTCTGTCTCATTCAAAGTGTCTATCCCGTCCAACCCCCAGCCATAACCAGGCTAGAAAACTTCTCAAAAACTGACTACAACCTTCTAAGGGAGGGTATCAGTAGCTTCACACCACCGTCCCCCTCAGAGGATGCAGACAACTATGCTGAACAGTATGCCAGTGCAGTATACAAGCACCTGTACAACTGCATGAACTCAACCATACCCAACAGAACTAAAAACTGCTCCTCAAGGAAACACAAACCTATGTGGTGGACATCTCTATCAACAGGCTTTACAGAAAAAGGAAGAAACTGTTGTCCAAGGGTAAAAAGTCATAAATTCCAGATTGGAAAAACTCCCTCCTTAACCTCAACAAGCAAATTAGATCACTAGTGAAAACCTCCAAAGTCAATTACGAATCAAATCTAGCCTCCGAAACAAAGGCTAACTGCAAAGTCTTTTTTAGTTATGTCAGAGATCTCCATGGCAAAGCCCAAGTTTGTTCCAAATTAGTTTTTAACGGTACCATTTACACTGATCCTGTTGATGTAGCCAGCCTGCTAGCTGATAAGTTCAGCACAAACTTCACCCCCTATCCCCCCAAAGGCCCATTTAGCATCCCTGATACTTGCCCCGCACCTCACATCTCCATAGTTCAAGTGTTAAAGACCCTATCCAAGGCAAAGAACACAGCTTCGATGGGACCTGATAGTATCCCAGACTGTATTCTTTAACATCTCCACCAAGAACTAGTCTCACCATTGAGCACACTATTCAACTATAGCCTAAGTACAAGCTTCATTCCAGCAGAGTGGAGATCTGCCATCGTCATCCCTTTGCACAAAGGTGGTGCCACTACTGACCCTGGAAACTATCGCTCCATTAGCTTGACAAGTCTGATGTGTAAGGCCATGGCGCATATTATTATGGACCTCATAAACAAAGACATAGGCAATCTCCAAGCACTTGACCCCACCCAATTAGGATTCGTCAAGGGCAGATCTTGCCTGTTGAACTGGTTGACATTTTTGAGACTGTCACCAAGGCACTGGATGAGGGAAAGCCAATACATACAGCTTACCTTGATTTGGTCAAAGCCTTTGACACAATCCCCCACTCAGGCATCATTGAAAAGCTAACACAACTTAGTGTAAATCCTTATCTCATCAGGTGGGTGGCCAACTGGCTCACTGATGGGACCCACAAGGTCAAAACAGGTACCACCACCTCCGACAGCAGACCTGTCACTAGTGGTGTCCCCCAGGGTTCTGTCCTGGGACCCCTATTGTTTGGCATCTACTTCTCAGAGGTCCAGGCAAAGACAAAAGGCCCATGGCTGACCAATTTTGTGGACAACTGTAAGTTGGGTGTTGTCATTGACTCCCCAAATGACGTTAACATGCTTTGGGAGGGTCTCACAGCAACAAATGACTGATGCCAAAGTCATGTCCTTAAGTTAAATGCAAAAAAAATGTATTATCATACCATTCGGCAAAAACACAGCCCGTACTGATTATCACATTAACTGCAACCCCCTAAGCACACAACCTGTGGTGAGAGACCTGGGTACACAAGTTGACTATAATCTCACATTTGACCATCGTGTAGCTACAGTGGTCAGAAAAGCCTTTTACTTGGTTCATCTCATAAGTAAAGGGATTGCATCCAGAAAAAAAGAGGTTATTACATCCATATACACCTCCTTTATTAGGCCAATAATTGAGTACAACACCCCATTTGGTATGTACCTCTCTAAACACCTGCACCAACTGGAAAGGCCACAGACATACCTCACAAATAGAATCCATGGCCTCCAACACCTGTCCTATGTGGACAGGCTCAAATCACTATCACTCTACTCTGTATTGGACTGACTACTCAGAGGTGATCTGTGTCTTGCCTACAAGGTAATCTTAGACCCTGCTCTACTAGAGATGCTCCATATCTATAAGTCTAACTCCTCGCGTAGTACCCGATCGAAAGGCTTAAATCTAATATGTGAAATTAACAAAACCTGCTGGAGAGACAGGTTTGTTTTCCATAGACTGCCCCATCTCAGGAATGGACACATCAACCAAAGTACGTTGCTGACCCTCTTCAAGCACAACCTTAATGAGTGAATGGGTAACCACAAATTTGTCCCAGGGGTTCCACCTGTGTTCCTCATTGACAGGGGGGACAGGTGCTGATTGAGGTTTCTTTTTTGGGAATAAATTCTTGGCTAGGCTTGTAAGGGCTCCAGAGCCATTAGCCTAGTAACCTCCTATGATCCTATGAAAATATACTCATGATTTCATACTTCACTGTTATCTCTTGGCACCTGGCTCTTTTCACATCTCTGGGTTCAGAGTTTCCTGACTGCCTCATCTACAACCTCACTGCAATTACAGGCAAGCAATTAATTCATTTCTGAGTCGGAAACATTTCTCAAATTCCAGCAGAATAAAGTTACAGGCTTTAAAGGTATATCCTTTATATATTACACAAATGAACAGATACAGTTCTTGTGTCACTAAGACATCTTACAGATGTAATTCAACAGTGTAATTTCTATTGCACATTTCACAGAACTTAAATTTAGCTTCCAAATATGTTACTGTCCAAATTAATGAAAAAATACAGACATCATATTTTAAGACAGTTTCTCTCCCCTGGTATCACATCATTTACATAATATTGCAATGTTGTACCTTGTTGCTGTTACAGTGCTGTTCATTATTGTCAGTGGTAATACCGCAATGTTAATAGTGTTTCAAATAGTTTTGCAATATTGACATTTATTGGTACTAGGTAAATAGAAACGTATTATCTCACTTATTAAATGCACTTTTTCATCATTGGTGTTGCATTGCTGCTTGCCACTGATTGCTATGCAGTTATGGCATTTAAAGCTGCTGCTCTATAGTTCTGTACTAAGGAGTACTGCATTACAGTTTGAAATATGTTTGCTGCTTGTACTGTTGTTACTGCATTATAACTATTTGAGTTACAGTTCCTGCACTTGGAACTGTTCATTTTAGATTGTCTGTAGCTATTGCTTTACAGTTACTGCAGTCGCAGCCATTGGGTTAGAATATCTGTTGCTCATTGCTGCCCTTCTACTAGTTAGGCAGAGAAGAAGGACATATATTATTTCAGGTACTGAATACCTTGATTTTACTTTTTATCATTGCTATTGTTGCATTGCTGTTTGCACTGATTGTTCCACTGTTATGGAAATCGAAACTTTTGTTCTCAGTTACTGTAACTGTAAACTATTGGATACAACTAAATTTGTCACATTTTTCTGATTAATTTGCTGTTGCTACATACTGCTATCACTTTTACATCTTGTTGAACCTGTGAATACTCTCACTATTAATTATTATGCCCAGAGTCTACTAGTTGTATTTCAGAGTCTGCAGTAGTCACGTCTCATTATTGTACCATTTAGCCACATCCCATACTATCATTTTCTAGTCCAGTTCACTAAACCTTTCTGCCTTATACCAAGAGTACATTATTAAACTATCCTGCTTTCCTGTAACTCTTAGTCTGACTGGCTATTATGGAATCTCAGTCAGGTCTTGCCCCTTTTGTAACCAGCCTGATACCACTGGGTATTTTGAAGTTGGTGTATCAACTGCATCATGCTTACCAAAAATCCTTTATTGCTACCTTACTGTGATATGGTTTGTGAGTGGTGTGAGTATTTATTGACACTGGACATTTTCTTGTCAACTCAAAGCACATTTCGTAAGCACAACACACACATACACACACACACACACACACACACACACACACACACACACACACACACGCGCACACACGCACACTCACTCACTCACAGTCACACGCACACACTCACTCACTCACAGTCACACACACAATGCAAAGCACCTCCCCTATACCAGCCTGTGCTGATATTGTTAACATAACACTGCCTAAGCCTCACACACTAAGGATTAAAAAATCTCACCTATTAGTTCACACAACACAACCACCTTCACCCTACATGCCCATATCCTTTACACATGCCTCTGAGATTCACAAGGGTACAGACTACAAGCTATTAAGGTATGCCGAGACTTCATCTAACCACAGTAATGTTTCAGTAACAGATTACTCTATTATCAGGCATACTGACATTACCCTTACTGGGGTGGAGAAGAATAGAGACATAGCTGCCACTGCAGAGCTAGAACGCAGTATGTAACATATGTAGTTAGATACCGCAGTCTTGATAAATGTGATTATGATCTGGAGGTGGTTCATATAGGTTAAATGAAAATAGGACATGTACTTAGAGGAACATGCAAAATTATTTAATTGATCTTGTTATCTATGTGTCTAAGGCATGGAAGGCAGTGGTCTTGGCTGGTATTTTGATATTATCCAGAATTATGCTGAGATGCAAAGACAAGGTATTTGTCTTTAATTGGCAATGTGTAGGTTGTCATTCTAGGGGGAGCATAAGTTACCAAAGCTAGCTTAAGCAGACAAACTGAGCCAAGAAAACATTCATCACCCAAAAGACAATTTTGGCTCAAAGATCGGAGATAATTTATTGAATACTTCTATCTTTCACACAAAGAGCTTCAACAGGCATTTAAAATGTAGTATTACTCAAACATTTAAATATAATTCCATTCATATCACTTGACCATACTCGACCAGTACTCATCTCATAACCTGCCTCATCTTTAACGCAGGTTTAATAGATACACATCCATTTAACCATGGACACTTATCAACCCTAAACCATATCTAGATAAATTCTGGATGCTCAGTTGTGGGTTTTAAATCATCTGCCCTCATATTCTCTAACTACTTCTAAAACTGTAAATGTAAAATAATGTTTACTGTCAGTAACCTTTATATGTTTATTCAAGGGGTATTCAGTGTATGCCATCTTGAAATGATATGCGTTATAAGCCTTCATTCTTGGTCAGTGATGGTCTGCACCTCTCTTACGTTGGCATTTACATTCAGGTTGAAGCATTTGCTGCCTTATAGTGCCTTTTTAGGCAAGTCAATCTGCTGAACATTCCAACCTAGTAAATCTAACTTTTAGCACATTAAGGAAGCACTACTGAATGCCAGGAGTCTTAACAAAAAATGTCCAAACTTGAGGCCCTCCTGCCACTTGAACACATTCATGTATGTGCTTTTGCAAAAAATTTGGTTATAAAGCAATTAAAGCATTCATCTTTTCCTGGGTTTCATACCTGTAATGTTTTCAGACCTACAGGCATTTGTGGGGTAGTATTAGCATTTGTCATGGATATCATCACCTCATGATTAATTCCTTGAATTCTCAAATCAGAAATCTTAGTCGTCCAAATCACCATAAATAAAATGAATTACTATTTCACAGCTAACTGTAAACCCTCCTCTTTGTCTCCTACTATTCATGATAGCTATTCTAATGCCTTAGTTGAAATCTTCATTAATCCCAATATCTTTAATAATGGTGGACTTCAACTATCAATAAACTGGCTTACTTACACTGCAAATTAGCACTATACCCAACACTTCCTTGACATTGTAACTGTTAATTCCCTTGTACAGTTAACCATCCTATTAGGGGCCCTTGATTTTTTTTTCACAAAAATGATCCCTTCTTGCACACTTTCAGATGCACCATCTTCCCTTTTTAAATCATAAGTCGGTGACCTTTTCCTTTAAAACTAGTGGCACTTCCCTGCAAATACCTCTGTGCCTGGAACTTCCTAAAAGCAAAACTTCTTTACTGACTGGATGACCTAAATAAATTCCAGTGTAAACCTTCTCTGGCAGACCCCATTTCTAATGCTGGCACCAATGTCTTCGATTTCTACTTCCAGTTAAATAGTTGTATTGATAAGGCAGCTCCCAGCTACACCAAAGATGATGAGAAATTTAAAAACAAAACCCCATTGTGGAATACTTGTATAAATAAACTGTTTATCAAGAGAAAAAAATGATTTAATGCTTATAAGAGGTCTCATTGTACTTACCTTAAGAACACAGTTAAACTAGTGAAAAGCCTAACACCATTAGGGGGCTCAAAGCTGAATATGAACTTAAAATTCCCAGGGAAGCCAAAATAATGACAAATCTTTATTTAACTATGTTAGGAAGCTATGAAATAACACCCAGCAATGTTAAGATCTAGTCCACAACAATACTACTTTTCAAGCTGACCAAAAAGAGATAGCTAATATATTTGCTGACAAATTTAATTCAAATTTTACTCCTCCCAGAGTTATAACAAGTCTGCAGTTCCACAGTCCAGCCACTCCATATAATTACTATGGAACAAGTCCTCAAAACCTCATTAAAGGTCCAAAATACCTCTTCCATGGACCCTGATAAAGTACCAGATTGCATGATTATCAGTACCAAATATGGCCTATCTATATCTCTACTTAAACCCTTTAATCAAAACCTCTCAGCAGATTAGGCTCCTGACGCCTGCAAAACAGTTGTGATGCTTTAACATAAGGGTTTCCCAGCTGTGTGCCTTGGTAACTATAGACTCATTAGGCTTAATAGTCTCCTGTGTAATTCTGTGAAATGTGTTATCTCATATCTCATTAGATTTCTTAACTCTGGGTCCTCATCAATCCTGCTTTTTCAAAGGCAAGTCTTACCTCTTTCATATCATTAAGGCCATTTATAAAGTCACTGAAGCAGTGGATAGCAGTTATGCAATATATGTAACATATCTTGATCAGGCCAAGACCTTTGGCACTATTCTTTATTTAGACATTTTTGACAGGCATAGATATAAATATAAATCTATCTGTTGTGCAGTGGATAAACAACCGGATGTCTGACAGGACGTGTGATTAGACTCCCAGGTGCCATTTGTGAAAGTAAAAAAATACCACTGATGCACCACAGTGCACAGTGCTCAGTGTTGGCTCCTTTCTATGTACCATCTATTTTTCAGAATTTCAGGTTAACGCTCTTGACCTATGGTTATCTACATTTGCATAAAATGGCAAACTGGATGTTGTTATAGATTTCTCCACTGACTCATCATTGCTCCAACATGTATTAAACTACTTTTACTATTGTTGCAAGGTCAAGAGTGTCAAACTAAATGTGAAAAAATGTAGTATCATTCATTTTGGTAAAGAAGGTATTTCTACAGTATTGCATATATGTGTGATATTCCCTCCAATCATACACTGCCATAAGGGATCTAGACACTGTTGCTGATAAGTCCTTATCATTTGACTGTCACGTATCCGTAGTAGTTTAGAAATCTTTCTTTCTGGCTCATCTAATTTCTAAATGAATCTCCTCTAAAGCCAGAGAAGTCTTACTTTCCCTTTACTCTTCTCTTATCAGACCCATTATTGAATAAAAAGCTCCTTTTGGTCTGTATTTGTCCAAACATATAACACAAGTTGAGAAACCTCAGATATTCCTAACTAAAATGATCTGTGGTCTCAAGAACCTCAGTTACTAGACAGACATCCCCCTCCCTGTTAGTTTTTCATAGACTTTTCTGTGGCGATTTGTCCCTTTCTTGTCATGAATGATTTGACCCTCCCTGATTTCCTATTCCTTCGCTGGACAAATGGTCTTTTGAATACATGATTAGAGGACCTAAACCTTCTTCAACAAGTAAATCAAGTACACTGGCATGATATAGACAAACCCCAGTGTATCCCCCATCACTAGAACAAACTTCCACTACATGTCAACCAGACTGGTACCCTTGCCACTTTCAAGGGAAACTTAGAACACTGGATGGGTAACCTCAAAATCTCTCCTGATCTAACTTGTCTTGTCCTCTTTGAAACTGGAGGGAATATTTGAGTACGGTTTATTGGTTAGGCTTGTAATGGTCTGTGGACTGATTACCTAGTGCTTTTTTAATAACTAACTTATGAACCTATCAAAAATGAGTCAGTGTTTCATACTATATAGAAGTATCTCATACTCCTCAGAGTGTTTCTCAGCTCCTGCATACCACCAAATTAATAAACTAAAATGAGTATAAAGATATCACTTCAATTTCTTAATCAAGTGTGTTCCCAACAGCTGCACTAAAGACTTTTAATATTGTGGTTTGAAGACAGGGATTTGCACCATCAGAGCAGCCATGATGGCAAAGCTACTCAGGTTACCTTGATTTCATACCCATCAAGCTGGATTCTCCTCCTCTCACATCGTTATAGTAGCTAGAAGGTAAAGTGTCATTGGTTATTCTTCAAAATTAAATTTCGTCTTTACAACATGTTTTCTGTAACAAATGGAAGAGATGTGGGATGAAAAACAAATAAAGCAACTTCATTGTTCAGGTAATGAATTCTGTCACTCCACGGAAATCTCCTCCCATTATCAAAGAGCAACTGCATTCATCTTTTTGCCATATTCAGGTTGACAGAAACTTCAGTTGACAGAAACTTCAGTATTCAGGTAATGAATACTGTCACTCCATGGAAATGTCTTCACATAATCCCAGAATGCATACATTTGTCAAGGGAGAGTGTTTTTGCCTTTTCAGGTTAAGACTAATCATTGGGGTAACTGAAAGTGGGATATAATTTGCTCGCCTCCTGTCTGTCTGCAGAAGTTGTCTTTGTGTCTGGAGGTGGAGGAAGTGGGCATCTTGAAGCTATACAGCTCTACTTTTTGCCAAAAGGGCAGGCAGCGCATGTACTGATGTGAATGTCAGCAGTGGAGGAATCCCTGATTACTGTATGGTAAAAACACTCTGTAACAGGAATAAAGGCCGGTAGTAACAGCTTACACAATACAAAGAATCTCTTATTATTGAAGTGCTGACATGCCGGCATATTTGGAAATTGGTTACTTTTACTTATAAGCTAGTATCTGTGTTAACACTAATCACAGCCGTTGGCTTCATACAGCACTGACTGGATCAAATGGAGGCTGTATTTTACATACTACATTGAAAAATAGAGGAATGATTGGCTAAAGATTTTTATAGCATTTAGAACAAAACCAGGTGGAAACCACAAAAAAGGCATAATTCAAGGACTGCCACCAAAGAACTGCAAGCACTGTAAATAACTTTCACCAAGGAATTACAAATACATTTGTTATAGATGGAGGCCAGAGATATGCCATATTAAAAATAAAATGTGTTTACTGCACAGTATTATGACCTCTGGTTGCAGGAGGCAGATGGAACAGTACTGGAGGCAAGGGTCTTTCCAATTTCTTATATAAACAATATTTTCAGTTCTGCACTTACAAATCACCTACTAAGCTACACATATAGGTTAATGTGGTATTTCAAGTAATCGATCATAATTTGGGGAGAAACTTACTATCTTGTTCTGAGTATGCTGATCCAGACAGCACAACAGTCAGTGAGTTAAATTACATTTAATAATCTGATGATGCTGACAGTGGGATTAATAGAGATAGCAAATAGTACTAGTATGTTATAAATATGCCACGAGCAAAGTTTTTATTTTTAAAAAACTAATATGTAGCTTTAATAGTAAAAAGACGCACACAGGTTCTGGTTTCAGTAACATACTGTTGGTCAGATAGCAGAAACAATGGTAGAGAAAAAAGAAAAAAATTATTTCTTAATGCCTTCTTAAAAATACATTGCTGAACTACTAAGTGATTTTGTTTTGTAATGAAGTTTTAAATCCTGGCATGGATTTTGCTTTACCAGAAGCCTGTGCACAGATCAGAACCATTCAGAAACCCAAACTTTGCCTATTTTATTTCATAAGATATACTTATATATTTGCATGGAATATAAGATTATATTATTATTATTATTATTATTATTATTATTATTAGATATTAGATTATATTCTCTTATTCAATGATAAGAGAAATTTCTATAACAACTCCCCTACCTCTAACTTCATTAACCCTAAGAAATGTTGGCATGCCATCAACCATATTCTTCATCCTGGAAACCCCTCATCCCCCCCTACCAGGCCCAGAAAACACATCATCAGAAACAGCCACCAACTTCAACTCTTACTTCATAGACAGCATTAGCAAATTGACACAGCAAACCAAACCCAACCCAAACTCAGATACACCCCCTCCCTTCCCCTATCCTCTAAATCCTTTCTGGTCTTCTCTCTGTAAACAGTATCCAACAACTACATTAAATACTTACTTCAAAAACTTAAACCCTGCTACCCTCTGTTGACAATCTACCACCTCTCTTTCTCTAAAAAGCTGCCAGCTCTCTTGCCCTTCCCATCTCTATTCTCATTAACAGATCTGTTACTGAATCTAAAGTACCAGATATCTGGAAGCATTTCTATAACTTGCCCATCCACAAGGGAGATAACTCCCCAGAACTTGCCAACTTCAGGCCTATTGCAGTTCTATTCCCCCTCTCCAGAATTCTCAAGAAATGTGTACACAAAAAATCCTTCACTTCCTCTTACAAGAAAATCTGCTTACCCCCACTCAACATGGCTTTCGACCTAAACATAGCACCTCCACCTTTCCCACTTCCTTCATAAACGCCATATCCCCTAGAGACTATAACAAACTTGTTTCATGCCTATTTCTTGATCTGTCAAAGGCATTTGATGCTGTATCCCACCCCTTCCTCCTGCACAAACTCTCTGAAATAAACCTCTCTTCCTACACTATATCCTGGTTTGCTAGCTACCTTAATGACCGACTTCACTGTGAAAAATGGCTCTCTGCAACTTCTCCTGCTTTTCCTGTCAAGTTGGGTGTACCTCAAAGATCAATCCTTGGCCCATTACTTTTTAGCATCTTTACCAATCTACTGTATATATCATGTCCACAGTCATCACTGGTGCAATATGCAGATGACTCAGCAGTTATCACCATAGCTGATTCCCTCTCTGACCTAAATATAATGACGCAGAAATCCTTCTTATCCATTGAAAATCGGCTCACTAAAAACCAGTTAATACTAAACCAAAAAAGACCAAGCTCCTACTCTTCATCCCCAAAGCAATGAACCATCTTAAATCTTCCTTTTCTATCTCATCCCTCAATAATACCCTTATCTTTGTCGAATCACACACCAAACTACTACGGGTCATCATTGATGACCACCTCAGATTCGATCTGCACATTCACAGCAACATTAAGAAAACCCACCAAAAACGTGGACTCTTTTACAAGAACAAAAGGTTTTATCCAATAAAGCTAGGATTTCCCTATTCCATGCCTACATCCTCCCCACACTATTCTATGATTGACAAATCCTTACTAACATTCAAACCACTCTCATAAGAAAACTTGAATCCACCTAGAATAAAATTGCAAGATTCGCAGCAGACAATTCCTACCAGTCACACCAGTGCCTTGCTTTTAAAATGTTAAATTGGCTGGAATTCCCTCACATCTCCTTCTCTCTCAACTGCAAATGCTTCATTCTATTTTGTACGTGCCCTCCTTCTGTCATAACATTGCTTCTGTTGTCTCCTTCTACTCCCCTTCTAGGTCTCTACAAAGCTCTGACCAAAACCTTCTTCAAATCTACAAGCCTAAAACAAACATAGGGAAGAACCTGTACAGTTACTCCCCTGCCCAATCCTGTAATAAACTTCCCTTGGACATTTGAAATATCAATCACCTTCATAATTTCAAAGCTGCTATCAAAAACTATCTAAACAAGTCATGGATCTGTCACTGTCACTACCCCCCCCCCTTGAAGAATCACCCCATACTCCCCACCTCCCTCTCACCTAATTCCCATCTTTCTCCTATTCACTATTTTACACTTCAAGTTTTCTCTCTGCAATCACCTCAACTGTATAACACATCTTACTGAGGCAATTTCAAGTCCAGTTCTCAGAAAAAAAATTGTTTAGCTTGCTTTTATTGATGTAAATTTGTATATACTGCATGGATTTGCTGATCATATACTACATACATGTGTTATTCTTTTAATTTTTCTGTATTTGTGTTCTGTTCTTATGCTTGTCTTCTACTTGATTATTGTTTTTTATACTTGCTTGCATGTTGTTTGCATAATTGCTATATTGCTATATTCGCAATTTTGCAGTTGTGGAGCTTTTCTCCTCAGGCCTTCTCTGTAAAAGGGCTTTGGCTCAGTCGGACTAACCCAGTCAACAAATGTCAAAATAAATAAGAAATAGTGAACATGTTTTCATTGAGAGAGTATATAATGCCATGATATGAGGTTAATAATTTGAAATGTGTGCAGTGATCATGCCAGCCCATAGCAACATACCAGAGCTGCTACTCAAGGTAGTTATTGCTTGGCAAAGGATAACCTTCTTATAGGTTCATAGGTTGGCACTGGGCTATCTGCCCGGATGCATATATTAGCCTAGCCACGTTGTGTGGTATTCACCGCCCCTTTAGTAGTTCCCTAGACATTTGTACTTGCAGCTAGTACCCTTGGCCCCTATCTAGTAGTGCTGTTGGTGTGATCCCCGGTGTGAACTTTCTGTTACCCATCCACTCATCAAGGTGCATCTTGAAGAGTGATAGTGAGGGGCTCTGTCTTATGTAGATCGGGACCCTGTTCCATAGTAAGGGAAGTCTCTGCAAAGGGAATCTATCCCTCCAGCATGTTCTATTCATTGTTGTGTTGAGGTTTATATCCCTAGAGCGTGTAGCTCATGTAGATTTGGTTTTGCTAAGATGGAGCATGTTCAACAATTCTGGGTTGGGCATGGCTCTGTACGTTAGACAGAGATCGCCTTGAAGAAAGCGGTATACAACAGAGAACAGTCTTAGCTTTTTCAATCGTGCTGCATAGGGCAACTGTTTGAGGCCAGTAATCCTCTTGGTTAGGTACCTCTGTGGTCTCTCCAGCTGCTGGAGATGTCTAGCCAGGTACATTCCAATTGGTGCATTGTACTCAATAATGGGTCTGATGAGGGAAGAGTAGAGGGGCACCATTACATCCTTAGATCTTGATGTGAACCCTTTCATGATCAGATTGGTCACATAGAAGGATTTTCTAACCACTTTGGCAACATGGTTATCAAAGGAAAGCTGACTATCTGCTTGGGTCCCTAGATCCCTTATTTCTTCAGATTTCAGGGGATTACCTCCTATGTTGTAGTTTGCGGGTACTCTGTTTTTTCCAAAGGGGATTACTACACAGTTTTTTGCATTTAGCTTGAGACCATGGCTTTGACACCATCATCATTCTCATTTAGGCCCTTCTGGAGGATCTCCATGTTGGCCGGAGACTCTATTATAGCACCCAGTTTGCAGTCGTCCGCAAACTTAGTCAGCCACAGCCCTTACGTGCTTGCCTGTACTTCTGAGAAGTATATGCCAAACAGGAGGGGCACCAGGACAGAGCCCTGAGGGACACCACTCGTTACTGGTTTGGATTCGGACATAGATCCCGCTACTCTTACTTTATGGGATCTGTCTGAGAGCCAGTTTGCAATCCATCTTGTGACATAAGGGTTTATGCCCAGGCTGGTGAGCTTATCAATAATACCTGAATGGGGAATGGTGTCAAATGCTTTAGCAAGGTCAAGGTAAGCCGTGTGTACCTCCTTTCCCTTATCTATAGCCTGAGTAACTGTCTCAAAGAAATCGACCAGGTTCAGGAGGCATGATCTGCCCTTGACGAAGCCGAACTGTGTGGGGTCCAGCGACTGGAGGTTCCCAATCTCTCCATTTATGAGTTCCATAATGATTCGCTCCATAGCCTTACAGATCAGACTGGTCAGGCTTATTGGTCGGTAGTTCCCAGGGTCAGTTGTGGCCCCACCCTTGTGTTTAAGCTTACCTGTGTGGATAAAGATATGAATAAAGACCTGAAAGTAAAACATATCATTGAAACAGATTACCCTTCCCAACAAACACAAAGATTGTGCATCTTTAACTGGGAAATTTCCTCCAAAAACCATGTTTGAAGTGGCCATAATCTACACTGTGGGTTCAGGAGGAAGATGTAAGTATTTGCAGAGGGTGCAATGATGGGTTTGTGGCACCACTGTGGATGTCTCTAAAGTTAGGGACAGAGTGTAGAAGATGGGTCATACACACAGCGGAATGGTAAATTCACTTTGCTGTTGCTTGTACGTGACTACATCTGGACTTAAAGGAAGTCATTATTCAAAATCCATTTCCTTGTTAAGTGCTTGGGACATAGTTAATAATTTAGACTGTAATCAGTTAAAGGAAAATATATATGTAGTTTTTTCTAGGAGTATATGCTACTTAAAATGCATACAAGTAAATCTGACTAATCAACCACAACTGGATGAGTATATATGACAGTGAGTACTATATTCAGAAAATCGGGATTGTCAAACGCCTCACTTTACATCTGTTTATATAGCTACTTTAAAAATACATGGCATCATTTTTGCAGGGCAGTGAACCCTTCTGCACCCTTAAAAACTATGTATACTAAACTCTGAGGTCACACCACCTCAGAGATAAAAGGAGTGCTTTCCCTTGCAGTAAATTTGTGCATTTCTTTTATCTTCATGTGGTGCAAACATAAGAGTTATTACAACTGATTTCAAGGAATACAGAGGTGCAGGAAGGCATAATACCACCTCCGAGATATCAGCAATACATCATTTTGCTATAAAGTCAAGTATTTATCTCTAAAGTGATGTAACCTCAATGATAGGTTAAGTTGTTTACTGTCTGTGATAGTTTTTTTGTCCCCTCATGAGTATGATTTAGATAAAATAGAAACAGAAAGTGGAGGGAGGGATGGATGGATGGATGACCAGAAGGATGAATGCATTTATTCTTTCTGTAAGTAGTATTGTGCTATCTGATGATGCATATTTCATTACTCTCACTTAATAAACAACATATTACATTCTGCAGTTCTAAAGTTCACAAAGATTCTTTATACTTCTGTACTTGTGTGGATTTTGTCAGTTGTGCAAGCATATGCTTGTTTATTTTATTACATCATAAACACTGATTCTTGTACTGTTTTTATTTTTGTAATTTACTGCTTCTGATTTATGCTTAGCATTATTTTTCTGAATGTGAGTTTTCTTCTTGTTTGCTTACAATTTTATTTTGTGTTATGGCATGTTTCAGTCCTGGCACAGTCCATTTTGGGGATCTGCTTATTCACCTGATTAACACACCTTAACAGTAAAACAAGTAAATAAGTAAATAAATGAAACATATCTGCTGCTACTGCTGAAATGATTTGCCATGTTATATGACTGGTAAAATGTTGATAGAAAAATTCCTCCATGTTGTTTTATGAACATTTTATTACAAGTTAAGAATGCTATTTTTATTACTTTAGTTTGTTTTGGTTGTAGAAAAGGATTTGTATGACAGCTTTTTTTTCAGCCTGGACCTATGCTTAGAAGGCTCACATTTAAATCACATTATCAAAAGACTTACATAACAAGTAATAAACTATGCTTAAAAAAAATCAAAGCAGTGTGTAGCTGCAGATACAAGAGAAAGTTTGTAGAATGGCACTCCTGAACAAGAGAGGTATTTACAATGCAATATGTGCAATTTCAGAGTGATATACACATTTATAATTAGAAAAAAAACATGATTAATTGTATGCTGATCCAGAAGTGGGTCATTGGTTAAATAATATGGTAATGAGAGCTTAACTTTTTATCAGATAGTCACTTACATTTAAGTACTTTACATTGTTTGTTTCCTTTGCACTTTACCCTGAAGCATTAGTTGCAATGGTCATAATTTTTATCACTTCATAGCTAGCAGAATGAATATTAACTGCTTCTAGAAATGTTAGAAAGTCTGAAATTTGCATGTGCGTGACTGGGGACATACTGTTTGTTGTGGGAAAATCAAAATCTTCTTTGAAGCTTTTTTGTGTAGTAAATCACAAAGTAAGCAAATGTATTTGCTAGTAACCTGGATTCTCTGGAAATCTTTATGTGTTGTTTACAAGCAAGACAACATTATTTCATGTTTGGGATATAGAAGTGAGTTGATCACAGCCTCTTTTTTGCTCACTGCATCCTTGCTCGCTGCAAAGTTTTCTCTATGCAGTACAGCAGCAGCATTCAGTTTTATTTTACTCTTGAATAAGTACTGTCTTACTGAGTAGTATGAATTGGTTTTTACATTATTGTTTTGTACCTTTTTCAGAAAGCACTGTTACAAAACTAACATGCTGGCCATCTCTATGTTGGAGTTTGTGATGCACTATATAGGTTCATAGGTTGGTACTAGGCTATTGGCCCTAGGGCCTATACAAGCTTAACTAGAACAACCAAACGCTCTGCAAGTACGGAATGCACGGCCAAACCATGAACCTTTCAAAACACCAAAGGCCAGCAGGAAGAGTACATAAGGCACTTGTAGACCAAGTAAAGTAAATAAAAATTACTTTATTCAGACCGGTTTCGGCTACCCAGCCTTCCTCACTGAAACAGATTGTGTTTCACTGAGAAAGGCTGGGTAGCCGAAACCGGTCTGAATAAAGTAATTTTTTATTTACTTTACTTGGTCTATAAGTGCCTTATGTAGTCTTCCTGCTGGCCTATACAAGCCTAGCCATAACAATTCCCTGAATATTTCTTCCCACAGTATTTACTTCCCTGGACCCCTGTCTAGCAGGGTGACTGACATGATCCCCGGGGTGAATTTCTTATCTCCCATCCAATCATCAAGGTTCCTTTTGAAGAGGGCCAAAGAGGCGCTCTGCTTGACATGTATGGGCAGTCTATTCCTGAGTATGGGGAGTCTCTGGGTCAGGAACCTATCCCTTCAACATGCTTTGTTCATTGTGATGACAAGGTTTAGATCCCAGGAGCGTGTGGCTCTGAGGGATTGGGATTTCTTTAAGTGGAGCATGTCCAACAGCTCAGGGTTTGACATGGCCTTGTATGTTAAGCAGAGATCACCTCTGAGTAGTCAATATGCCACAGAGTACAGCTGGAGTTTTTTTAGATGGTCAGCATATGGCATCTGCTTTAGGCCTGTGATTCTTTCAGTGAGGTATTTCCCTGACCTTTCCAGCTATTGCAGATATCTTGTGAGGTATATACCAAATGGGGCATTATACTCTATAATGGGTCTAATGAGGGATGAGTACAGCGGGACAATGACCTCCTTTTCTCTGGATGAAAAGCCCTTAGAGATGAGGACTGTTGTGGCGATGTGGTTATCGAAAGTGAGACCACTGTCCACCTGTGTCCCTAAGTCTCTCATCACACTTTCGATGTTTAGTGTACTGCCACCTATGTGGTAATTCATGGGTACGTGTTTTTATCCAAAGGGGATAACTATACATTTCTTGGCATTAAGCTTGAGCCCATGGCTCTGGCACCAGGCATCTGTTTCTGTAAGGCCCTTTTATAGAATATCCACATCATTTGGGGATTCAGTAATGGCTCACAGTTTGCAGTCATCTGTGAAATTTGTTAGCCAGAGTCCCTTAGTGTTGACCTGTAATTCAGAGAAGTAGATGCCAAACAAGAGTGATCCCAGGACTGAACCCTGAGGTACTCCACTTGTCACTTGTCTGGAGCTGGATTTAGAGTCGGTTACTTTTACAGTCTGGGTTCTGTCAGTAAGCCAGTTGGCAACCCATCGAGTGATGTAGGGATTTATGTCCAGCTTAGTAAGTTTATCTATGATTTCAGAGTGGGGGATGGTGTCGAAGGCCTTGGCGAGGTCCAGATAGGCTGTGTGGACCGCCTTACCCTCGTCCACAGCTCTGGAGATTGATTCGAAGAAGTCAATCAGATTCAGGAGACAAGATCAGCCCTTCACAAACCCAAACTGGGTGGGGTCCAGTGTTTGAAGGTTGCCAATGTCTTTGTTTATAAGTTCCATGATAATGCGTTCCATGCTCTTGCAGATCAGGCTTGTCAGACTGATGGGACGGTAGTTGCTGGGATCCAAGGTGGATCCTCCCTTGTGGAGTGGGATAACTGTAGCTGTGCGCCACTAAGTGGGCACGAAGCCTGAGGCGAGGCTATGATTAAACATGACACTTAGGTGAGGTGCCAGTTCATTTTGTAGTTCATGTAGTACACAGCCTGGGATGTCATCTGGTCCTATGGATGCTGTATTCTTAGCTTTGGAGAGTGCGGTTTCTACCTGTGTGGCCATGATTACTGGACTTTGGCAATCTTTTGGTACTGAGATGGGCCCTTTAGGGGGTGAGAGGGGGGTGAATTTGGCACTAAATCGATCTGCCAGGATATTGGCAATATCCTTGGGATGAGTATATTTAATGCCATTCTGTTGTAGCTCAGAGCAGATCTGAGCATTGACATTTAGATTCTTGACATAACTATAGAATGCCTTGTGGTTGTCTTTGGAATCTTTGGCAATTTTATTTTCGTAACTAGCTTTTGAGGATTTTATGAGGGATCTCAGCTTATTACTGAGCTGGTGAGGGAGTTTTTTGAATCCTGGGATTTTCCTCTTTTCTGCAACAGTTTCTTCCTTCTATTGTATAGTTTGCTTATAGTAGGGGACCACCAGATTGGCTTCCTTTTTTTGGAGAAGAGCATCTTGGTTCTATTTGGGATGGCACAATTCATGCACGAGTGGATGTGCTCATACAGTGCCTTAGTGTAGGATTCTGCAGTCGAACTTTCAGATCCCGTCTGCGTAGGTGTCGTGAAGTTTGTCACTTCTCACTTCAGTAGCATGAAGTTGGCTTTGGAGAAGTTTTTTAAGGAGGTTTCCTTACTGGTGGGTGGGGGTGGGATGTGGATGTCAAGGGTGATTTGCTTATGGTCAGACCTGACCAATGAGGGGGTGACCACTGGTGTGGAGCATCTATCTCCCATGTTGGTAATGACCAGGTCTAGGATATGGGAGCCGCTGTTGGGACAATGAATTAGTTGATCCAGGGTGTTGGAATTTATGAATTCCAAGAACCGTTGGGAAAAGGAGTTGGTACCCGAGTAGTTTTCCCAGTTAATGGCAGGGTAGTTGAAATCACCCAGTATTAGGGTGTTTGGTTGTATCTTAATATTTTCCAGTATGTTTAGAAAGGTGTAGTGAGAATCTTGAGGCATGGTGGGGGATCTGTAGCAAGCTACAACTTGGATTGCAGTCTTACCTAGTGTTAGTTGCACCTGGAGAATTTTAGATGTATTGTGTTGGGAAACTAACCTGGAGGTGTGAATATCCTTGGTGAATATGGACACTCCTCCACCTTTAGTGTTTCGGTCTTGGTTTTGTGGCCGAAAAGTGTGGTAAGAGTTGTAGCCTGGTATTGCAGGGGTGCTCTCTGGATCCTTGAACCAGGTCTCAGTTACTGCACAGATATCGATGTTCTCCATTTTTAGGAGTGCCTTGAGAGAGTGCATTTTGAGGTTTAGACTTCTAGCATTGAGTAGCATTACCTTCAGATTTTGCATACTTGTATCTGTTACGGTGGTGGTTTTATCCTTTGTACCTTGCCTAAAAAAGGCACTATAGGGGTGGCAAGACGTTTAGCCAGTCGGTTTGTTAGCACAGAGTGCAAAAATGATTAAATTAGATAATATCCCACTGACAACAGCCATTCATGTGTCAAATGAGCTTAGTCCAGATGTGAGACAGTCTGTTAAAACAAAAGCTGTTGCTCAGTTCAGTCAGTCAAAATGGCATTAACATCAGCAAATGAATGAAGTGTGAAGTTCATACTTCTCTTTTGCCAGTGACAGCTAGCCCGTCACTAGTAGGGCCCAACTTCATTCAGTCACTGTGCAACAGTTGTAGCCATTCCACAGATGAAAAGGGTAAATGTCGCATATGTTTAGTCAGTTATGAACATTTTGTGAAAGAAAGGGCATTACTCAGATTTATTTTATTCAGTAATGGCTGGACACCAAGTTGTTGTTTTTGAGCATTCACAGATTATTTATAACTTTGCTATACATTTGGGTGCATATGAAATTCAAACTTTAGAACTGCTGTTGTACAGTATTTCTATGGACTAAAACGATTACCACAACACTGTTTTCCTTGCAGGTGCTGAGAAATTATTTAATATACTGTAAAATAATATGCCCATAGTTAGCGTTGTTCCCGTTCGATCCTCAGCTGGAGCGCCTTCTATGTGGATTCTGCATGTCCTTCCCACGGTCAAATGAGGTCTAAAGACATGCAGGTAGGTGCGTGCGTGAATGGGTGTGCCTTCTTTGAAGGGTGGACGTCGGGCTGGCAACTCGGCACCATAAAAATCCATTGCCAATCATTAGGGGACTGGAGTTCCCCTGTGGCGACCCCTAACTGGGAAAAGCCGAAAGTCAAGTTCAAAATTATATGCCCATAGGCAGCCAATAATGATGATGCTAGATGTTCTTACAATTGACCTTTGGGTGCTTAGGCTTCACACTTGTGATCAAAACATACCAATCATTGGTAAAAATAGAATTAGTACTAACCACAATCATTATAACCAAGTGTATCTCCAGGCCATTCTGAAGTTACCTCTCACTGACTTCTCTAGGAGTAAAATATTACTTGTTCATATTTGCATTAACAATCCCAAAACAATGCTACATGCAAGGTATCAGAATATTTCATCTTAAAACATATATGATGGCAAATACAATTGTATTGATATTTGTCGTCTGTGTAATGCAGGTAAAGAGATATTATATATTATTTGTGTAATGTTTATTTGTATTACAGTAATTTTCATATTTCTCTAAATATCTCAACATTCAGGTAACACACAGACAGAACTGCAGAAGAAAATCCTGGGGCAGTATGTGTCTTGCTTGAATGGTTACTGAGATCATAAACTGTACAAAATTACAAAATTAATGTTCACTGCCTTTATTTTGACTTATAAAATCCAGTTTAAGGCATCAAAATGAATGAATGCCACTAATGTAAAACATAATTAATCCTGAATAGTTTGCCAATTACAGTTTTCTATTAGCACTTACAGTTCCAGAGATATGAATATTTGTTTGAACTGTAAGGTGATAACTTCATTCTTTAAAAGGCTCAAGCCACACCCACTGATAGTTAACAGTACATACTGAAATACTGAAAAGAGCTGTACTGGAGGGAATGTGTCAATTAAACTATGTAAAAAATATAATTACCAAAGTCAGTAGCAGCAATGAAACTTTCTGCAAGTACATCAGAAAAATGAAGGGTAAAAAAAACAGCAAAGTGATGGTTGACTTGATGAAAGATGTATAATAGTTTCTTTTTCTAAGGATACATCCAGTATACTCTCTGAAAGATTAAGCAACAAGTTTAAAATAGGAAGATCAGAGAGGAACAGCTCAGGACATCCGCGGTGGTGCAGCGGTAGCGTTGTTGCCTCACAGCAAGAGGTTCTCCCGTTCGATTCTCAGCTGGAGTGTGGGGAGTGCCTTCTGTGTGGAGTCTGCATGTCCTCCCCGCGGTTGGGTGGGCGTTTGAAAGACATGTATAAATGGGTGTGCCTTTGTTGAAGGTTGAACATCGAGCTGGCACCTCGGCATTTGTGAAAATCTACTGCCAATCATTAGCGGACCGGAGTTCAACTGTGGTGACCCCTAACCGGGAAAAGCCGAACAACAAGAGAGAAACAGCTCAAATAAACTGGAAAATATTAAGAGGCTTACTTATATAAAATCAAAAGTAATATTGCCAGCCTTCTTTAAATACTTTTAATAGACTACTGAAAGATAACTATGTATAAGAAATCTGGTGGCAAGAAATGTCAGATGTTCAGTGCATAAATCGTTGTTGCAGTGGCCTAAGCTAAACGGGCTTACCTCCTATGACTGGCCAGCTTACAAAGCTAAAGAGCTATTGATTGTAGACAAGCTCATTTGGCCCAGGACAGACCCCCAAGAATGACAACTTTATCCCAGAGTCTTCAAGAACTGATCCAAATGTGGGTAACACCTTGAGTAGATCTGTTTGAGTCCTTTGAGAGCAAACAGCTAGAGAATTTCTGCTCCAGGACTCCTTGCAGACAACCTTGGAAGACAGATGCCTTCTCATTCCCATGGACAGGAATGTTCCTGTATACTTTTCCACCCTTTCCACTGATATCCAGGGCTCTTCTGATGATCCAGAATGACTTCTCAAGTTAGTGGTGATAACTACTTTTTGGTTTAGGCAACAGTGATTCTCCCTTATTTTTAATCTGGCCAAAGGCAATTACAATAAACCTCTCCACAGCATGGATTTGGTTACACAAAACAGGAGTTGTTTGATACATCCCAACCTGAAAAATTTGCAACTAAGTGCCTGGATTATAGAATTTTAATACATTTTAGGCACCTTTTTTCTGAGGATGTGCAGCAGGTACTAAAGAAGGCAAAAAAAACTGCTGTTAAGAAATCATACATGTGCAAGTGGAAAATATTTTGTAGTTGGTTCCAGTCCAAGAACCAGGGCCGTCTTCAGGCTGGACTGCCTGTGGTTCTCCATTATTTGTGTGCATTACTGTCCTCTGGCGTTTCATATTCCTCTGTTAAGGTGCATTTGTTGCCCATTTTTGCTTGTCTGCCCTTTGAGCCACCCTTTTCTAAACATGCTCAGTTTAAACAGTTTTCGAAAGGAGTGTTTTATATTCATCCACCTAGGAACAGGTTGCTCTTCGTTGGGATCTCAACTTTCTATTTGAAAAACATGCTCTGTCTCAGTCCGAACCAGCTCATCAGGCTGAATTTGGGATTTTAGCAGGGAAGAGTGTTTTGTTACTTGAACATCAGCTAGGATCTGACTTCCTGGCACTTGTGGTCAGTCAACACTACTTCGTTTTTTGCAAAGACAGGTTTTCCTTTGAAAGCTAATCCTTCTTTGGTGCCTAAAGTGGTTTTGAAGTTTAAGCCAGGCTATTCATCTCCCCATTTTCTTTCTTGAACCAAAGAATAAGGCAGAAAACATTCTTCACACTCTAGCTGTCCACGGGCAGATGCTACCTAGACAAAATTTGAGCCTTCAGGAAATCTGATCATCTGTTTGTCTCCTATGAGGGTAAGAGAAAAGGCAACTAGTGTCAAAACTGACCATTTTCAGGTGGTTGTCTCATGCTATCACATTGTGTTACATGCACCATAATAAACCACTTCCAGGCAGGGTTAGGGCACGTTCCACAAGGGCTTTGGCTTTTTCAATGACTTTTTAGGAAATGGGTGGACTCTGCAAGTATTCTAGAGGCAGTGACTTGGTCCTCTGTACTCATTGTTACAGAGTACTACAAATTAGATTCATTTTCAAGCTCCAGAGCAGGCTTTGCTGGGACCATTCTCCAGAGGCTCCTGAAGAGGGTGGTGGACTAATGGTTAAGGTGTTCGCCTTACAAACACAAGGTGCAGGGTTTGAGTCTCACAAGGGATAATTGGCTAGGCTTAAAATGGCTCACAAGGGCAGTTAGCTTAGTACTAATCTATGAACCTATGAGTCTGTTTACTGGCCTCCTTCCTTTGTTAATTTTCTAAGATGTGGTACTCTACCCATTTAACTTAGGCTTTTGCTGCAGTGATCTATGCATTGAACATAGTAGATGTTCTAACAGACCACTGTTGTTGTAGCCTCTCCTTCCTCTACCCGTCCTTCATTTTGCTTGTTCGTTTGCTTTTTTTGCCAGACTGTGGATGATTCACCCTTTTGTTCATAGTTTACTGTTGGGTTTGTTATAGCATTGTTCTGTTAGGGCTGTTGCCTCCTTCCAAGACAAAAAAAATACTGTAATTTCTTTTGTGCCCCAACTGTCTTTATATGGAGCTCTGCTTGAGCTCCTGACAGTTGGAGCTAGTGGAAGGTGACCTTTTAGCTTTGTAAGCTGGTCAGTGACAGGGGTTAGGACACATTTAAATTAGGATTCTGCAACAGTGATATATTGGAACATCTTCTGTAACAGTTAGTTTACTTACACAAGTTTACTTTCTTGCTTACAAAATGAGATTGCTGTGTATAATATATAATTGTTGAGCCACCAGATAAACATACATTCTTTGTAGAGTAATGGAAAGTCCGATCATGGATCTGTTATGAAAAGAAATGGCAGACTTCTTGCACTTAGATCAAAATTAAAAGGTTTGTGAAGTGAAACCCCTGCGTTCTAAAATTGGATGTATTCTTTGAACTGGTAACTGCTGCTGTAAGTAATAGTCTGACAGATCTTGTAGTCTGTATTTCAATATAAAAAAAGCACTTGACACTGTCCCACATGTAGCTATATTGGCTAAACCAAAGAAATTAAAAAAATAACTGCTGTGCATTAACTGTGATACAGCCAACATGATCAAAAACTAGTTACTTAATCAAACATGGAGAGAGTAAGGTAAATAGTGTTAAACACAGTGCACATGACTAGTGGAGTATCACATGACTTAGTACTTATTCTTGGTAGAAGAAACAGAGTATAAAGGATTTGTCCAGATAAAATAATTTTAGCCAGCAGATCTAGGAGACTCCTGCTCTCTGATACCCTTGCTGTGGGAGGAATAAAGACACCCTGTTGAAGTTTCCAGTAGTTTATTCAGTTAAGTAGTTAGATGGTCCATCAAACTACTTAACTGAATAAACATAATAGAAACTTCAACAAGATGTCTTTATTCTTAACTGATTTGTCTCATTCTGAATTTTGGAGTGTAATCACCATGCTACACACACTACAAGTTGATTATAGGCTCATGGCCCAATGTGTTTAGTGCAGTGGGGTTCACTATGGTGGCATTCACTGGCACACTGACAAATCATGCAATTCTTGTCTGCATTGGAGAAGGGGCCGGGTGATGCTCCTTCACTAAGCCAAATGAGGAGTTTCATTCCTGGGAAAGGGATCGGCCTTTTAGCTGCTCTCATTATTGAAGTCGCCCAGAAAATGGAAACATAAGGTTAGACATTTACCTTTTGTTAAAGCAGATGAGGATTGTCTGGGCTTTCTGTTTACATCTTTGCATGCTGAGTTTTCTCCTCATTGGAAAAACAAAAAGATTTTCCTCTCTCAGATTCTGCTTCTCAGTCTCAGGGATAGGAAGTAGACCATTTCTCGAGTTCCTACTCCACAGTATGGGGAATCTGATTCTGAGGAAATTTATTACTCAGGTTCCCCTCCTGAGAAGTCGTATTCTTCTGATAGTGTTGCCAGAATGAAGGATTTATTTCAGTGGAAAAATACCAGAATCCCAGCAAAGATATTATGGTTTGTTACAGGTGTATTTTCCTCAATCTACAGCTGTTACTTCTGTGTTGCAGGCCTTAGATGATGCTTTCTTTGCAGCCAGCAATTTGCCTGACAGACAGCCATGTGCTCTCAGAAAGTCTGATAAATTATATAGAGTGCCCCAATTCCATAAATTCCTTTTTTTCTAATCCCATGCTAGATTCTGCAGTTGTTTCTATGTCAATCCGCTTTGCCAAACTCTTTACAACTAGCCCTATTCTTTTTGACAAGCTGGGAAAGCCTTTGATAGGTTTGAGAAGGAAGATTATTTTTCTTCCACTTTTGCCTTCAGAATAGTGAATTGTCAGGCTGGCCTTTCTAAGTTTCTGGTGTCTTCCTTTGACAATGTGAAAACATTAACTGCTGACTTCCCTTCTTCAGAGACTAAGGCATCTCTGAATTCATTATTATTCTCCTTCTCAGGTAACCAAATATTCTCTAAAATGTGCTTTCCGGATCAGCCTCCACTGGGTTAGTAATAAATTTGCCCTGTATTCTCAGAATTTGCCAAAGGATGTCAAAGCTGAGATACTGAATTCTCCCCCGAATAAAGAGGTGTTATTTGGTCCTTCATCTGCTGAGGTCCTTGAAGGTTTGATAAAACAGGAAAGTTAATTCATTAATTGTTGCTTTTTGTAATTATTACCATAATAAGACATTTCCTGGCAGAGTCAGGGCCTACACTACCAGTGCTCTGACTACATCTGTACCTTTTTGGAAAGGGGTGGAATCTAGAAATGTACTGAAGGCAGCGACTTGGTTATCTCTGCACACCTTTATAGTTGTTATGGTTGCAGGCATTTGCTTTTGCTGAAGGTTTTTTATTGACTCCCCCTGTGAAATAGTGTGTTGTGCCATTGTAAAACTGGGAGAGTGGAAAACTGCATAGTGCTATTGTAATCATGGGAAAGGTTTGGGGGGAGCAAAACTTCTAATATAAAATGTAAACATGAAACTGCTTCATTACTCTTACTGTGTCATACATATATAAGTGGACAGGTTTTGCAAGATCAGTTGTTAAGTTTTGTGTGTGTGTTTATTTAAATTTAATTTTTACTGTGTAATAAATATTTAAGCTGACACTTATCACGTGATCTTGCTACAAGCTCATACCCTCAACTTCCCCTGATTTTCAGGGACATCCCTGATTTTGTCTCAGATTTTTAGCCTTGTTCCTCTTAATCCTTCCTAAAACTTGTGACATTTGGAGAAAAAGTTGTGAATTACACTTAATAAATAATGATAATATTTAGAGTTATAGGTTTTGCTTACTTCAGAAAATGTATTTTAATTCACATTCTCTTATTCTATCAGTATCTCAAGTTAATAACATTAATATTGTCCCTGATTATTTCTGGATTTGTCCCTGCTTCTGTGGAGATTTGCCACTGATTTGTTGAGGGCTACATAATTATGAGCTTGTTGTAAACAAAACGGAATTAACATTTGCAATTGCAGTATTTACATTCCTATAATGCTCTCTTCCAGACTGTGAATAGAGTGTAGTCCAAGTGATTGAAGGCTGCACAATCTTTTTTTTCCCCTGTGTGTCTGTTGATAATGTTAACACTAGTGAGTTTCCTGTTAGGACTGATAATTCTTGCACTGGAAATGCTGCATGTATGTCATGGCTTGTAATTTAGTTCTTCGTTTTAGTAAGTGATTTTGTTTTTGGAATTAAAGCAGTATGTCTCATTTAATAGTTTAATCCTGATGGTTTTTGTATTCACTGAGGTTGATTAGCTGACCTGTTTTAAGTGCTTTGCAAGTCATTTGGTTTCATTTTCATTATATGTATATAATTTTTTAAGGGCCAAAGCACGAATGTCTACAGCTAGGGGTGTTTGGCTTTACTGGCCTGAATGTACCCATAAAGACTTAATAAGTAAAATGCCACGGGCATTCAGAAACCACATAGCTGAAACATTGATATATCCTTAATGGGTCATTTGCATATATCTCTTGGGCCTTCACTAAGGGAGGTTAAATGTTTTTACACAGACTCTAGCTTGGCTGGGTCTTTCTTGCAGTTTTTACTGAATGGTTTGCCTGCATGACCTTTTTTCCCCTTTTGTTT